>NC_053143.1:26247793-26565714 GCF_016808335.1 Panicum virgatum | reverse complement strand
ATTTCCAAATTGAGTCTTCTCATTTCAGAACACAGTGTCTGGTCAAAAGATTCCACGGCTAGGCAATTACAATGAGTCTTGCGGCTTAGTGCATCCGCGACTACATTGGCCTTGCCCGGATGGTAGTGCACCTCGAGATCGTAGTCTTTGATTAATTCCAACCATCTTCTTTGTCCCATATTTAGATCGGCTTGGGTGAAGATATATTTGAGACTCTTATGGTCTGTATAGATATTGCAATGAGTGCCCATAAGATAGTGTCTCCAAATCTTCAGAGCATGAATGACGGCTGCTAACTCGAGATCATGAGTAGGATAGTTCTGCTCATGTGGCCAAAGAGATCGTGAAGCATAGGCAATGACTCTATTGTCTTGCATGAGCACACAACCAAGACCCGTACCCGACGCGTCACAATACACGTCATAGGGCTTGGCATTATCAGGTTGAGCTAAGACGGGGGCCTTAGTCAACAATTCCCTTAGAGTGTGGAAAGCTTTCTCACATCTTTCATCCCAGACAAATTTCATTCCTTTCTTTAACAGCTCGGTCATAGGCTTGGCAATCTTTGAGAAGTCTGGAATGAATCGACAATAATATCCAACTAGACCAAGAAAACTGCGAATTTGATGAACGGAAGCAGGAGATTTCCAGTCCATCACTTCTTGCACCTTACTAGGATCAACGGCTATGCCTTCACTGGATATAGTATGACCCAAAAATTTCACCCTGTCTAACCAGAATTCACATTTGGAAAACTTAGCATATAATTTATGATCTCTGAGGCGTTGGAGAACAATGCGCAAATGTTGGGCATGGTCCTCTTCATTCTTGGAATAAACAAGGATGTCATCAATGAAAACCACGACAAACTTGTCAAGATCAGGCATGAACACCGAATTCATAAGGTACATGAAATAGGCAGGTGCATTTGTGAGGCCAAAGGACATGACTAAGTATTCATATAATCCATATCTTGTAGAAAAGGCGGTTTTAGGAATATCATAGGGTCGGATTTTGATCTGATGATATCCAGAGCGAAGATCCAACTTGGAAAACACCCTTGCTCCAGCCAGCTGATCAAACAACACATCAATGCGGGGAAGGGGATATTTATTTTTGATTGTCACCGCATTGAGAGGCCGGTAGTCCACACACAACCTCAAACTATCATCCTTTTTCTTCACAAATAGTGCCGGACAACCCCAAGGTGATGCACTAGGGCGAATGAAACCTTTGTCAAGAAGTTCTTGAAGTTGAATTTTTAATTCAGCCAATTCCTTAGGTGGCATTCTATAGGATCTCTTTGAAATGGGTGCAGTGCCTGGCTGCAATTCAATAACAAACTCTATGTCCCTATCCGGTGGCATTCCTGGCAAGTCATCCGGAAAAACATCGGCAAACTCGCATACCACTGGGATTTCTTCTAATTTGGATTTGCTCATGGCATAAGCACAAGAATTGGAGCACTCTTGGGAGGGCAAATAAAGAGTAGTGGCTCCATATTTTGGTGAATTTATTTCAACAGCTCTCGAGGGAACATCTAACATGACCTTATGTTGAGTCATCCATTCCATTCCCAAAATAATATCCATGCCTTCCAGCGGCAAAAGGATGAGGTCGGTTTTGATGACTATACTTCCCAATTTGATTGGTACAAACGGTATAACCTGGTTGGAAGCAATTTTACCACCCGGTGTTGATATCATATAAGAACTTTTTGTGTGGCAAAAATCCAAACCCAGTTTTGCACCAAATTTTGCACTAATGAAACTGTGGGATGCTCCGGAATCAAATAATATAACTGCAGGCTTATTGCGGATAGAAAATATACCCGTCATTACTAGCGCTCCCTCAGGTAGTTCTGCAAGAGTGGTGAAGTTGGCTCGCCCTTGCCTGACCTGAATAGTCTGCCTTCTTCCCTTGTTCTGGTTGATTTGAGTAGAACTTTGACTCTAGTTTTGTTTCCTAGGCTACGGACACTCTCGGGCGAAATGAGCTGAACTCCCACAGTTGAAGCAACGATTTTTATCGCCTGGACGGGCTGGTGGTGGGGCAAATGGCCTGGGACCAGTTAGCTGAGGAACTGGAGGTCGCATCACACCCTATTGCTGTGGCGGCCTAAAAACCCAACGCCCTGGCTGAGGGGCCTTCTGAGGAATTGTAGGAGAAACATTTTACACGAAACGGTACCTCGGTGACTGAGCACTCGAGGGTCCAGGTGGAGCCTTTCGCTTCTTCTCAGCACGATGAGCCACAATACAATCTTCCTGTGTAATTGCGAGATTAACCAGCTCATTATATGTGTCGACCCTAATGGGATTCAAACGTTCCTTGAGCTTGGTATTGAGTCCTCTGCGAAAGCGGTCACACTTCTTAACATCTGTGTCAGCATGATAGCCCGCGTACTGACAGAGACTATTAAAGGCTTGGGCATATTGGATAACCATACGAGTTCCTTGAGTAAGAGCCAAGAACTCATTCAGTTTCCTTTCCATAAGACCCTCTGGAATATGATGGTCCCTAAATGCATTTTTGAATTCATTCCACATAACAACGTGATCGGCCGGAAGCATGCCATGGTAGTTGTCCCACCAAAGACGAGCAGAACCGCGAAGCTGTTGTGCGGCAAAAAGAGTCTTATTTTCCTACGAACATGGCACCGGAAGTAGTGCAAACTTGGACTCGATTGTGCGAATCCAAGCATCCGCGTCCAGTGGTTCTTCTGTCTTGTGAAATAGAGGAGGCTGGGTTGCAAAGAAATCCTGATAACCAGCAGCTTGAGGTTGATGGGCGTGGTGTCCACCTCGCTGCTGCCCTTGGACAAGTTGGCGAAGCAACTCAGTCTGGGCAGGCCAGGACTTCCGCAATGCCTGGTGGTGGGGGTGGCGGCTGCTGCGATCCGCTACCACTCGCGTTCACGAAACCCTCCGGGTTGCCACGCGTCGATCCCACCATTTGGAACATGCAAAAACTCTTTTGTGAGCAAGTGATATACAATGCCCCAAAGTACAAAAGAGTAAATGCAGATAAATGAAACTTGCATGAATTATATAACAACATGGACAAAAGGTTGTTCGTTTCAAGAACAACTTTTGACAGCAGAGGGGTATTTTAACATTTTACATCTTTGCATTCAACTCAAACACTTCGGCAAATAAATTCCTTTGTTGAGTTCGGTAACTTCCTATATCCAGACATGGCGGACAGAACAGAGTCTAGATAGACCTTCAGCATGGAAAAATAACATGTGCTCAGGTGCAAACCTCAGTATTCCCCACTATCCACATGTACAATTATTGATTTCCAGTTTAAGATCATGATGCATGCACGACCTATTCTTCCTCACAAAACAAACAACTGCGAAATAGCTTTGGACTTACGGTGTTAGCGCCGGTAGCATAGCACAAAATTTACGTCTCTCCCTATATATGTCTAACCGAAATCTAACCGTTCTTAACCTAACGTAATCGCGGTTAGTGTACCTGCAGAAGATGCATAGCATGTATATATATGAATATTCACGACTGGACCCTTCGTGCCAGCACTCACGAACGGCCCCCATGTGTCCTACCCCACAGGGGTAACGCATATGCAGTTGCCCACATATTCACCCATACATTACCGTTCACTATAGAAACGGCAGCCATACAATTTCCGCCGTATGGCCAACGTTAACATACGCTACTCAGTGGCGTATTCACAAGTTTCTTTACTCCCAATATAATCGACTGATGGTCGATATATTGGCAGCAGCTCAAGTAAGCCACTCCTTGAGCACAGCGTTCGGTTCGCATCACAGACAGGAAGGTCAGTCTCCCTCAGCTGACTGAGTATACTTTACTCCCAATATAGGCAACTGATAGTTGGTATATTGACAGCACCTCAAGTAAGCCACTGCTTGAGGACAGCGTTCGGCTCGCATCACCGACGGGAAGGTCAGACTCTCTCAGCTGACTGAGGATCCTTACCTTCTTACCTTAACGTAGGTGCGTCGTTACAGAATTTAAGGGTTGATTGTGCACAAAAGTAAGGTTTGACAGAAATGTAAAGTGCTGGAAGTCAGATATATAATGACATAGGTTAGATAGCCACCTAGTAAATTCCCATATTTCCCTTAGGGCTTTACGAACTAGGCACCATCCTTCACGAACCAACGTATTTTGCAAACGCAATTTTTTTTTGGTCAACTTTTAATAAACTTCTTCGAAAACTCGTAACTTTCTCCGGTGCACGCTTTGTTCGACTCTGATACCAGCTGTGGCAGAACCGCCTGACATAAACCGGCTTAAGTGCGCTAACCATCGTTTCAAAGGCAATTAGGTTTAACTCGCACAGCAGACGGAGTACATCGAAGGTCTGTCGGGTAAATTCCCGATAAAACCACTTAAACCTGGATCGAACAAAGCAGCATAACTCACGCGAAGGCGAGTCCAGAGATTACAACACCTCACAATATATTACACCACAGAGTTTAACAGAAAAGTAGCATTACAAACCAAGTTCCGAATTTAACAAAGTACTTTTCAAAGCCAGCATATAAGAAGTTCACCAGAGTCCTTTATTTTAGCGGAAAGTAAACACGAGAACTAACGATGAAAGGGGTGTCACGAAGAAGCCCATTTCATGACATCACTCGCTCTTGCCATCAGTGGCCGGGGACGGATCCCACTCCACGGACCAACCAGGCGGGAGGGTGCAAGGCCAGGTCAAGCTGGCAATCATGTCCTCAAAAGTATTTCCTGAAACAAAATGAGCCACAAGCAAGGCTGAGTATTCTAATACTCAGCAAGGCTTACCCGACTGAGGGTATACTTAGCCCTTTAACTAGACATGCAAGGCTTTTGGCTTGAGGGGTTTGTTTTGCCGAAAAGCAGTACAGAGTAGATCCTTAATCTTAGGTTTTAGCTTTCTGGTTCTAGTTCAATTAACCACTCTAGGTGAGCATCTATCCAATAGCATACATGGTGGAAACAATTATTTTTCATCAATCAATCATATTCATCATCATCATCTTTCACTTCTTACTCTATGTAGCAGAAGGGTTAAGCAGTCCCAAACCGTGAGAAGCGGATGATTCGAATCAAATTTGTTAACCTGGCTAGGCAGACCTAAACACACGTCACGTGGTTACTCCCAGAGTCACACGTGCGACTTTTCCCTTCAATTCCCGCTTCACGGAACAGGCCCACCGCCCTTGACTACAGAGCCCGGCCCTGCACCCGTCATTAGATAGATGAGAACGATGTCAAGACGGTGGGAAGGTATGTTCCGGCCGCGGTTCAATCCAGTACTTAAGCTTACCGATTACCATATTCTCGGCATGTGATTAGTACGTTCAAACGCTTAACCACCACTACCACACACTGCGGCCTTATTACTTTTCACTAAACAGACGGGACATCCCGAGTATCACGACCCCGCCCGTAGACCTTATAGTTGTAGCAAGTAGTAAACAACCAACTCCTATATTTTCTCGCGAGTGACAGGAAATCACTCGACTTCTACCGAATCATTAGCAGAGCTAACTAGCGACCTACACATACTAGTGTTCAAGCATCGGTACCTAGGATCATGCAACTAAGGTTCCAGTCAACTCCTGTAACTTAAATGCACAAGTAGATAGAAACAATAATAAGTTGCGTTATTTAAAATAGAGGGACATGCTCCGGGGCTTGCCTTCCTGGGCATAACTGGATCTGGGCTCTTCCGAAATCGGGTTCGGGTCTTCAGTAGCTTCAGTTAGGTTCACTTGAGCTTCACGCTGCTCACTCTCGGACTCGGGTACCAGCTCGTATGTTCCGTCAGCGAGAGTAGTAGTATCTATATGAAATGCACATGGGTGAGTTGTTGTGATGGCAGTAATTAATGAATTATTTCATCATAAAAGCGTAAACCAACAAGACTCAAAACAGCAATAAACACTGTCATTTTTCTTCCATTGGGCAATCGTGTATAGAGTAGAAAATAATATTAGTTAGTGCATAAGTTCCAAGTGGAGTTTTCGTTATATACCAAAACATACAAAAGTGGCTTTCTTTAACAAAAAAATAACGATATCATGCTTTATCTAAAACTATAGTTACACATAGTTTCTAAGTCTCAAATTTTTGCAAAGGAGTCTACATACGATCCTCAACACACTTTAAATTTATCGGAATTTTTCTAGACGTAAATCAGGAGTAATAAAATTGAAAAATCCTACTCACATATAACAAGACTAATTAGTACAGATAGTTTCAAAGTGTTTTTGGCTCTCAAAATTTGTATTCTAGCTTATCTTCTGAATACTAAGCCACAGTAAAAATTTTAGATTTTTCCAGCAGCAAGATCTATTTATCACAAAATAGTATGATTTTTAAGGATTAATTCACAGAGTTAGCTACACAAATCTAAAAATAATGAAACTTGGACAGTGGTGTTAATTTAGTATTGTAAGTATACAGAAAAAGTTTCATACATATATCTATATCATAACATCCACAAATAAAAAGTAGATTATTCTACTAGATTTAGCCAAGGCTATGGTTTCATCTAGTTACTAGTGTCAACTGGTGCTCAAATTTTTACACAAAGCTAAACATGGCATGAAGTAGCTACTAGCCAAAAATCATCTATATACATTGAGTATAACTCCTAGAATAATTATAGCCTATATAACCTAATCTTTTTCGTAGATTAAAATACAGACAGAAAATAAATATGTGCATGTAATAAAAGTTGTAGATCTTGTTGTAGGGATTCCAAAACATTTGGATTTTCATTTTTATGATTTTTCTTTGAATTTATAGGCATTTTCAAAGTTTGCTGTTTTTGAAAACAAAAGGAAAGGAAAAGGAAAACTTGCATCTAGGCCCCTGGACTTCTATCTCCTTCTCACCGTGGGTCCCTGGCCGGTTTGGAAAACAGAGGAGGGGCGGGCGGCCGGAATCCGGCGTGGGGGCTCACCGGAGGCGTGGGAGAAGTGGGGGAAAAGCTCCACGGCGCCGAGAGGAACTCAGGGGTGGGTTCGGCTGGGGCTAGGGATGGCCGGAGCGGCGGCTCCGCGAAGAGCAGCGGCCGGCGGCGGCGATTTGCGACGGCGGCGGTGGTCCGGTGGTCGGGGGTGGCGATGAGCGTGTCGAGGAGCACCAGTGGGAAGCAAGGAAGCTAGCTACGGGGTTTGCTGGGCGCGAGGGAGGGCGGAAGGGTGAGCTCCGTGGCGACCTAGAGAGGGGCGGCGCTAATGGTGGCGGCGGCGGCTCTGGACGCCGTGAGAGGCTCGGCCCGGCGCTCGGAGCAGGGAGAGGAGTAGAGGGGGAGGTAGAGATCTCGCTTGTGAAGCAAATGGAAGGAACAAGAGAGGGCAGAGGGTGATGCGCGGTCGGCCGACTCGGCACGGCTTCGTCGTGGCGGCTCAGCGTCGAACCTTGGCATGCGCGCATGGGAACGGCAACGCGTGGCGAAGCCGAGAAGCTACGGGAGAGGCTAGGGATGGGGCGCGGCGAGAGAGCGGCGCGTGGCCGGCGGCCTTGACTCCGACGGCGACCACGGCCCGGCACAGAACAGAGGAGGGAGGGAGAGAGAGAAAAGAGAGAGTAGAGAGAGAGACTAAATTGATTCAAATTCAAATTTTTCTCAAAAAATTTCTTTTGAAACAAGAAAAACTCCGAATACGAAAGTTGTAAAGAATTTAAAAACCTAAATCTTTTATTTCAGGAAAAAGTTTCATCGAGCAAAGGTTTGAAAGTTATTTTAAATTTTCGAAAACTATAATTCAAATAACTTATCATTTCATGTAATTTTTGTCACTTTTACCCTTAAGGTTCAACTAGACATTGATTAATCTTTTCATGGTGAACATGTCTATTCTTTTTCATATGCCTAATTGCATTGGTGTGAAAGTTATTTGAGGTTCCTGACCTATGCACATATACACACATACACATGCTCACACGTGTTATTTTCCGGAAAGAAATGCATCAATTGACTTTCTCTTGTTTATTAAGCATGAAACCACATGTATTAGTTCTTGCTTAGCATCTTAGAACTCTGAGATGTCATACCATTCGTGGTAATTTCGGATGCCGGTGCGAAGATTACGGAATTCGGGGAATCCGGATCGGTGCATCGGGCTTTTCATCCAACCCCACATGGGCTGGACACATCAGAAGTAATCACGGAGTATCTTTTGGGTCATAACTTGAGAAGCTGATGGTGCTTGAATGACTAGTTTGGCTACCGAGAGTGAGATTTGACGACGTATGACATGCGGACGAACTCTTCTGAAAAGTGACTCTGAATTAGGCGTGAAATTTTGCGGCAAGGCAAAACCGGTCATACACTACCCTATTTTCATATCAATAAAAGATAGAAAACAAAGCCATGTTAGCCTGTTTAGCAAGCGAATACCAATTTTGATTTTGTTCATAACTTTTGCATATGTATTGAAATCTATGCCTTCCCCGGCAATGACACCAAAAATGCTTGTTGGCGCCTACCAACGTAACCACTAAAAGTTAGCAATGACGTCCGCAGATGCCAAGGGGGTGGCAGATATTTCATGAACAACGAATAAATCTGTTGACGCAAAAATCAACATACTGGAATCCGAGGACAAGTGTTCGCCAAGCTTTGGAAAGTCAACCAAGCATGCCAGTATATTTGACCTGCAATTGACAAGGAAAAGATAAACATTAGATCTGAGAGCGTATCGGCTCGTGCAGGCGTATCGGCAAGCTCTGCTGATAAGGAAAACGACAAAAGAATATTAAATGTGAGCAGAAGATAAATCAACGTATTGGCGAATTAGCCGATACGGAACACGAAAAGATTGGCTTGAGAGGGCCGATTGCACGTGTGTAACAATATAAAAGCTAAGAATGTGTAACTTGAATAATGTCACTCAACATTGCTTGAAACAGATCTAAACTGGTCTTTTTGATGATATGATGATATCGCAAAGCCTATAACCGATTTCACGTGTTTCAAAGCAGATAGATATGATAATGACCAAAAAACACAGGAAAAACCTATAAATCTAGCCGATATCGATAAATTGTCGATAAATCTAGACGAGAAAATAGCGAGGCGCCCGAGATCAAAGCCTAGACGAATTCGATAACTTTTGAATAGATCTGAACGAAGCCACAATGATATGCCTGGAATCTAAACCTCAGATATACTCGGTAAAACAAAAACTTACCAGCAAATCAAGTCGCTCAAATGTGAGACGTCCTTGATCAGCTTGAAAGAACTCGCCGAACAGAAAATGGTGAAGTCGCAGACAAGAAAGTAAATTGTAAGGAAATTATAAAGGGTTGTTGTATTGGATGTGTATCAACTTTTTCCGGTCCCGTACAACTGATATATATATATATATATATATATATATATATATATATATATATATATATATATATATATATATATATATATATATATATATATATATATATATAGCCTTTGCAAACAAGTCCTAGCTGATTATGGCAAAATAAAATACTTGACTAAAAAGTAAAGACTTCCAAAAATAAACTATTTCTAAATTACAACCGAATTATCAGTCTTCTGATAAAATCCAGACTTTCTTTCTTTCTGACTCGTCGGCAACGCTATCACCAGCCGATTGCCAAACAACGCGGATCAGCATCTTCTTGGAATATTCCTCTGGCCTATCGGCTGCAACTCCATCGGCTGACCCTGGTCCTGTGCATGTCTTTGGTTTCTTCCAAATCGGCAACTCCTTCCTTCTCACCATCACCTTTCTTGACACGTGTCAAGAAATGGTGTCAACAAAATCCACAAGCGCACGGAATACTGCTGTAGAATTTTACCTGTGAGTATACCTGGGTGTCATTTATATTTCCGCGAGGAAGCGGCGAATGGAGATACATAGGCGAGTTAATGAACTTGATCTAGATTGGATATTCAATAAGTCCACCCCCACCCTATAAATATAAAGGGTCACGGCCAATTGAGGCATCCAATCGATCAAAAAACACATCAATACATTACTTTTCTTTATGTTTATTGCCTTTACTTTTATCTCCAAACCCTAGCTCTTCCAACCCTTTTTTGTTGTTCTTCTTTTATCTCCGCGACGTCTGAAGGCATTCTAGGTGGCCTACCGATTCTAGAACAACCCTACATGAGCCTGCCCTGACGGGGTCCCTCCCGGGCGAGTGTTCATCAGATTTCTCCGTTCTACACTGGCGAGCCAGTCCGACCGGTTACTCTGACCGGTCTGACCGCTCTGAGCATCAGCGCTGCATCCATACCATCGCTCGTTGTGCGATCTAACGCATTCATGTGTTGGCCCGAAATTTGCGCCAACACCGTCACCATTGCCTTTGTTCTTTCAAGGGGAAACCCTAGGTGAGACATGTCTGTACTGTGGATCTTGTTTTCCCCTAGTTTTAGAAGTTTTTAGCTGACGGGAGCATATTTTGGTGTTGTCTATGTCTTGGACCATATGGGTATTTTTCTCTTTTATGCTAGTGTTGCCTATGAGGAGACTCAGTTGTTGAATCAGTCACCGCTGCATGAGCCAATGCTAGTGGCATAGTTGCAAGATAGCTTATTCTCTGCTATCCGCAAATGCATTGAGGTAGGTAAACCCGGTGAGCGTAGGTTGAGGGCACTATTTATTTTGGACGTCATCTATGTGTGCCACAAAAAGCTGAGGTGAAGATGGTTATTTTGAGGGAAGCTCATCGCACTCCATATATGGTACATCTTGGTGAGACTATGTTGTATAGGATTTGAAGCAAATCATCTGGTGGAAGCAGATAGTGGTTGATATTGCTATGTGGCTTCATGTGGTATTTGCAGAAAGTGAAGGCTGAGCGTCAGAGGCCAGCTGGATTGTTGAAAACATTGGAGATCTCTATGTGCAAATTGGAGAACATTACCATGGATTTTGTGGTTGGTTTATTGTTGGCACCTACCAACGTCACCACCGGGAAAGCAGCAATGATGCTCGCAGATGCCAATTGGGGTCGCAGTATTTCATGGACCACGAATAAATCCGCAAGTGCACGGAATACCGGTGTAGCATTTTACCCGGGAGTATACAGGGGTGTCATTTATATTTCCGCAGGGAAGGCAGTGAATGAAGAGATATAGACTAGTTGATGAACTTTATCTAGATTGGATATTCTCATGCATAAACAGGGGTAAGATATATAACATGGTAGGAGGTAGTGTGACACACACGCAAACTACCCTCTGGATAAATAGATAAAATAAAAGAAAAGATGCTCTAGGCCGGGAGAAAAGGTAGAAGTTAGAGCTCGAGTCAACTGTGCTAGGCTAGCTATATCTATGCCATCTTATGGTTAGATCGTCATAGATTAAACTACACAACAGGGAGACCGGTATCGAAGCAACGGGAGAAGCCCATACACCTTGGCAGCTTTATGCACCTCCTACCCCCCATACCGAACGTGGAGGATTACTAGTGCTCGAACAGGGCTGTCACCACTTGCTGGCTACCTCTACAAACTGTGGGTATAGTTGACATCCAGCAACTCTTAGCTAATCTAGACACCATGTCTACACTAGTAAGCGATACTCTAATGTCCCACGCGGAGCTCCCACCCTCCAGATGGACAGACATCACACTAGAGCAAACATACGAATACTGGAGCAGTTGATAGAGTTCTAAAGCCGATATGTTAACCATCGCAAGCACAGGGCGATCATGCAATGCAAGCATTGAACAATAACGCAACCAGATCAAGAAGCATATATCCGATAACACAGAACATACTTCAAGCAGATATCAGTAACCATAGTCTAATTCTATTACAAACAACAGAATATTACAAGAGAGGCTAGAGAAGAACCCATACCAGAACTCCCGAGCAAATCCGGCGACTCGATGACTCTTAGACTTCTCCTAAACTCCACTAAGCCTAAAGACTATGCAAGAGGTGAGTGAGGTGTGGTGTGTGTGTGTTGTGTTCTAATCTCTACCCCCCCCCCCTTGTATTTATAGTAGGGAGCCATGGGGTGAGACCCTTGCAACCGACCTGAGGAGCCACTAGGGAGGCGCCACGTATCAAGGTTGAGGCAGTGGGAACCACGGTCCTGGTTGGCCAACCAGGGTGGTCGGCCGACCAGCCCATGGCGCCAACCGCCCCAAATCTCCTTCCTGTGGGCTGTCTTGGCCTCCCTTGTTTGATCCATGCTGGTGCTGGCCTGTCTTGAGTGGATTTGTAGTGGTTCTTGGGCTACACTTGGTCCGATGAGCCTGAATCGACGCTCTGATATTTTCTGTGATTTTATGTCAGGCCAAAGTGTGCTTGCAACCTGCATATTAGCTAAAAAACACAACTTGCATTTTCTAAAAGGTAAAGTGTGTCTTAGGGAATTTATTGGATAATGATGCGTGTAATAAATGCAAACTCTCATGATTTTCTGATCAAGTTGACGCCTGGAAATTTTCGGACAAATTAGGTTGTTGATCAGAAAATCACTTTAACTCGTGCCTTACCTATCATGTCATAGTCTAAAGCAAAGATGTTCATCTATAAGCTTAAATAAGTTGGCTATCATACCTTTGCACAATTACCTTACTCCTTCATGGGGCTTCTTAGCTATCTCCTCGCCTTGGGCTGTTGAAAGTTAGAATGGTGCATATAGTACTTACTTGTTCATGGATCTACAATCCATCTGGAGATACTTTTTGAAAGATTTTTGAAAACATGGAAAAGTTCCCAGGATGACTCTCTCGAGGCACTCAACTTTTATTATCCTTACCAGGGCAGTATCTGCCTTCTGTCTTTCCTACTGCTAAAAAGCTTTTGTGGGGCTCAAGGTAGGATAAGAACAGGGCATGCTTGCATTTTGTATATTGTAAAGTAAAATAGAGGATCCATGGAGAAACAAATCATGCAATCTCGATCAAAAGGTGCAAGTGTATGAGTGGATGGATAGATGGATAGATGGGTGCGGCTTACTCCTTGAGGCATTGGTTTTCTCTCTTGAAACATCCCTTTCTCCTTTTTTTTGAGACATGTTTACCCCTTTCTCTTTTTTGTTTTGGGTCATGCTTCTTTGGCATGCCATTTTTTCTCTTTTTGAGGCAACCATAATCTGACTTTATTTTATTTCAGGGATGTTCTACGAGAGAGTTTACCAAGACATGGACCATTTATTGATGGGAAATGGATGGATGATGGTGCTCAATTCCTAGTGTAGAAATGTAGAAAATGGATGGGTCGTGTATGTGCTTATGATCGAGAAAGCATGAAAAACATCTCACTAGGGTCACACAATTTGACAAAACTCAACAGAACATCAAGCAGCATATGTGTAAGGTTTTTTTCTTGAAATATAACATATGGCTCTGGTAGGACTTTGCTTATCACTAGGGAACTTGCCTTTTTAGATTTTTTAAAACAACTCCAGATTTCAAGCATCACTAGAACAAACTTGCACAACTTTATTTACCATATCTACACTCACAACAACTTAGACTCGGATCAAGCATATGCAACCCACGGAACTTTCAGGTTCATTGGCAAGGTATTTACATAACCAGCAGATTTAAACTTAAGAGAACTCC
Organism: Panicum virgatum; assembly: GCF_016808335.1. Classification (NCBI taxonomy): domain Eukaryota; kingdom Viridiplantae; phylum Streptophyta; class Magnoliopsida; order Poales; family Poaceae; genus Panicum; species Panicum virgatum. The sequence continues at coordinate 26,552,165 of NC_053143.1, read as the reverse complement.
TATTTCCAAACTAAGTACAACAGACATGGTAGAGCAAAGCAAAACTCATCCTTTCAACTTTCATAAGGAGTTAAAACATTCTTACCGCGCATGATGAAAAGGGAAATAAAGCGGTAAATATTTATTTTGTTTTGGAAGTTTTTATCAAATTTTATTCAAAAGCAAATAAGGGATACAGTTGACTTAGGGGAGGGAACCTGCCCCAAGCTAGCTCTTGGTTTAGGGTCCGAAAAGCAGGACCTTTCTCCATACCTGATCAGGTTGAGGTTGTTTCGTCCGTACCTGGAGAAGTAGTAGCTGTCGATGACGTCTTGTTCTTCTTGCGCCATATTTTCTTGTTCTTCTTTGATGGCATAGATGGTACAGGAACAGGATCCTCGGATGTAGTATAGACGATCTCCAGATCTTCCCATACTGTATTGGTGATGAAATCGGGGATCTTCTGGTCGTCTTCCACTGACTCGATTGGGGGAGTATGAATCTCCCAATCCTCCCAAGCTGGCTTGGAAGGGGAGTGATAATCTTGATCATCCCAACCGGGTTTGGCCTATAACCCCCATTTCTTGCTATCCTCATGGATCAGGAATATTTCCCTCTTTTTTTGAAATTTGAACTTCATGGTCTTTCCCATGATGCGAATGCTGATTCTTCCTGTCCCTACATCAATTCTGGCATTTGTATCCTTGAGGAATGGGCGCCCAAATATGAGCGAGATCCCAAGATCTCCTTCCATATCGAGGACTACGAAGTCCACTAATATGTAGGTGTTCTTGACTTTTACCATAACATTTTCCGCAACTCCTTCGGGATATCTCACCGTGGAATCTGCCAGCTGAACACACAAAGTAGTAGGGGAAATTGATGGATAGCCTAGCTTTTCAAACGTTACCTTGGGCATGATGTTGACGCTGGCTCCAAGGTCACACAGGGGGTGATCAAATTCACAATCAAAGATTGAGCAATTGATCACTGGGGTTCCAGGATCTTCTCTTACTGTAGCTGCTAACTTGCCCCCACGCTCCTCTTCTTGGGCGTGTGAGCATCTCTGCGTAGCTGAGGGGTGTCCTACTAAGTGGCTCCTTCCACATAGCATTTATGACATTGACGCTCTCTAGAGTTGATTCGGGTTGCCCCGGAATCTTCCCTAATTCAACAGCAGGTGTGGCAGCAGCTAGCTGAGCCAGTTGAGTTTTGAGCATCTTGTTGAAACTCAGCTGGTTCTTGATAGCGGTGGAGAATCCGTACATCTTGTCATGGATGGTCTCCAAAGATTTGTCTATATCGGCCAACATCTTCTAAAGGGACTCATTGATCTTCGCTTGGTCGTAGACAAGATCTCTCAAGGTAGGTTGGTTAGGATTGAAAGAATTTGAATTGCCATTATCTCCTTGATAGTATGGGTGTGGTTGATTCCACCCCTGACCTCCTTGTGGACGAAACCCATTGTTGTTGCCATTGAGATATAATGCTTCTTCTTGGGTTTCTGGGTAGTTGTCGCCCGAATGTCCAACATTCCCGCATACCTCGCACATCATGCGAGTTTCCAAGGCTTGAAGTGTTTGCATTTGAGCCTTATGTTGGGAATAATCCTTGAATTTCTTGAGGAGGAGATCAATCTTCATAGCGAGCATGTCGGCCTCCTGGATGGAGTGCATGCCTCGCTAGCGTGGTTGGAGGTGATCATCGCTCCAACCTTGGTTGGACACCATCTTCTCGATCAATGATGTAGCTCTTTCAATGGTCAGCGAGAAGAAACCTCCACCCACAGCGGCATCCACAGGATCACGGGATGACTGCGTCAACCCGTTGTAGAAGTTCTGAAGAATGAGCCAATTGTCCGTTCCATGGTGCGGACACGCTAGAATGTAATCCTAAAGCCTCTCCCAAGCTTCAGGAATTGACTTATTTGATGCCTACTAGTAGTTCGAAATCCGTCCACGAAGAGCATTGGTTTTGCCTGTTGGGAAGAACTTCGCAAGGAACGTCTTGGCACATTTGTCCCAAGTGTCCACAGCAGCCTTGTTCACATAAAACCATTGCTTCGCGATCCCCAAGAGAGAGAACGGAAACAGACAGAGTCGGATTGCATCCTGCGATACACCCTTGATAACAAAAGTTTTGCAGAGCTCCAAGAACTGCTGGAGATGAGCGCTAGCATCCTCATTGGCCTTGTGTAACACCCTAAGTTAAATTTCAGCTTTAATAATAAATTTAATTGGCTTTATTTAATTTTCTAGGATTTAATTTGCTTAGTTTGCATTTAATCTATTTTTGTTGCATAAGTAATTAAAATTTTATCTTAGGTTAAATTTTGTTGTTGCATTCATGCTGGTGCATTGTTCTCTTTGTTTGAGTGAATAAGGTTTTGGATTCAAATTTTGTTTGAATTCAAATAGGTTTGTTTGAGCTAGAGTAGAAAAGAGAAGGAAAAGAAATAGAAAGGAAAACCCTTACCCAAACTCAACCCAACCCAGCTTGAGGCCCAGCCCGCAGCACTCCTCCTCCTTTCCCCGTGCTCAACCCGGCCCAGCAGAAAACCCATCCCAACACCTCTGCTCAGCCCAGCCTGCCTCCTCCTCCAATCCTCACCCCGCGGCCCAGCTGCATGGCCCGGTCCACGCCTCGCCCACCCCGGCTCCTTCCCTCAGCTGCGAAACGCACGGCCCAACGCGCCAGCTCCGCTCAACTCAGCGTCTAAGCGCCGCGCACGCCAACAACCACTGATAGGTGGGCCCCAGATGTCGGCGTCGTTTCCCACCACCGCGTCGCCCTTTCCTCTCACTGACCACCAGGGTCCACGCGCCAGTCCTTATGTTCGCCCGACACCGCACGCCCCGCGCTCGCTTCCGTCCCTCTGACGCCACTGGCCCACTTGTCGGCGCCATCCCCCGCTTCAGCCGCGCGCCCAGCGTCCCTGCGCTCGCTGATAGCACTGGCCCATCGGTCAGGACCTTCTTCCCTGCCGCAATCCCTCTGCTTCAGCACACCCCGCCGCTACCAGTGGACCGCCAACACCACAGACCCACCTCGTCCCGCAGCCCCACCGGTCATCCAACTAGCGGCCTTTCTTCTAGAAGCTTCACCCCCAGAGCCCGAGATCACGCAGAGCTGTTGGCGTGATCCGTTTTCCCCGCATTGCGCCCGTGATCCTCGCCGGCTTTCCTTTTGGGGCGCGCATGCCCAAATCCAGGCAGCCTCCTTTAATTGGCGCCCGCGGCCTCCTGCGTCCCAGTTCGCCACGCCACCGCCGCCACAGCACCTCAGTGCCACGCCCGCCTTGCTCCGCCGGAGCAGAGCTCCCCGCACCACCGCGGCCACGCTGCTCCACCGCACCCCAGCTTTCCCAGGAACGCGAAGAAGCTCCGCCCCGTGCCCTGGGATCTTCCCGAGCCCGCAGCCTTCAACTCCAGTCCGCAACTCGCCGGGAATTTCACCCGAACCCCCACTGCAGGTAACCCGGCCGCCGCACTGATTCCTCGCCGCCGGCGACTCCGGAGCCCCCCTGACCCCCGTAGCCTTTCCACAGCACCGCCAGGAGTCGAACCAAGAGGATCAGAAGGTTGGAACTCCACTCCAGCAACCCCGTCATCGCGCTCCGCCGAGCTTCGCCGCCAGACGCCGCCGTCACGCCCTCTGCACGGCTTCCCCTACCGACCTGCACCTCAGTGAGCACCGCCTGGACCTCCTCTTTCCTTTGCACCTATTGTCTTAGATCGTAGGCCGCTCTAGCGCTTAGAACTCCACTCGCCGGCGAGAGTCTCCGTGCAGAGCCGCTGCCGTCCATGTTCGCGCCGCCTCAGGCCCGCTCGCGCCCAGATCTTGTCCCAGGTGGACTACGCATGTCGCGTAGTCCCTAGCTGACCCAGATCCGCTCCGTTTTGAGCCCGGGAACACCAAAGCACCGAAGTCCGGCGAGGCGCCACCGCGGGAGCCCTGTTCCCGGCGATCCCCGCCGCCGCCGTAGGCCGCGATGGCCCTGAGCCGCCCAATCCGGTAGCAACGCCCAGGATTATAACGAGGATTGATTAGATCCTAGCCCTCAGATCCAGATCTGGCGGTCCAGATCTAAACGTACCCCTTCGCCTGGCCATTTTGTTAAAGAACCCCTCGGTTTCTCAGTAATCAACCCGCACTCCTTTGTAGTTCAAAAATAATTGCAGTTAGGCCCAAAACTTTGCAAGAACCTCCCTGAGCTTCCTAGATTTTGAACCCGCGGTCCAGACCTGTCCTTTTCGCGAGTTAGACCCCAGAGTTTTAGTTTAATTATGTTTTAGTCCTCGGTTTTGCCCAGAAACCCCCTGGAAACTTAGTTTTTCTCGCAGATAAGCCCCTAGATCTTGTTTTAGCTCTAGTTTATGCCTTTTAGCTCCGTTTTAGGCGTTCTTTAGATCCACGGGATCGTTGTAACATGTAGAATAGTTTTAGACTAGTTTAGTGTGCTGTTTCTATGTATTCATGTACTGTTTCTTAGTTTTTGTTAGTGTTTGCTTGTATGCTTATTGTTGTGCCTTGTTTTGGCCATGTGTTCGTGAGTAGACGCTGATCCATCTGAGGAGCCCCAGTACCAGTACCCGGAGCAGCCGTCTTCTGACCAGTTTGAGCAGCAGCAGGAACAGTTTGGGGAAGGCAAGTATAACATGAACAACCGATCACTTTTAAATACACTTTCATACTGCATTTTAATATTGTATGCCTATAAGGATTTCCTAGCCACATTTATCCTTTATATATATCCTTTGGGTTGCATTTTGGTTAGTTGTGCTAGGTGCCGCACTATAACACATAATGGTCCTTTTTAATTAATTTGATTAATGGTATATGCAACTTAATTCTGAGAGTGGCCCTCTGTGTGGCTTGAGTGGCTCACTTCTCATTAAAAGTGGTTTTGTTAGAAACATGGTTTAGGGGGCCAGCACGGTGCTTACTGCCTGGTTGGCCACTCTCCATAAGGACCGGTTCATAGAGCGACAACCTGGGACAACAGCGCTACCACAAGACTGGAATGGGACGGTCTTGGCTTACTAATTAGGTCATTTTGGTTCGGGAGTAACTTACCGACGGGGCATGGGGGGTGGTGAGCTTCAATGGTGGCCAGGCTACGAGGCTTGGTCTGCGTACCCCTCGAGGTGGTTACCATCGTTGCGGAGCCTGATTCCTTAGCGGTTACACCTTACCAACGTGTCCTTTGTAACGGCCTCGTAGTGAGTCGCTAGTCATCTCACCTAAGGAAGTGTGATGAACAACTAGCGTAGCTCATGACTTGTGGGTAAAGATGTGCAACCTCTGCAGAGTGTAAAACTGGTATACTAGCAGTGCTCACGGTCATGAGCGGCCCAGATCCTCCTTTTGATTAGTGGGGTTAACTCCTTCCGACGAGGGGGTGCCTCTCGGGGTTACCTTGGTGGTTTCGGTTTGGTTCTCAGTAGTAACATGATTAATTTGGATTAATTACTATGTAACTGGGTTCATGGTAATTCATCCACTTGTAGTAATTAGCTTTAATAAAATTTTGCCAAGACTTAAAAGCTAATGCAGTTGAGTCAGCCAACCTTAGAGCCTCATAGTTTGTGTTATACTTGTTGAGTACGGTTGTGTACTCACTCTTGCCTCTTCTATACTTTTTCCTCTTGGGATACGCTACTGCTGCTCAGTTCCTGTCGACGCGAGGGAGTTCACCCGGAGCTACCAGGAGTACGAGAACTTCTAGGCGTTCGTCTCCCAGTCGATGTCCCTGTGGCGCCCTGCTCAGCTTCCGACGAGAGTTATCGTTTATGTATTATGCTTCCGCATACTCTGTACCAGACTTTTGTCATTAATGTAATAAATAACATTCATATTCACTTTATTATATCTTTTACGTGATATGTGCTATGATATACTGTTCATTCTGTTGTATATACGTGTGACTTGATCCTGGCACGTATATGATTGCTCGGTTTATGTCCTTTTATAAACTGGGTGTTACACCTTGCCATAGAAAGGGCTGGCCTGCACCATCGTAATAAGAGCCGTCTTGATATCGAAATTTTCCCCTCCGGTGTCAACCTCGGGCTCTGTGGGGACCTGGTTAGCAGACGGAGCAGAGTAATCACGGAGTGTCTTCTAGGCCATAGCTTGAGAAGCTGATGATGAAGCGATGACTAGTTCGGCTGCCGAGAGTGAGATTTGAGGAGGTACGACATGAGGACGAACTCTTCTCAAAAGTGACTCTGGATTGGAATGAAAGTTTTGCGGCAAGTCGAAACTGGTTATACACTACCCTATTTTCATATCAACAAAGACAAGAAAACAAAGCCAAGTTAGACTGTTTAGCAAGCGAATACCAATTTCAATTTTGTTCATAACTTTGTCTATATACTTCAATATGTGCCTTCCCCAGCAACGGCGCCAAAAATACTTGTTGGCGCCTACCAACTTCACCACCGAGAAAGCAGCGATGATGCCCGCAGACGATAATTGGGGTGGCAGTATCGATCAAAGATTAAACTACACAACAGGGAGACCGCTATCAAAGCAACGGGAGAAGCCTGTACACCCCGGCGGCTTTATGCACCTCCTACCCCCCATACCGAACGTGGAGGATTACTAGGGCTCGAACAGGGCTGTCATCACCTGCCGGCTATCTCTACAAACCGTGGGTATAGTTGACATCCAGCAACTCTTAGCTATTCTAGACACCATGTCTACACTAGTAAGCGATACTCTAATGTCCCGCGCGGAGCCCCCACCCTCCGAATAGACAGACATCACACTAGAGTAAACATTCGAATAATGGAGCAGTTGATAGACTTCTAAGGCCCATACATTAACCATCGCAAGCACAGGGCGATCATGCAATGCAAGCATTGAACAATAACGCAACCAGATCAAGAAGCATATATCTGATAACTCAGAACATACTTCAAGCAGATATCGGTAATCATTGTCTAATTCTATTACAAACAACCAAATATTACAAGAGAGAGCTAGGGATGAACCCATACCAGAACTCCCAAGCAAATCCGGCGACTCGATGACTCCTAGACTTCTCCTAAACTCCACTAAGCTTAAAGACTATGCAAGAGGTGAGTGAGGTGTGGTGTGTGTGTGTGTGTTCTAATCTCTACCCCCCTGTATTTATAGCAGGGTGCCATGGGGTGAGACCCTTGCAACTGACCTAAGGAGCCACTAGGGAAGCGCCAAGTGTCGAGGTTGAGGCGGTGGGGCCCACGGGCCTAGTCGGACGACTAGGGTGGTCGGCCGACCAGCCCATGGCACCAACTGCCCCCAATCTCATTCCTGTGGGCTGTCTTGGCCTCCCTTGTCTGATCCATGCTGGTGTCGGCCTGTCTTGAGTGGATTTGTAGTGGTTCTTGGGCTACACTTGGTTCGATGAGACTGAATCGATGCTTTGATATTTTCCGTGATTTTATGTTGGGCCAAAGTATGCTTGCAACCTGCATATTAGCTCAAAAACACAACTTGCGTTTTCTAAAAGGTAAAGTATGATTTATGGACTTCATTGGATAAAGATGCGTGTAAGAAATGCAAACTCTCATGATTTTCTGATCAAGTTGACGCTTGGAAATGGACGTTAGTGAGCGTCAACATTTATCTCATTCTCCTTGGGGTGAGGATGCTATTGAATTGTAATTGATAGACTCACAAAGATTTCCCATTTGGTTCCCATGAAGTGTGCCTAAGTCTATTGTTTCTGATCAAGTTTATAAATTTGTATCTAATTTTTGGAGAAGTTTGCATAGTGTTTTGGGCATTACATTGGATCTGAGCACTGATTTTCACCCGTAGATGGTTAGTCAGTCAGAGTGTACTATACAGACCTTAGAAGACTTGATTCGATTTTGTGTCTTCTCCTGGAATGGTAGCTGGGAAGACCACTTTCTTTGGTAGAGTTTGCTTATGATAGCTATGATTGAGCTAGTACCAAAATGGAAGCAGGTGTATTTCACCACTCTATTTGGGATGTCGTTGGTGAGAAATCTTTGGTTGGTCTGGATTTGGTACAACAGACTCATGATAAGATACGAGAGATCCACTAGAACTTGTTGACTATTAGAAGTGGTTAGAAGAGATATGCAGATGTCAGATGGACGAATCCAGAGTTCTCAGTTGGTGACGAGATTATTCTCATGGTGTCGCTAACAAAAGATGTTGTTTGTTTTGGCACAATAGGAAATCTCAGCCCGAGGTACATTGGGCCGTATATGAGTACTACTCGAGTTAGAGCTTTGGCTTATTGTTAGCAGTTGCCTGAGTCGATGAGTGGTGTGTACCCCATGTTTCATGTATCGATACTGAGGAGGTATCTGAAGGATCTAGAATAGAAGATTGATGTTGAGCCAGTGATTATTGAGTAGGACTTGACTATGGAGTGTCATCCAGTGCGCATATTGGATTTTTCTGACCACGTTATGTGGATAGGACCATCAAGTATGTGAAGGTGCTATGAGCTAATCAGTCCGAGCGGGAAGCCACATGGGAATTGGAGGCGCAGACGTGCGAGAAATATCCAGAGCTCTTCGAGTCTGGTAAGTTGCCTATGTGATTCTTTTCCCCCACTCTTGCGTTAGTGATGCTGAATTCGGAGACGAATTCCTCTAAGGAGGGGAGAATGTGACACCCAAGATGAATAAAGGGCAAAATACGCTTTCTACATGGGAATACATAAAGTTGATATCTAAAATTAAACTTTTTGATCTGTTGCTCGAATGGATGAATGGATACTGCGGTTGCATAGAGCTCGTCGAGTACTTTCCGTTTGACTATTTACAAGTTGTGTTTGGAGTTTGGATCAAAAAGTTGTAGTTTTTAAGCTACTGGACAACTGGCCCACACTACAGTACTCGCACTACAGTACTCGCCCCCTTTTTCTAACCCTAATCCCGTCGCCCCCTACCTGCGCCGCCACCCACCCTTTTGCCATGACCCAAGAACAGAGAGGGGAGAGGGGGGAGAGAAGAGAAGAGGAGGGAGATTAGAGCATGCTGTCGTCCGTCGTCGTTATTCCTCTCCAAAAATCGGTTGGGATTCCTCTCCTCTTTTCGTTTTTCCATCTTCATGCTTTTTCTCGCTGTTCATGGTGGTGCCCCCATGTGTGCTGCAGCTTAGGGGCAGACGAAAGTTTGTTGTGACCCTCGCCTCTAGGAAAACAGTGGGGATTCGTTGTTGGGATCATCGCCGTCACCGTTGCCTTCATTCTTTTCAAGGGGAAACCCTAGGTGAGACATGTCTGTACTGTGGATCTTGTTTTTCCCCTGGTTTTAAAAGTTTTTAGCTCATGGGAGTAGCGGTGTTAGTCGCCGTTTGGACTAGGGTAAAGGTTTTATCCTCGTCGCTATTCTCAGCATGACATCAATCTGTGCAGTTTCTGTTCGTGACAGTTTTTCGTGATCTTAATGATCTCAAAAAAATATAAAACCTTTATATGAGTTGGAGAAGAGTTAGATATCTTTCCATGTCTGTAGAGAACACCTCAATCGGATTTAAGATGAGGGAGAAATTAAGATTGGAATCTGACTGTCTTTCTGTCTCGTAATTCTAGGCAGTGTATGTTAACCTGAAGTTTATGAAATCTTAATGGAATTTTTGAACTTTCTTGTAGTTATAATATTTGTAGATAATTTCATAATATTTCCAGATTGGTAAAGATCATATTCATCAGAATTTTGGAGCTTCAGTTATGACTGTCTCATTAGAACTGTCCTGCAGAATCTATCAGAATGTCAGATTAAGGTTCACCTTGTTTTTACCCAAAGTAAATGCTTTTTCCTATACTTTTTGATAACTAGAACGTTGTAGGCTATGAATTTAACTTTCTTGTGGCAAAATTTCAGAATTTTTGACCATTAAAATTAAAGGCTCCAAAAAAGAGAAACAACAATGCTGCTGTTTTCACTAGATTAGCATGTGTTGACGTGAGGACGTGGGGTTTGGGCGTAGGGTTGCTTTACTTGATGTTTTTATTTTGAAGTGTGTTTGTTTTGATGCTGAGGTATGTTTGTGAACAGGTGGTGAATCTTTGGACCGTGCTTAGCTCACGTTCTTGATGATCGGTGAAGGCAAGTAAACGTAGCGATGTGGTCTACTCGCTTTAACTTTGTTATTCGAATTGCCTCCATTAAATTTCAGAAGCTCACGCTAGCTAGAAAGTTCTGAATTTGATTTTATTTATGAATTATATATTTATCCACTTGTGGCATTGCTCTTGGAGTTATAAATTTTGGAGGTATATGAAGTTAATGCATTGCAATTACACTTTTAAACTCTCATATTGAATATGCATATGAAGAAACCGTAGCCGGATTGGTGCGGTAAGTACCGGTACAACAGCGCACATTGAGATATAGCAATGTGGTTGCAGCCCTCACTTCCTTCCTTGGGATTTGTGGGTAGAAGTGAAGTCATCCATTGCATTGCACCATAAGCATGTGCATTGAAGCATTCGTAATGCATTGCACAATTTGCATATGCATTGAAGCATCATTATGAAGATCTCTACTTGAAGTTAAACTGTCTCAGTATGATGCTCTTTTATATTAATTATTATTCCAATGTTTAATCAAATTGTGATTTAAATATCTTGGTTAAAGCAGTTTGCATGCTGAGATTTTTCCATAAACCTCACACTTGATTTTCCCCTCACAGGTGCTTGAGCTTGGATGTTGCATGCTTGGGATGGGAGTAGCAGCATGTGTGCACATACTTGTCAATTTATGTTGAACTAATGTTTTATAATAAAATATTTAGATCTGGAGATTCTAATGTCGTTTCAAACTCTCTCGTGTGGTTCAGTTTGTGAAACATTTATTTCACTCCAATGAAATTTTGTTAATCTATCTAAATGATTTATGTTGCTTCCGCGTACTTTGTTATATTCTTGTGCTGCAGTGTGGTAATTCTCCTAAGGATTGTTGTGTTTTTCTTCTGGGGTGTTACAATTTTGCACAACATACTCATGTTGATGCAATCTACTACAGCCTTACTTGAGTAGGTATTTTGGTGAGATTAAATTTTTGTTTCAATAAATTTAGGAGCTCCCTGGTTCTTAAAACCAGTAGAGCCATTGGTTGTCTTATACTCCTACGATTTGAAGAGGTAGCCGACGGGTGGTGACAGCCCTGTTCGAGCCCTAGTAACCCTCCACGTTCAGATATCGGATAGACCAATATTATCAGAGCTACTGTCTTGTATAAGCCAGTCGAAACCAGTAGCTCGAAGTACAAGGCGAAGTTATCTCTTCTTCTAAACATAGATTCTAAATCTTAGGAAGTCCTCTATGTCCTATCCCTCCTACACAAGTGTGTGTCATTGGATGAGCTTGAACCCGTAGATAGTGTACTCAGTTTCCTCAATGGATACGATACCCTAGAATACTCCTGGGTGAAAGCTTCAGCGGTATCCGTGCGTTTGTGGATTTTATTCATGACGTTACAAAGTACCAACACCTTCCCAGAACGACAAAGTCGAGGGGGATAAAGAAATTCTGAATCTTTGACCGGAATGTTCTCCACGATCCCCGTGGGGTAGCGAACTGATTGGTCCTCTAGCTGCAAGCACATGGCAGTAGGGGCAAGTGCATGATGGTTAAGTTTATCATAAACTACCTTGGGCATGACGCTGATGCTTGCTCCCAAGTCGCATAGAGTGTTGGTAAAGTGTTGGGTCCCGATTGAGCACCTGATGGTAGGGCATCCTGGGACCTTCTTCTTCTCCAGGAGAGGATTGAGTATAGCTGAACTACACTCCTCTGTTAGCTGCATGAACTCGGTGGTGGGCAGAGTCCTCTTGTTTCCAAGGATATCCTTGATATACTTGGCATATATGGGTACCTGCATAGCATCAAGAAGCAGTATATTGACATATAGCTTCTTTATTACCTCGATGAACTTGTCGAATTGTTCGTCGGCCACTGGCTTCCTTATCCTCTCTGGAAACGGTAAGGTAGTTGTATCATGATAGTCCCATGCAGTTCTAGGGGGTTCCACGGGGTCTTCCTGGGTTGCAGAAGTGTCGGATTCGACGGCCTCCTCCTGCCCTTCGTCTTCAACTTTGGTATTGCTGGCGGTTATGGTCTTCCACTGAGTTCCTGCATCCTGTGGGAGAGGTGGCACTCGCTTGGACTTAACATCATGCGTAGTCACCACACTAACATTTTCTTTCAGAGTTACCTCTGGTTGCCCTGGTAGTTTCCCTGTGTTAACGTTAGAACAAGAAGATGCGAGCTGAGCTACTTGGGTTTCCATCATTTTGTTGAAGCTCAACTGATTTTTGATAACAGAGTTAAAGCCCTAGTTGTGCGGTCATACACTCCAAAATTTTGTCATTAGCAAGAAACTTCTTGCTAATGTTGTCATTTATTTGTTTCTGGCCATACACTAGGTCTTTTAAGGTGGGATGACAACTGTTATTGAAGTTCATACCTTGTTGCTGACCGAAGCGGAGGTTGAGCTTTGAGTTCCAACCCTGCTGAGGATGGAATCCCAAGTTGTTGGGATTGTTGTTGGTTCCAACGATGATCGCGTCCTATTGAGTCAATAGGCAAGAGCTGCCCGAGTGCCTGGTCTCGCCACAAGTTTCACATGGCAGTCAAGACTCCATAACTTGGTTAACCTCCTGGTGTGGAAATTCTAGCTTCTTCATGAAAATATCCATCTTGGCGGCCAACATGTCGAGTGTTGACGATCGTTAAGTGCAAAATATGACCGTCAACTATACTCACAAGAGAAGAAAAACCATGCCTCTTACTAACATATTTGTATCACTAACCTAGATCCATAGTTATTTTGGAGAATTTATGTTTTCAGGAGCACAAGTCCGGAATAAGAAGAAAACACGAAGAATACGCAGATGAAGTCACAGAATATCGCGTCATGTGTAACACAACCAAAAGAGGCCCACCAGACAAACCAAACCGACCAACCAAGCCCCGGCACCGACTACCTAACAAGAGGACCCATCAAGCAGTGACCCAGAGAAAGACGGTGGTCAGAGGCGCCAAAGGGGGTTGGCCGAACCAGGGGTTCGGCCGAACCACCCCGGAACCCCGTGCAGGTGCATTTTGGTGGCAGATTAGCTCTGATCCTTTAGAGGTCGGTTATGAATGTTTCCATGTAAAGAGATGGCGTGAACCGACCTCAAGCACTATAAGAGGGGCCTCCCACCACTCTCTCAAACACACACCACTTGGAGAAGCCTCTCTCTCACTCTCATTGTGACTTGTACTCTTTAGGGTAGTGGAGCTAGGCTAGTACTTCAATTCCTTAGCGAATCCAGTCGTCTCTGGGTCGGCGAGCAATCCTCGACCTCTAGTATGGCTTTGTATTCCAACTCTCATTATGCTATTCATAAAGAGTTTGTTCTTGGTTATCTTTCTATGTTCTTAGCCAGCGTAGCCAAGTTCTATTCTTATTCAAGTTGTATTAGTTGCCTGCTTAGATCAGATGATCTGGGTAAGGATATCGGTTCGTTGTGCTTTTGGGCTTGCCTTAGTGTCTTACCTGTCCATCCAAAGGGTGGGGGACCCGGGGGCACTAGGGTTGTAACCTCGTATGCGGGCATGGGGCTCGGGTATGCGGGATCCATCGGATATGACGGTGCTCCACGGTGTGACTGGGGTAGACCACAGGTGGTGACAGCCCTGTCGGTCCGCTGGGAAGCTGCTTCTCGGTTAGCGTACTCCCCGACATTCGCGTATTCGTATAGGAGTTCATGCAAAGATGAAACAGTCTGGATGTTCTCCAGAATGGGTCATTCTCCCCAGTGTCCCTAATTTCCCGACACCTGCAGCTCTAAGCATGTGACTAACATAGCTTCTCTGCTAACATGGATAGTATACTAGGATCTTGTTTGCCTATGCTCCCACTAACCTTAGGTGTATTTGTTTATTCTTTATTCATGAGAGTTGGCTGATCTTGTGTGTCGCATTACCCTCGATTATCTTTATTATCACTTACCCCTGTTTAATCAGAAGTTTACACCTTATCTCATAATTGTTATGGTTATGTATCTAGTAAACATCTTTACACACCATAGCCATCCCTTGGGAAAATATAAATAACGATACCCTGAATACTTCCGGGTGAAATGCTACAACAGTTTATCTGTGCGTTTGCGGATCCTTCTGTAATCGTTAAGACATACCGCACGCCGTCCCATGGCGTCACTGCTAGGGGGCAGCTGTCCCGGCGTTTCTTGGCGCCATTGCTGGGAACTAACCATTCCTAGTGATTGAGATAAGAAATGTGAACAAGCATTTCTGGCGCCGTTGCTAGGGATGGCACTAGGTGTAAAAAAAGATCTTTACTAATACATAAACATGGCATTGTGAATAAGAGGTAGCTACTGCTTATAGAGGCTAATATCATCTTTTGTTTTCTCCTGATTGGATAAAAACAGGGTAGTGTATGACTGGTTTCTCCTTGCCGACAAACTTTGTTAAAAATCCCGAGAAGCTTGTGAGAAGGGTCCGACCTCGCGTCGTCCCTCCTCAGCTCTCGTTGTCGACAAGCGAACCAGCTTTTCAGGCACCAGCAACAACAAACGAACCCATGGCTGAGAAGACTCTCCGCGACTTCTCCGTCCCCTCAGCCGTCTGTTGGCGCCTACCAACGTCACCTAGCGATGACGCCCGCAGACACCAATTTGGGACGACAGTATTTCATGAACCACTAATAGCATTTTATCCGGGAGTATACCGGGGTGTCATTTATATTTCTGCAGGGAAGGCGATGAGTGAGAGAATATATAGATCAGTTGGTGAGCACTATCTAGATTGGATATTCTCATGCATAAACAGGGGTAAGATAATAACATGGTAGGAGGTAGTGTGACACACACAAACTACTCTCTTGGATAAAAGAATAAATGTTACTTTAGGCCGGGAGCAAGGTAAAAGTCAGAACTCGAGTCAGCTGTGCTAGGCTAGCTATATCTACACTTTCTCATTAGTTAGCTCGTCAGAGATTAAACTACACAACAGGGAGATCGCTATCGAAGTAACGGGAGGAGCCCGTACACCCCGGCGACTTTATGTACCTCCTACCCCCCATACCGAACATTGAGGATTACTAAAAGGCACGGACAGGGCTGTCACCACCTGCCGGCTACCTCTACAAACCGTGGGTATAGTTGACATCCAGCAACTCTTAGCTAATCTAGACACCATGCCTACACAAGTAAGGGATACTCTAGTGTCCCGCGTGGAGCCCCCACCCTCCGGATGGACAGACATCACACTAGAGCAATCATACGAATACTGGAGTAGTTGATAGAGTTCTAAGAACAAAAGACTAACCATTTCCAGCACAGGGTGATCATGCAATGCAAGCATTGAATAATAACGCAACCATGACAAGAAGCATATACTCGATAACTCAGAATATACTTCAATCAGATATCGGTAACCATAGTCTAATTCTATTACAAACGACCGAATATTACAAGAGAGAGCTAGAGATGAACCCATACCAGACTCTCGTGCAACTTTGGCGACTCGATGACTCCTAGACTTCTCCTAAACTCCACTAAGCCTAAAGACTATGCAAGTAATGCAAGAGAGGAAGAGGTGTGTGTGTGTGTGTGTGTGTGTGTGTGTGTGTGTGTGTGTGTGTGTGTGTGTGTGTGTGTGTGTGTGTGTGTTCTATTCTCTACCCCCCCCTCTATTTATAGCAGGGAGCCACCAGCCGCAGCACCCCAAACCGACGTTGTGAGCTAACAGGGAAGCGCCACGTGCCTTGGTTGAGGCGGTGGGGCCGACGGGCCTGGCCGGCCGACCAGGTAGGTCGGTCGGCCTGCCCGGGCCGCCAACCGTCCCCAACTTCCTGGAGTGGGCTTGTCTTGGTCTCCCCTTGTCCTAAAGTTGAGGCACGGTCTGCCCCAGCTGGGTTTGCTTCAGTTCTTGGGCTTCACTTGGTCCATTTGAGCCTGAATCGGTACTCTGATATTTTCTGTGATTTTGTGTCAAGCCAAAGTGTGCTTGTAACCTGCATATTAGCTTGAAAACACAACTTGCATATTCTAAAAGGTAAAGTGTGATTTAGGAAATTTATTGGATAAGAATGCGTGTAAGAAATGCAAACTCTCATGATTTTCTGATCAAGTTGACGCCTGGAAATGGTCGTTAGTGAGCGTCAACAAGATCCCCCAAGCTGTCCTTTGCTCATCCCGAGCAAAGTAGGACAAATCAGGTTGTTGATCAGAAAATCACTTTGACTCGTACCTTACCTGTCATGTCATAGTCTAAAGCAAAGAGATTCATCTATAGGCTTAAATAAGTTGGTTAGCATACCTTTGCTCAATTACCTTACTCCCTCATGGGGCTTTTTAGCTGTCTCCTTGTCTTAGGCTGTTGAGAGTTAGAATGGTGCATAAAGCAGTACATACTTGTTCATAGATCCTCAATCCATCTGGAGACACTTTTTTTTGAAAGATTTTTGAAAACATGGCAAAGCTCCAGGATAACTCTCTCGAGGCACTCATCTTGTATTTCCTTATCAGGACAGTGTTTGCCTTTGATCTTCCCTACTACTACAAGCCTTTGTGGAGCTCAAGGTAGGATAAGAACAGAGCACACTTGTATTCTATTTATTGTAAAGCCAAAGAGAGGATCCATAGAGAAACAAGTCATGCAGTCTTGATCAAAAGGTGCAAGTGTATGAATGGATGGATAGATGGATGAATATGGCTCACTCCTTGAGGTAATGTCTTTTCTCTCTCGAATCATCCCTATCTCTCTCTATTTTTCTTTTTTTTAAGACATGGTGACCCCCTTTCTCTCTCCTTTTTTTTGGGTCATGCTTCTTTGGCATGCCATCTTTTCTCTTCTTTTTAGGGCAACCATAATCTGACTTTATTTTATTTCAAGATTGTTCTACGAGAGAGATCACCAAGACATGGAGCATTTATAGATGTGAAGTGGATGGTGGTGCTAATTCCCAGTGTAGGAATATAACAAATGGATGGGACATGTACGTGCTTATGATCGAGAAAGCATGAAGAGCATCTTACTAGGGTCACCCAATTTGACAAAACAATGTATAAGGGTTTTTCATGGAGTATGACATATGGTTCTGGTAGAACATTGCATATCGCTGGGAAACTTGTCTTTTAATTTTTTTTTACTTTTCTTTTTTCGAAAACAACTCCAGACTTCAAGCATCACTAGAACAAGCTTGCATAACCTTATTTACCATATCTAAACTCACAACAACTTAGACTCGGATCAAGCATATGCAACCCACGGAACTTTCAGGTTTATTGGCAACATATTTGTATAACCAACAAATATAAACTCAAGAGAACTCTTATTTTCAAACTAGGCACAACAGACATGATAGAGCAAAGCAAAACTCATCCTTTCAACTTATCAAAAGGGAGTTAAAACATTCTTATCGCGCATCATGGAAAAGGGAAATAAAGCAATAAATTTTTATTTTGTTTTTGGAAGTTTTTATCAATTTTTATTGAAAGCAAATAAAGGGATACAGTTGACTTAGGAGAGGGAACCTCCCCCAAGCTAGCTCTTAGTTTAGGGTAAAAAAGCAGGACCTTTCTCCATACCTGATCAGGTTGAGGTTGTTTCGTCCGTACTTGGAGAAGTAGTAGCGGTCAATGACGTCTTGTTCTTCTTGCGCCACACCTTCTTGGTCTTCTTTGGTGGCGTAGGCGGCGCAGGAACAGGATCCTCGGATGTTGGATTGATGATTTCCAGATTTTCCCATACTGTATTAGTGATGAAATCAGGGATCTTCTGATCATCTTCCACTGGCTCGATTGGTGGAGTATGAATTTCCCAATCCTCCCAAGCTGGCTTGGAAGAGGGGTGACAGTCTTGATCATCCCAACCGGGCTCTTCCCATAGCCCTTGTTTCTTACTATCCTCATGAATCAGGAATACCTCTTTCTTATTTTCGAATTTAAATTTCATGGTCCTTCCCCTGATACAGAGGCTGATTCTTCCTCTCCCCACATCAATTCTGGCATTTGCAACCTTGAGGAATGGTCGCCCAAGTATGAGCGGAATTTCAAGATCTCCTTCCATATCAAGGACTACGAAGTCCACCAATATGTAGGTATTCTTGACTTTTACCATTAACCTTTTCCACAACTCCTTCTGGATATCTTATCGTGAAATCTGCCAGCTGAACACACATAGTGGTAGGGGAAATTGATGGATAGCCTAGCTTCTCGAAAGTCACCTTGGACATGATGTTAACGCTGGCTCCAAGGTCACAAAGGGCGTGATCAAATTCATAATCAAAGATTGAGCAGCTGATCACTGGGGTTCCGAGATCTTCTCTTATTGCGGCTGCCAACTCGCCCCACGCACCTCTTCTTGGGCGTGTGAGCTTCTATGCATAGCTGAGGGATGTCCTGCTAAGGGGCTCTTTCCACATAGCATTGATGACATTCACGCTTTCTAGAGTTGATTCGGGTTGCCCCGGAATCTTCCCAAGTTTAGCAGCAGGTGTAGCAGCAGCTAGTTGAGCCAATTGAGTTTCTAGCGCCTTATTGAAACTCAGCTGGTTCTTCATAGCAGTGGAGAATCCGTCCATCTTGGCATGGATGGTCTTCATAGACTTGTCTGTAGCGGCCAACTTCTTCTGAAGGGACTCATTGATCTTCGCTTGGCCGTAGACAAGATCTCTCAAGGTAGGCTGGTTAGGACTGAAAGAATTCGAATTCCCATTACCCCCTTGGTAATATGGGCGTGGTTGATTCCACCCCTGACCTCCTTGTGGATGAAACCCATTGCTGCCATTGAGGAATAGAGCTTCTTCTTGGGTTTCTGGGCAATTGTCGCCCGAATGTCCAACATTCCCGCAGACCTCGCACGTCATGCGAGTTTCCAAGGCTTGAAGTGTTTGCATCTGAGTCTTATCTTGGGAATAATCCTCAAATTTCTTAAGGAGGAGATCAATCTTCATAGCGAGCATGTCGGCCTCCTTGACGGAGTGCATACCTCGCTAGCGCGGTTGGAGGCGATCATCGCTCCAACCTTGGTTGGAAACCATCTTCTCGATCAATGATGTAGCTCTTTCAATGATCAGCGAGAAGAAAGCTTCACCCGCAGCGGCATCCACATGATCACGGGATGACTGTGTCAACCCGTTGTAGAAGTTCTGTAGAATGAGCCAATTATCCATTCCATGGTGCGGACACGCTAGAATATACTCCTAAAGCCTCTCCCAAGCTTCCGGAATTGACTCATTTGATGCCTACTGGAAGTTCGAAATCCAACCACGAAGAGCATTGGTTTTGCCTGTCGGGAAGAACTTCGAGAGGAACGCCTTGGCACATTTGTCCCAAGTATCCACAGCAGCCTTATTAGCATAAAACCATTGCTTCGCTCTCCCCGAGAGAGAAAACAGAAGCAGACGGAGCCGGATTGCATCTTGCGATACACCCTTGATAACAAAAGTACTACAGAGCTCTGGGAACTGCTGGAGATGAGCGCTGGCATCCTCATTGGCCCTGCCACAAAATGGGCTGGCCTGCACCATCGTAATGAGACCCGTCTTGATCTCGAAATTTTCTCCTCCGGTGTTAACCTCGGGTTCGGTCGGGACCTGGCTAGCAGACGGGGCAGAGTAACCACGGAGTGTCTTCTGGGCCATAGCTCTAGGAGCTGACGACGATGTGATGACTGGATCAACTGCCGAGAGTGATCTCCGAGGTGATACGAGACGAGCTCGCGTCCTCCTCAAAAGAGACTCTAGATCGGAATGAAAGTTTTGCGGCAAGTCGAAACCGGTCATACACTACCCTGTTTTCATATCAACAAAGACAAGAAAACAAAGCCAAGTTAACAAGTTTAGCAAGCGAATACCAATTTCAATTTTGTTCACAACTCTGTCTATATATTTCACTCTGTGCCTACCCCAGCAATGGCGCCAAAAATACTTGTTGGCGCCTACCAACGTCACCTAGCGATGACGCCCGCAGACACCAATTTGGGATGGCAGTATTTATAGCAAGGAGCCACCAGCCGCAGCACCCCAAACCGATGTTGTGAGCCAACAGGGAAGCGCCACGTGCCTTGGTTGAAGCGGTGGGGCCCACAGGGCTGGCCGGCCGACCAGGTAGGTCGGTCGGCCTGCCCGGGCCGCCAACCACCCTCAACTTCCTGGAGTGAGCTTGTCTTGGTCTCCCTTTGTCCTAAAGTTGAGGCACGGCCTGCCCCAGCTAGGTTTGCTTTAGTTCTTGGGCTTCACTTGGTGCATTTGAGCCTGAATCGGTACTCTGATATTTTCTGTGATTTTGTGTCGGGCCAAAGTGTGCTTGTAACCTGCATATTAGCTTGAAAACACAACTTTCATATTCTAAAAGGTAAAGTGTGATTTAGAAACTTTATTGGATAAGGATGCGTGTATGAAATGCAAACTCTCATGATTTTCTGATCAAGTTGACGCCTGGAAATGGTCGTTAGTGAGCGTCAACACCGCCAATGTGGCGACTGGACCCAACGCTAATGTTGGGGATGTGAACTTCGAGCTGAAGACCAGCCTCATAAACATGGTACAGGCTAGCCCATTCTGTGGCAAGCCAAACGAGGACGCCAACGCCCACCTCTAGAACTTTCTGGAACTCTGCAAGACCGTAACCATACGGGGCGTTACAGCTGACATCATCAGGCTTTGCTTGTTTCCTTTCTCCTTGCTGGGGAAAGCAAAACAATGGTTTTATCAGAATATAAAAGTTGTCAACACGTGGGACAAATGTTCCGCGGCGTTCCTCGCCAAGTTCTTCCCGCTGGGCAAAACGAATGCCTTGCGAGGAAGAATATCAAGTTTCCAGCAGACAGGAATGGAATCCATCCCGGAAGCTTGGGAGAGACTCCAAGAGTACATACTCGCCTGTCCTCATCATGGGATGGATGAGTGGCTCGTACTCCAAAGCTTCTACAACGGGCTAACAACAATATCAAGAGCCCACTTGGACGCTGCTGCTGGAGGGGCCTATCTTGATCTGACGATTGCCAAGCCCAAGGCCTTGATTGAAAAGATGGTCGCCAACTAGGGCTAGAACGAGGAGCGTTCCCAGCCCCGATCCAAGGGCGGAATACATACCGTCAAGGAGACGGATATGCTCGCCGCCAAAATGGACCTCCTACTGAAGAAACTCGATGAAGGGAACAAACAGCAAATTTTTGTTCCCGTTCAAGCCATGAACTCGTACATGACGTGCAAGGTTTGTGGTAATAGTGGACACTCGGGGAATGACTGCCCCGAGACCCGTGAAGATGCAGCCTACATCAACAACAACAACAACAACAACAACAACAACAACAACAACAACAACAACAACAACAACATCAACAACGGGTTCCATCCACAAGGAGGCCAAGGGTGGGGTCAAGCACGCCCACCATTCCAAGGAGGAGGTAACAATTTCAACTCAAATTTCAATTCAAATTTTAATTCGAACCAACCCTCCTTGAGAGACCTTGTCTTTGGCCAACCTAAGATTAATGAATCTTTAAACAAAAAGCTTGTTGCCAATGATAAAGTTTTAGAAAATATAAATACAAAAGTTGAGACTCTTTCTTCTGCATTGAAAAATCAGTTAAGTTTCAACAAAATGTTAGAAACACAGCTACTCAAATTGCTACTGCTGTACCTGCTGCTGAGTCTGGGAAGATCCCGGGGCAACCCGAATCTCCCGTTGAAACCGCAAACATGGTGTCTACCGGGTGGGGCAACCTTCCTCGGCGAGCCCCACACACTAACCATGCAGGTAGGTACAATCCCCCAAGGAACGACGTTTGGGATGGCATGGTGGCAGCAGTGCAAAAGGATCCAGGGAACCCCATGATCAGCTGCTCGATCTACGTCAAAAACTTCGAGCAATGTCTATGCGATCTGGGGGCAAGCGTGAACATAATGCCCAAGGTAATATACGAAGAACTCGATTATCCTTCTCTTTTCCCCACAACTATGCTCGTATAGCTTGCAGATTCGACAGTTCAATATCCCGAAGGGATAGCCGAACATGTCTTCATACGAGTACGAGACTCCATCATCCTTGCCGATTTTGTGGTAATGGATATGGAAGGAGACCTTGGAGTCGACCTCATACTTGGGCGACCTTTCCTAAGGTCCGCCAAGGCAAGGATCAACGTAGGAAGGGGAGAAATCCATTTCCGCGTCGGAAAGGAGGACATGTTTTTAAAGTTCAAGCAAAGGGAAGAGCAGCGCTTCATGATACAACCGGATAGCGAAGGGCATGCGCTCTGGGGTTCACCCGAATCCCAGACTAAAGAACCTACGACCACCCGATCCAAAAGAAGACGATCAAAGAAGGTGTGGCGTAAGGTTGAGAGTTCGTCCTCGTCCACTTCTCCAGGATGAGCCGAACAATGGTAAGTCAGTGCGGGAGAAAAGTCCCGCTCATTAGACTCAAAACGACGAGCCCTTTTCGAACCTAAATCGGTACTTATCTCATATTTAATTTTCCGCCAAATTTGCTTTTCTTGACTTTTCAAATTTTTCCCACTGCATGTTTAAATTTTCAAAACACCATTGCATGCTAGAATCTTTTCTAGCACCTTTTCTATTTTTATAAAAATCTAAAAATATTTTCTGAGCATTGAAATCCTTTGAAAAATATTTCTTTGAAAATCTTTCGAGGCAAAGTTTGGCGCGGCACCCAAGTGTTCAAAGCTTATTACCGTTGGGGAGCACCTGGGCCCTGGCTGTTAGCCAGTGGGCCCACTGGGGGGCCGGCGGAACCCCTAGGTCAGCCGACTCCACCTGGAATTGGTTCGTTGTTAGCTTTCTCCAACGGCTACTAGCCATTGTGCCTAGCTCCTCCCAACGGTGCCCGGCCATTCTCCCTTTAAATAGAGGCCGAGGGGTGGGTGTTGAGCTCTCACACTGAACTCTCATTCACTCACTCCCTCTCAAACTCTCTCAAACTTTGCTCTCAGGTTTTCATTAGATTTTTGCTATAGTTTGATTGCAAGAACACTATTTCTCTCATTTCTTTGCTGCAAGATTGTCTACACACTTGGAGGAACAACATTCGGGTAAGAGTTTCATTTTCATTTCACTAACGTAACCCGAATCGAGTTGTTCTCGTTCGTTCTTGTTCGCTCTTGTTGCAAGCATGAAGGGTGCAGGTCGGAAGATAACCAGAGCTATCAAGAGGATGATGAGGTTAGGCTCATCCCGTTCACGGGGCGAGTGTTATCGCCATAATTTAACAGGTTAATTAATGGGCCGCGAATGAGTTGAGCTTAATGAAGAAATTGAAGAAGGCTTACGAATCGGCTCCTGTGTGAGCATTTGGGCCATGTGGGCCATGTATCCTTAGATTTAGTACACATTGAGTTAGAGATAGAGTCCGATATAGACACATTAGTTTAGATTGTTTCCCAAGTCTCCGGACTATAAATATGTATCCTATGGTATTTGTAAGAGGACGTCATCACGTTTACAATCAACAACTCTTGGCGCATCGCCACCCCTAATTCTAGGGTTTCATCCAAGTAAGCGCCATGCTGCCCTGATCGCTTCTTGCGATCAGGGCAGCATTGTTCTTGCTTTTACCTTGGTATTACTCGTACAGAAGCATTTTTGATGGCAAGTAGTACTAGTTATCTTGATGTTCGTAGCATGGCTTTTAGTAGATTCATTATCCTTTTGTTGCTTACCATCTACGAATATCATGTTGTTTCTGTACAGCCACGTTTTAATCTTATGCTAATTCTTGTTTCATAGAATTAGTAGCACGGAGACAACACCCTGCTTCTTTTCCATCTAGTAGATCTAATCTGTTACGGTTTGTTCTTATACTTAAGAATTGGCGTAATATCTGCTAGGTTAGGCCTTTCAAACGGGTTGGATGATCCGGTGACGTATTAGATGCTTTGCCTTAGTCTTAACAGGGAATTGATCCGGGAATCAGCTTTAGCTTGTTCTTAGGCCTCTATTCTGGTTAAGGTTTGGTTATGTATTATGCTCATTAGGCCCAATTACGTGTAGGATGTTCCGATCTAGCAGTGAGGCTTTTACCGTCCTGGATTAGATTAGCTAGATTTAATTAAAGTAGTTTTACAGTTATTTGCCTTATTTATCAATATCCGGATACAAAAAGATCCAATCTGACACCGGGACTCGATCGGCTCTTTAAAGCCGATGCAAGAGTCGTCCCGGGGAGCCGACCACAGCTCGGACTTACGTTTCCACGCGTTTGTGTATGTAGGCAAATCGTCGCAAGCACGTTCGCACCTTCCTGATCGGGTATAGGTCAGGTGGCAAGCCCTGCGTCTTACAAAGCCGCGGCGTGTGCTGGAATTGCGGGCCGTTGACAAGGGAGCAGTGCCTGCCAACGCCCCGGCGACCTCCCGGCTCTTCGTGTTGCCTGTCGCTACTCACCGGTGGGTTTTGACCGACAACAGCGAGTCAAGCTCTTGTCATTCCCCCGAACCAACACCAACACCGACCACGGTGGACTATGAACAAGAAGAACAATACGAAGAAGTGCAAGCCGAACTGCAAGCCGAGGCCATGGAAATTGATGAAGATGACGCTCCCTACGTCGACTTGCGCGACGCTCGTGAACGACAAGCCTATGCCATCATCAAGAACCGAAGCTTCGTCCACACCCGAGCCTTCGTTGTGGAGTATGGTTCTCAGCTCCTCACCATCCAATTCCTTTGCACTCTTCGGGAGGTGGAAAATGGGGTTTACTTTCGACTTTTTAGGAAGGACTATTTGCTTTCTTGGAAAACTTTTGCTAGCCACCTTGATTTCAACAAACGCTGGCCAGTTTCTCTTGAGCAAGCTTGCCGCAGTTTTAATCATCATGAATTTTGGTGGCAGATTTCGGGTCAAGTTGTCCATGGCAGATTTGCACCTCGGTGCATTGACATTCATAATCCAACTCTTCGCTTGATGCACAAGTGGTTAGTCATCACTCTCTTTCCAAGAGATGATGTCCGACCCGTGCATAATGATGAGTTGCTCATTTTATATGCCATAGTCAACAAGATTAAAATCTCCCCCGCGCAAGCTTTGGTTAAGCAATGGCTTTCGAATTTCAAGATGACGGGACCTATTGAGTGTACTTCATTGATTACTCGTATCGCTACACGTGTCGGTGCCTTAGAGGGGAATTCCATTCCCTTCATTGAGGGTGACCGCACGTATATCGACGAGTCTTATTTAATCCAAGGTCACACACTCAAGAGAGGCCCGGATGACTCTTTGATTTTCTTCTTCATGGGCTATACAAATGAGATTTCACTACCCAATGCAGACTTCTATTTGTATAATTGCCATTCGCTAACCATCCCTCTCGTTCAACGAGAAAGGGGCCGTAGGCATAGTGTCTCTAGTTTACCTGTCAGGATGACAAGGAGCAGGACCAGAAGGGAAGAAACGCCAACACTGCCTCAGCATACTCAGACCTCATACCACCATGAGGCAGGTGGTTCGTCATGGCACAGCGCAAGTACAGAGGAGTGGACACGGCAGGCCCCAGGGCGCCGGTCCACTAGTTCTAGCTCCAGTGGACCCCCGATCTCCGCCAGACGTTCAGTCTCGTCCAGAGGTTTCGCCACTCTGACTCGACAGATGGCGAGCTGAACGTGCGCACCACCAACATCGATGAGTCGCTGGGCCAGCACATCGAATCAACTCAGAACTGGCAGCAACACACAGGTGAGAGGATCCACAACTTGGAGCGACAACAGCAGCAGACCCAGGAGGTGTGGAGGGCCTACTACCGTTGGGCTGGGTTCAACCCGAACCAACAGCAGTGAGCTTGAAGCTAGCTTGGGGGAGGACCCTCATGAGAGGTAACTTGTATCAAACTCTATCTTTACCGCTTTCAAAATCTTGCATGAAACCAAATAAAAAAAATTTATAACTAAAACCAAATAAAAATCTGCAAAAATTAGAAAAACCAAAAAATATTTTTCCTTGGTTTAATATGTGTAGTAAGCATGGTGTGAGTTTTTCTTGTTCAAATGATGAATAGTTACTCTGTTAATTTTCTTCATATGCTTAGTTACAACTTTGTGCTCTGCCTAGTTTTGGGTTTGTTGGCTTTAAGTTCAAACCTTAAATCTTGAAACTTGTGGGTAGCAAAAGTATGATCCAAATCTAAGTTGTTGTGAGCTATGATATGGTTAAATAGAGCTGCTATGATCTTTTCCTTTGTGATGCTTGATATCCGGAGTATTTCATTTTGAAAACACCAAAAATATAATAAATTTTCTCAATGATTTGAAATTCCTATCCAAAGCCATATGTTGATCTCATTGCAAACCATCTACATATGGAACTTGCTATCTCATTGAGCTTTGTCAAATTGTTGTGACTCTTAGTGAGATTCATTTCATACTCCCATGATCAAGATTACATACACGTTCACACCATATGCTATGCTTCTACACTAGGAGCAAGCACTCCACTTATCCATCCACAAAATAAAAATTCCATGCTTATGTATGACACCTCTCTCTAAAAAAAGAAATTGCATCTAGAATATGGGGCTATGCAAAAAGAAAAAAAGAAATAAAATATACATACACAAAAAAAGGTACGCCACATGCCTCGGCATGTCCAAAAGAAAGTAAAAAAATAAAAGAAGCATACCCAAATAAAGTATGCCACATGTTTCGGCATGTCAAAAAAAAAGAGAAGAGATAGCCCCTATCCAAAAGAAAGAAAGAGAGATAGTTCATACTAAGGAGTTCATACACCATCCACCAAAAATATCCACACACTTGCACATCTTGATCAAGGTTTATGACTTGTTTCTCCTTTGGATCTTGTGTTTGACTTAGCAAAATATGAGAAGCAAGTATGCCTTCAAATCCTCCATACCTACAACTCCACCAAAAACAACCATTAGAGATATGGTGAGGAAGAAAGGCTCAATAAAAAGCCTTGGAAAGGAATTATACACATCGAGTGATCCGAGAGATCATCCGAGGAACTTTATAAAATTCTTTTAAAAAAACTTAACAAAAACTCCGGATTGACGGTTGAACTAAGGGAAGAAATACAAGCACTCTATGATGTCGTTCTGACTCTCAACCTCCAAAGATGAGGTGAAGCTAAAAGCCCCACAGGAGTAAAGGTAAGAGGTAAGGACAAAATGCCAACTCATTCAAAATCAAGGTAAGAAGCATTCAGTTGTGCCTAAAGTATAAGTTGGAAATGCAACATCGCAACAACTCCTGATCAACAAACTTCAACCATGTTTTGCTCGGGACGAGCAAAAGGCTAGCTTGGGGGTGTTGTTGACGGTCGTTAAGTGCAAAATATGACCGTCAACTACACTCACAAGAAAAGGAAAACCATGCCTCTTAATAACATATTCGTATCACTAACCTAGCTCCAAAGTTATTTTGGAGAATTTATGTTTTCAGGAGCACAAGTCCGGAATAAGAAGAAAACACGAAGAATACGCAGATGAAGTCACAGAATATCGCGCCCAGCATAACACAACCAAAATAGGCCCACCAAACAGACCAAACCGACCAACCAAGCCCCGGCACCGACTACCTAACAAGATGACCCACCAAGCAGTGACCCAGAGAAAGATGGTGGACAGAGGTGGCAAAGGGGGGTCGGCCGAACCAGGGGTTCGGCCGAACTACCCTGGAACCCCATCCAGGTGCATTTTGGCGGTAGATTAGCTCTGATCCTTTAGAGGTCGATTATGAATGTTTCCATGTAAAGAGATGGCAGGAACCGACCTCAAGCACTATAAGAGGGGCCTCCCACCACTCTCTCAAACACACACCACTTGGAGAAGCCTCTCTCTCACTCTCATTGTGACTTGTACTCTTTAGGGTAGTGGAGCTAGGCTAGTACTTCAATTCCTTAGCGAATCTAGTCGTCTCGGGGTCAGCGAGCAATCCTCGGCCTCTGGTATAGCTTCGTATTCCGACTCTCATTATGCTATTCATAAAGAGTTCCTTCTTGGTTATCTTGCTATGTTCTTAGCCTGCGTAGCCAAGTTCTATTCTTATTCAAGTTGTATTAGTTGCCTGCTTAGACCAGATGATCTGGGTAAGGATATCGGTTCGTTGTGCTTTCGGGCTTGCCTTAGCGTCTTACCTGTCCATCCGAAGGGTGGGAGACCCGGGGGCACTAGGGTAGTGACCTCGTATGCAGGCATGGGGCTCGGGTATGCGGGATCCTTCGGATATGACGGTGCTCCACGGTGTAACTGGGGTACACCGCAGATGGTGACAGCCCTGTTGGTCCGTCGTGAAGCTGCTTCTCGGTTAGCGTACTCCCCGATGTTCGGGTATTCGTATAGGAGTTCATGCAAAGATGAAACGGTCTGGATGTTCTCCAAAATGGGTCATGCTCCCCGATGTCCCTAATTTCTCGGCACCTGCAACTCTAAGCATGTGACTAACATAGCTTCTCTGCTAACATGAATAGTATACTAGGATCTTGTTTGCCTATGCTCCCACTAACCTTAGTTGTATTTGTTTATTCTTGATTCATGAGAGTTGGCTGATCTTGTATGTATCGCATTACCCTCGATTATCTTTATTACCACTTACCCCTGTATAATTAGCAGTTTACACCTTATCTCATAATTGTTATGGTCATGTATCTAGTAAATATCTTTACACACCATAGCCATCCCTTGGGAAAATATAAATAACGATACCCTGAATACTTCCGGGTGAAATGCTACAACGGTATATCCGTGCGCTTGCGGATCCTTCTGTAATCATTAAGACATACTGCACGCCGTTCCATGGCGTCACTGCTATGGGTCGGCCGTCCCGGCGTTTCTTGGCGCCATTGCTGGGAACTAACCATTCCTAGTGACTGCGTTAAGAAATGCCAATATCGAGATCGTCAATTTGATGCACGCCCCTGGGGCGGGGTGGCTGCCTTTCACCTTTCCAACTCTAGTTGGAAGCTATCTTGTCAATCAGCATCTTCGCTCTCACAACATCGAGAGAGAGGAAAGAACCACCCGCTGCTGCGTCGATGTGGTCCGGAGCTTACTGATTTAGGCCATGGAAGAAGTTCTATATAATCAACCACTCTTCCATGTCGTGGTGTGGGCCTGCTTGGATGTTTTCCTGGAGACGTTCCCAGACTTCTGGGATGGTCTCATCCGAAAATTGCTGAATTCCGGAGATCTTGTTCCAGAGGGCATTGGTTTTGCCCACTGGAAAGTACATGGCCAGGAATGCATTGGAGCAAGCTTCCCATGTTATGAATGCTTCCTTGTTGGTGTAAAACCACGTCTTTGCCTTCCCGAGTAGTAAGAACGGGAATAGCTGAAGGCAAACGATATCCAACATAGTACCCTTGGGGTTGATGGTATTGCTTACATCCAGAAAGTTCTAGAGATGAGCATTGGCATCCTCAGATGCCTTACCACAGAAAGGACTTGCTTGGACCATGTTCACCAGTCCAATCTTCAGCTCAAAGCCATCATTACCGGCTTTATGTTGGTTCTGTCTAGTAGGGATGTGGCAGCTGGACGGGGTTGAGAAACGACGAAAAGTCTTCTGAGCCATGGGAAATGAAGCTGATGTGGATGGGGAGCCTGAAGGCTAAGTAAGTCTTTGCTGAGGTGGGACAACTCAACGTGTCACAATTCTCCCAATTCTTTCTGGATTCGGATCGAAGTTGCTTGGTAGGTTGAAACCGGTCATGCACTGCTCTTCATCAATAAAAAAGATAGAGAGAGCAATGATAAGCCCACTAAGATTAGCGGTGCCAAACTAGTAAAGTTTATCAAACTATTCACGATATCTTTAGCCGATTGCTTCCCCGGCAACGGCGCCAAAAATGTTTGTTGGCGTTTCTTATGCCCAATAGAATATATATTCTGCAAGTGCACAGAATCGCCATTGTAGCACTTCACCTTGGAGTATTCCAGGGTATCATAATTTTTCTCAGGGAAGCACTATGGTAAAGAGTATCGTAAATCGAATGATAATTGTACTAATTTAATCGATCGACTAACTTGACGGGGGTACGCCAGATAGGTAGGTAAGATAAATGGCTAGTTAATGACCGAGTGACACATGAAGGCTCAACTCCTTAGAGAGGTAGTAGCTGGGAGGACAATGAGTGAGATAAGAAACCTGATACACTTCTAAACTATCGAGCTAGCCTCTCTAGATCAGACTTAGCACCTAACTAATCTTTGGGAAACCAGAGCTTACTTCGGTGGCCCAGGGAAGGACTCAGAATAGGATGAGAAAGTAGTCCAACGGCAGTCGACACTACTGCTATGAAAGCACCCGAACGTGGTGGACTAAAAAGGAAGGACAGGGCTGTCACCACCTGCCGCCTACCACAGTAGTACCGTGGGGTGGAACACACTTTCTAGCTAACACTGAGCTCAGACACCACGTCCGTACTCGGTGTTAGGATTTCTCTCGAGTCCTTTGAGAGAAACTCGAGAGAAATCCTCCTCAACCTAGAGAACTAACTTGAGATCTGGAACGCTAGAGAGATAACTTAGCCTAAGCTAAAGATAAAACTTACATCCGCGCTCAAGCTGAACACTCAGACTTGAGAAGATTAAAGAATACGGAAAGTAAGTCAGACTCAGATAAACAGAGAAGATAACTTATACTGATAAAGTCAAAAGAAAGATACAAGAGCTATACCAGACTTCCGACGACTCCGGAATCTCGAGGCAAGCTCGACTCGACTCTAACTCCCAACTACTAACCTACTCTAGAAAGTAAGAGAGAATGAGCTCCAAATGGTGTGCGTTCACAAGTGAGGATGAGGGTTCTATTTATAGCCTTCCAAGGTTGTCTCTCGATCAGCAGGTAAAGCATGTGGCGTCGGTTGTAAGTAGGTAAGGTGGTTGAGCTTGTCTTCCATGTGAAGTCGGGACAAGAGTGGCCGCCAATTGCGGTTGGCCGGCCTAGGGGTGTGGCCACGTGGCCACCGCCTACTTCTGGACGTTCCTGATTTACTCCTGGGGTCGGTGATCAGTTGCTTGGCTTTGACACAGACAGAGCCAGGCCGGCCGGTCGGCCTCCCTCTGGCTTTTCTTGGCCCTCCATTGCACCGACGTTACACTTGTATGCTTGTAATCGTCACTGGGTGTTGGATTGCTGACTTGGACACGAGTTTGCACTGAGTTGTGGGTCCTTTGATCCATGTGCAAGCCTTTCAGCCCATTTGATCAAACCGATGTCCAATCCACGACTCAGAGGCTTTGTACACGAGTTACATTGCCCTTGGATCGAAGACATGCCAGAGTTTATGGGGGTGCCAGGCCTGCCGGCCTAGGAGAGGCCGGACGGCCTGGGTTTGCGCCCAGTTTTGTCCATTTTTGGCACATGTTCTCCTAAAATCACAACTCATCCAAAACTTGTGGAACTTGTTAGAAATAAATAAAATATAAATGGAATATAGTATAAAGCTCAATTTATTCCGAGAAGTTGACGGCCAAAATGTGAAATAATGACCGTCAACACCCTCCCGTTATAATATCTGTAGTGATAAGTCCTGTTTGGTCAAGCATTGCTATGCTATTGGGGCATGTCTGTTTCTTTCAGAAGATCTTTTGGAGCTTCTAAGGTTCAACGGTGGAAGCTATTGGAGATCTTGAATGGGAAGCATCTTAACAATGATAAGGATGTTATCTCTTGGTCATTACAAAGACCAAACACGCTCGACCTATAGGTTTCTATCACACAAGGGGTGGTGAACAAGAATGAAATCCTTTGTAAAAGCAAGCTTCCCATGAAATTGAAGGTGTTTTCCTGGCTTGTCTTTCATGGAAGACTACAAACACGAGTGGAGCTCAAAAAACACGGTGAAAGGGAGACCAACGCTGCGGAATATGTGGTGAGCCACAGGCTCATGATCACCTGCTTTTTGGTTGCATCATGGCCAAGTTCACTGGACCTGTTTTTTTTAAAAAAAAAGAAAAATTAGATATGTACCATTAAAAGATTTTAAAATTAGATATATATCATCGTGACCCATATGTTATTGACTCATGTGAGCCCCACACGTCAGTGGTATATATCTAACTTTAAGGAAGCTCTTGGGTGGGAACAAATTCCTGTTAGCCTATAGGATTTTTTCGATATTCGTCTCTCTTTGGTTGCACTTACTACATGCTCAAATTATTTCTGGTGACCATGGTTCAATGTGGACATCGCGCAAAAAACGTGCTATTGTAAGCCAGTTTATTCTGTATCCTTCTGATCTCCTGTTCAAAATCAATTTCTGAAGATAAGGCGACTAAACGAACAAGTACAAGGGTGGGTGAAACTTTTATAGGAGTTTAAGACCAGGTAGGCTCAAGAAGACTTTCTATGATGATCCCATAATTTCTTCTTCTTTTTTAGCTTTATGGCTGTGCTCACTTTTGTTTTAGCCTTGAACGCTCTTTGTCTATACTGGTATCCCCTGTGATCGCTGTTTGAACCTTTATGTTTTCAATAAAAGCAGAGTTAACCTTTTTCAAAAATAAAATAAAATAATCACCAACCGAAACATTTTCAATCACCTCATGCAACATCTGAAAATTCGCATATAAAATCTACATATCTTCAAATCCGTACAATTATACACAATTGCAACCAATCGAATGAATATCCAAGTTAAAGCCACTGCAACATCCAAATCAAAAGGTAATGCAACATTCAAATCCAAAAGGCAGTCATCTGTAACATCTGACAATCCCTACCGCAACAATATGATTTGCCTTCTGAAATACAAGCAAGAGCAACGCAAATGGACCTGTCTTTCCTGTTGAGAATAGTGATATGGATGGTCCCATACCTACTCTGGATGTGTGAACCAGTGAAAACTGTTCAAACCGCTGGTTTTTTACCTTTGAACCATGTTAACCAGCGGTCTAACCGGTTGAATCAATCAAACCGCGAAAGCATGAACAGTTCATTGGCCGGTCCAATCTTAATAACTATAGTGCCATCCCCGTCCAAACTAATTTGACAGCAAAACAACGAAATTAGGAGAACAGAGCACAATGCCGTTACAGAGGAAATGAAACTAAGTGTTCACCCAGACCACGCTCTGCAACAACTCACCTAGTTACTGTACTTCTGACCAAACAGCAAACCTGAATTCTCATGTATATATCCTTGAATGACGAGAACTCTCAGCCACGAGATTTATGAAGATTCCCATCATAAAACATGACTAAACATAATAAACATGATGCCATGGCAAATCCAACTAAACCTCTTAGGGCAGCAGCCACTTAGTCTTTTCATGATATTTAACTAGAGATAATTGGTTCAGAATAACTGACCAGTGACAGCATCAGTTTTTACCCAAGATGATCAACACTTGTTCTCAAACCAACCACAGCAACTCCCAAAATACTTACAACCATTACGACGACACATAAAAGCAGACATTGCAAGGTAATAGGTACGACAAAACCTAGGCATCAAGAGATCAGGGGCTCAAGCGCCTCTCTACTCGAAGGCCCACTGGTTCTCTCTGCGGATCTCCTCTTCCTCCTCAGGGGTGAAGTCGTTCTTGATGTTGAAGGTCTTGCGGATCTCCTCAGGAGTCTTGCCCTTGATCATGTCAGCAACAGTCTGGCACGTCAGGTCCAGCAGCCCCTTGATGTTGAGATAGTTTGCAGCCTGTGCAGGTATAAATAATACCAAACAAAAAAGAGGGTGTCAGAAATCATCAGGAAGCAAAAGGCAAATTCACACTCTCAAAACTCAGAATATAAATATTGGCATGTTTTATCTAACAATATGCAATAAATCAGAAAACAAACTTCACTGCATTATCAAGGAGCAATCGGACAACTTCAGAGGATTCATAGCAGAAATAAGCTTATGAGATTACGATCAATGATTTAGCAGAAGATACATCCAAAATATCTCATGAAGACAAAACTGCTAAACCCAACAAGTTCGACAAACAGGTTCACAACACCTACAGATTTACCAAGGGAAAGTACAAATAAATAAAATTACACAATGGTATCAGAGTAGTGTAACTTGAAACAAAAATGGATTTCAAAAAAAAACTAGCAAATCAGATTTCCAAGTAACTTGCAAGTTAAAAGGGATAACATAACCATACTTTCCTGTAAGCACACAATTAAAGGCATTGTTAATCTAACACACTTGCTACAAGAGACAGATAAAAGTAATCACAGATAGAATCTGATGTGCATAGAGACAGATAAAGGATGATGACACAAACTTATAACCACATTATGGTGCCAATAAGGGTAACACAAAAACACAAAACTTCAGAAAAATTCGAAGTATCACTGTCATCAAGAATAAATGTCTACAAAGATGATAGGCAATGAAAACCGTAATGACCTACTAACAAACACTAGAGGTAGAAAACAATGAATATAATCCAGATTGTGACCAGCAATCATGTAACCAAGAGATAACATCATAAAACTTCTAATATCCAAAGATTATTCCTTGCAACTAATATCTATATAAATAGAAGTTTGTCGATTTTATACATTTGACAATCCAAATCCAATTAACAAGCAGGCAGTATTATGATGATGCATTCGATTGACCACAGTAACCTAATCCACGCAACCCGCGCAGGTAGAAAGTAGAAACAGCTTCCACCCACAAACAAACCAATCCAGATCTATATGGATAAATCTGAACCCTAACCAGTTCCAGATCTAAATTTCACCATATAAGCATGGACAGAGGGGGAGGAGGGAGACGGAGCCTTTACCAAGATGAGGTCGAACAGCGTGGCCTGATCGACCTTGACGAAGTCGGCGTCCCAGTTCTTAAGGTCTTCACCGGAGGCAGCGTTGCTGTTGGCGACGGCTGCCCCAGCGTCGTCGGAGCCGGCCTTGGACGCCGCGGCCGCTGCGGCCGCGGCGTGGACGTGCTTGTTGCAGTACTCGATTACCTTGGAGAGGATCTTGGAGTTGACGTTGGGGAGCGGGATGCCGTTGTCGGCGCAGTCGTCCTCGATCATGTGACGGATGGTCTGCGACTCCATGGCGACCGCCTCCTCCACCTCGAACTCCTCGCCGTCCGAGCTCTTGAGGGTGATCATCTTCTTATCGCCCTCGGCCGCCATCGATCTGGGTGGGGAGGGTGGACTCGACGGATCGGATCGCAGGCGAAACCCTAGCTTTCTAGCTGCGGCGCACGGGGGAGGCAGGAGGGCGAGAGATTGGGGAAGAGGGATTGGGGATTGCGGTGTGGGGTGGAGGCGTATTAAATAGAGAGCTGGGGCAAGCGGGGGCTCTATCAGCCGTCCGATGCGACAAGCGGAGGCACAGTTGAATAGGATCGGGACACTGAGAGAAGGGCCCCGCTTGAACTTATCTCCTCCGTCGATCAGGATTGTATGTGAACCCGTTTATACCTTTTTCAATACTCTTTTCATTTAACCTGCAGAGGCACATGTTCGGCACGCATATATTATTAAAAAAATTGAAAAATAATTTTACATTTTTCTAGGTTCTAATGATAAGAGAAATAGTTTTGCCAAGTGCTGATGATTTCTCCAGACTCCTGTAGGCCCTCCAAAGGCCAACACCTAAAAGAACACCAACGTAAAAATATTACGTGTTACTCACAATGATTTAAAACTTCAAAGGTTAGCACCTCTCAATAATAATGCAATAAGGATACACGAATAATATTATTACCAATATATCCCTGATATTTTAGGGGATCAAAAGGAAGGGAAAATTTAGTGATCGGTCATATAAACATTGTTTCTTTAGCAAAGTACTAGAAACCTGGATTCATAGCTCTCCCATTATTCA
Organism: Panicum virgatum; assembly: GCF_016808335.1. Lineage (NCBI taxonomy): Eukaryota > Viridiplantae > Streptophyta > Magnoliopsida > Poales > Poaceae > Panicum > Panicum virgatum. Next base: position 26,516,432 of record NC_053143.1, on the reverse strand, counting down.
TTTATAAAATTAGTATTCGTTACCAGACTGTTAGTAGGCCTCTAGTATATCCATCCATCATCAACATGTTGACCATTGTTCCGTATCTATACTATAAAGATAAAAAACAATTGAAAACGTTTTTCACCTGAATTGGGCCCACCTTACCCCCTCACTCTGGACCCACCTGTCCGGGTCGAGGGAGGTGGAAGACAGGGAAGACTCGCCCTGCTAGTGGGCTGGATTGTTTTGGTTTTTTTGGACCGGGTATTGAAGTGGGCCTTACTGGTTCGGGTGGAAATGGATTCTAGGAGCTATTGGGCTAGATTGGGTTGGGTTTTTACTAAACATGGGTTAGGTGCGGGTCGAGTGTGGGTTCTGACCGGCGTGGCGTCGAGTGTTGGGTCGAGTCCTCGATTTCTCTTTCTCGGAGTCGCAAGAGCCGCCGCCTTCGCAGATCGGAGGTCCTGCCGCCCTCCTCGCCGGCAGGCCACGCCGGCTGCCCTTCGCGTCGGCCGCACTACCTGCCTGCCGTGCTCCGCGCTGGCCGCCCTGAGCGCCGTCCGCGACGACCGCCCTTCACGCTGTCCGCGCCGGTCGCCGTCCACGCCGGCCGCGCCGGCCCTTCCAGTCCCTCCACGCTAGGTGATTGATCTGCTTTTTGCCCCGTCGGCGCTCCTTCTCAAGCCCATCCCCTTCTCCTCATTTTCTTTTCCCTTCTTGATAGGGTCTTTCTTTTTTGAAACGAAACTCGGGCTCAATTATGTTTTACTGATTCACGTATGGTGACAATTTGTCTATCAAATGATGCTATTGGATGCTTGTTTCTTGTGTTTTTTAGGTAGTTCAAATCGGAGTAGTTGCTCTGGTCCACTTCATCGCACTGTTCTGGATGAAGATATCAGTATCGCACTGTTCTGGAGTCAGTATGTGCGGGAAATTCAGTTGTCCTCCTGGACTTTTCAAATTAGAGCTGTTTCTTCAAGTTTTCTCAATGAATGTCTGAAGCTTCCTCTGTAAGTCAAACCACTAAGCAGCTTAATAGTCCAGCAAAATATAATCTGTCACAAAACTAGTTTAAGATACAGTCAGATTCATAATTACAGATAAGTCAAGTAGATGAATTCTTGATAGGTCTATATGTTGCTGTTAGTGTTAGGTTCTGAATAATGGTAATTAGATTTATCTCTTTTCTAAATGCTAGTTAGATTTGTTGCTGATGCTATGTGAATAATTTTGTGAAGGTCATCTTCTTGAAGTCGAGGTTTGCTAAAACAATTGTCATCTTAGACACATCAACCATGTCTGCACACACACCTCAGAAAGTTCGGGAACTTAGGATTTATCTCTTTCATCTCAGTCACAACCAAACCGAAGGTCAAAGGTATGGCAATACTTTGAACCAAATCTGGTGGCAGTAGATGATAACTTAAAGGCTGTGTGCAAGTATTGTGGACTCCATTTAAGTACTAAATCTGGTACAAGCAGCCTTAGAACTCATATCTTAGAGTATTGTCCTGCCATAGATGATGCTTCTAGAAAAGAATTCATATCAACCATGAAGAAACAACCCACAAAGAATTTTGTCTTTGACCCTCAGCTGTCTCATGAGCATATGATTGAGTACATAGTACATGCTGAAATCCCATTTAACAAATTTGAGGACCCATACTTTGAACGATGGATAAAAACTGTGAATCCAAATTATGATGTTGTGAAACGTCAAACTATTCACAATGATAGTTTGAAGAAGTATGAGAAAATCAAAATGGATCTTCAGATTGAGCTTGGCAACCTAAACTCTCGTGTGTGCCTCACGTCTGACTTATGGACATCAATTCAAATGGACATCACGAGTCTAATCCATTTAGTCTTCGCAAAAAAGACTATGATTTTAACCTAGCGATTGCTATTGCCACGTTATTAGATCCAAGAAGGAAAGGTGAATATGTGGAGTTCTTTTATCGCAAGGTTTGTAGGAATCTGGATTCAGTGAAAACATGTCTTAACTCTGCTCTTGAGTGGATGAGGAAATATTATTCAGAGTATGAGAGGCGTGTGATGCGACATAGTTCATACTGCTCGACACATTCAGCCATGGCTAGCAGCAGCCTTGTGGGCTCACCAGTTCTTGGGAAAAGACAAATCGAAGAAGAGTTTGAAAACTTTAGGTCAAGTCGGAGAAGGGCTTGTGCACCAAAATCTGAAATTGACTCCTACTTCGAAGAAGAACATGTGGCAGACAGCAAGAGTTTTGATATTTTGGTATGGTGGAAGACACATGCTTTAAAGTATCCCGTGCTTTCAACTATGGCACGAGATTTCCTTGCAATTCCTCTCAGCACCGTATCTTCTGAATCTGCATTTAGTCTTGGAGGTAGGATACTTGGAGAGGCAAGGAGTTCACTGACCCCTGAAATGTTGGAAGCTCTTGTCTGTGGAAAAGATTGGTTGTTCATGGAGAAAGATGCGGGTATGGATAATCAGGTACAACACTAGTCAAGATTTTTTGTATTTATTTGTAGTATAGGTGTGCTGTGTTTTTACTGAAAGCCTCTTGAATAGGTGGAATCAACTGAACCAATAAGATCTTAACCGGTGGAATAAGGTATGTTACCATCTATTATGACCTGTACTTGTTTTTCTAAAAGTTTCAGTTGTTTTACTTGTCAGACAATAAGATTAATGAAAGTGAATTGCTGTAAAAGTTGTTTACTCATGCTACACTGTGTAACTGCCCTATTTTCTTACTTGTTCCCATGTGAATTTAGTTATTCAGAAATTACGGCGCCCAATGGTAAACCCAAGAGGTGTATGAGGGGAGGACTCCTGACAGACCCAACCCCTTCACAGTTCATCTCTTCAAAATTCAAAAGTGTTGCTGATTCGGAAATATTGACATGAGAATTAAGCTATCAATGCTTTGTAGTGTTTCTCTGAATTCTATTCTAAAGTTGTTTCTGGAATGGTAGCAAATAACTCTCTTGAGCTGAACCAACCATTTTTCTATCCAACTTCAATACTTAGTATTCAACCAGGCTATCAATGCTTTGCAAATAGGTGCAGGGATGCAGGAAGCAGAGTCGCTCAATCGCTCTCATTAGCTCTTGTGCAAATAGGTTGTTTTTTATCTTTTTACAATTCTGCACCATCTATTTTGACTATGATTGTGTATATTCATGTGGACTTACGTTATCCGCATGAGGATGTTTTCCCAGCCGCACATGCAGGCTGCATAGTGGATACACCGTGGATCTTCAAATGGGATGAAACCATAGTTTTGGGGGTGGGTTGGTACAGTATATGGGATAATGTAATATAATCGTGACGGTGGATTGGTTTTAGTTATCAACGGATCAGGTTGGAGTGGGTTTATTTTTTTACGAGACTAGTACAGACCGGTGTGGGTACAGGTTGGGTTCCGGCCCACTAGCAGGGCGAGGGAAGACCCATAAAAATTGAGAGTTAGAAGATATTTCTGCCAAAAAGCTAATTTTTTTCTCATCGATGCAACCCTTACCCGCCGGCTGTCGCGCCCTCCCTCTCTCGGATGCTTCCTATCCGCGCCCATGAAAGAGCTCCTGGCTGTTGCTGCCTCGCCATCCCGTGTCCGATTCACGCCTGCGCCGCGATTATGCAAATGTTGGACTCTCCCTCCTCGTCGACGGTGATGCAATCTCGCTGCGCTCGACATTCGTGGCCAGGCGACGCGTCCCCATCCTCGGCGGCGTAGGCGTCGGTGCCTCGGTGGCTACAGCAAGGGGCACGGGAACGCCATCGTACGTGTCCTCTTCGCGCTTACTATTCACGGCGGGGGCAATGCGTTTGGATCCTCCGCGACGGCAACAGGGACCCGCACTTGCCGTCGATACGGCGTCCGAATCCTCTCCGCGCTTGCCGTCCGGGACCGAGGCGAGGAGGCGGAAGTCATAGCACTCTCCATTCGCGGCGGGGAGACACGTCCCCGTCCTAGGCAGCGGCGGCGACTAGGGGCATAGAGACCCAGTGCTCGTCGACTCGTCATGGACCTCGGCGTCTGAATCCTCGCCGAGCACGCTGTTCGGGGCCGAGGCGAGCCCTTGCACTGAACCACCCGCTCGCCCAATTCGACGACAAGCAGAAGCGGGCGTCTGAGTCGACGCTGCCAAACTCCGCACGCTCCCGACGGCATTTGCTGGAAAGTAATTCGTAATCAGTTTGCATATTCCTGGTGCGCGGCGTAATGTGATGACTCTGCATATTCATCTTTTGAGTAAAGTTTCCATGGCATCGGTGTAAGGGTCGTTCCTTTTCTCAATCTTTGCATCTCTACCCCCTCGGCAGTTCTCCAACCATCATAGTGTCTTGTGTTGCTGAATCCACATTTAGTTTTCATTCTGCGTGTCACCTGTTTGATACAATTCCTTCTTGTGCTCGACAAGATGCTCAGTAGTGGTGCAGGTCAATTCCGAATATTAACCTTTAGTTGTTTTGAGCAAATAACCTTTCATCCCTTTCCATCCGAAAATTGATTTCAGGAGAAGAGAAAGAATTGTGTCAGCACTAATGTTTGGAAAAGAATGAAAATTGGTAGTACCACGTACTATGTTCTATTATAATATAAAAGATATTGTTAATAGGGTTTCTAAAATCAGCGGAGAGATAGAGAGAAGGTGAGGTGGAAAAATATAGTGACATGTGAGATCCACATGTGCCATGTCAGCAAAACCGCATGACAAACCTATCTGGAATGGTCAAGAGGGGGTAGATTGCCTGGTTTTAAGGAGATGAGGGTGTATAATGTCCGATTTTTGAGTTAGGATTTTATTTTAAAAAAAATTGGTGACAAGTTTGTGGGTAAAATGGACTTTTCTCTCTTTTTTTCTAACATGTGCGTGCCGCACATGTGTCTCTGCTAGTAAATAAAAAGAACCAATGGAGAACAGATGACTTCAGCATATCCCTAAATAGAAAAGGAATTAATGGAACCATTTATATATCCTAAAATTATCTCATTTTGACCAAATTATTTTCAATTTATTGAGCCTACATCTCCTCCTTAAACTCTCAAAAATATCAGTTTGCTTATGAATATGATAGCTAATCTTGGATTCTTGATTTCCATGTAGCTAATCTTGGATTCTTGATTTCCATGATCACCTACATTAACCCCTATTCCTTTCAACCAAATTGCTATGTTGGAAAATTGTTTACAGGATACTGTCATCGTAATGGGAACGGGGCTACCCATAACCCCAGACAAATGCTCAATTGGCGGATTCACGTTCCCTAATCCCAAGCCACGGAAAGAAGCTGGGCCTGCCCAAGGGAACCTGAAGTGTGGGCTGCCCTCTTCTAGACGGAGACCCATTGCACAGCAGCGGCAAGGAATCCCCGGAGAGGAGTTTCCTTCGGGTAGAAGGAAGTGGCTCGGTAAAAACTTTTCACCGAGCCAGAGTTCACCGCTCCGCACCGCCCTCCCTCAGGCATGGACCCAAGGGGGGCGCGTCTTCCCCGTAAAAATAGCATGATTACGGGAGAGCCAAGATAAGCCATCGGCGGAGAAGCCGGCTTGGGGGACGAACCTCTGAGCCGCGTCCCATCAACTAGCGATGGACGGTGGTGGGGGACCCGCCCCTATTGCATCACGTCACATCAAGACCACCCCGAGGAAGCCCGAGCACCCTGCCCGAGGTGGACTCGGAACACCCCAGGCGGAGGTCCCCATTATGGGAGGCAGGGGGCACCTCGGGGCGCACCGGCATACTTGGGGGCTCACCCCGGAATCGGCCAGGCGGCCCGACAAACCATCATCCTGTCTGACACGGTTCAGGGCAGTAACTGCAGGACGACGCCCCTATTTGGGGCGAGCGTTCCCAATGTGGGAGGAATATTCCGTGGACCTCCTATCATCTATAAATAGGAAGGAACTAGCATGTGTAAAGGTATCGACTCCTGATCCCAGCTAATAAACTCTTAGCACACAGGACGTAGGGTGTTACGCTCTGCAGCCGCCCGAACCTGTCTAAACCTTTGTCTTGAATCATCTCCCCATGAGGGAGGATCTTGCTGCGTGTTACACCTCTGGCTGGATCTCTAAATAGGATTCCCTATAATCCCTAATCGCGGTAATCACCCACCATCAGCTGGCGCGCCAGATAGAGGGTGTGGACGCTTGATATCTTCACCATTCTCGGAGATGACCAAGAAGAATCCACGGCGAGCCGTTCGGACTGCTCTGATGGTGAGAGCGGCAGCAAGCGCGCTCACCCGCGACGCGGGCCTCTCAGTGTTCCCCCCTCACACGGGGGATGGGGGCTCGCATTCTCCCGTGCCGGCCAGCGATAGGCCGGCATCCTTCGCCAAGGCACCCCCTCGGTTGACGCAGCCAGAGCCTAGTCGGGAGGGCACCGCATCCGCTGACATCTGCTTTGCGCGGCTGCGAGTTGGGCGGCCCCGCGGAACACCCAAGCTTGGAGTCGCCTCAGCCGCGGCAGCGTTCCCCCAGGAGAGGCGCTGGCCGCGGCCCTTGCTCTCGTACAGCACCCTCCGTTGAGCACGGGATGAGGCCACCCGAGGGCTCGCGCACCGGCGAGGATGGAGCTTTGGCGTGTGCACCTAGGCTAAAGCTCGAGAGGGGCCAGGCAGAGGGGAGAATTGTGGATTTCTTAAAAAATACCCTCGATTTTGGGGAGCAGAGACGAAGTTCAGCTGGCACCGCCAACAACTTTGGCGGGAAGATACGCGGGAAAAGGACCCGACCCCTCTTCGTTGGCCGCCAATAGAAGGGACCCGCATGTCAATCTCACAATAGAAAATGAATGGTCCTCTATCTTTAAGTAGTCTGGGAGCCATTCCAAATAGAATGTGAGTATGGTCTTGACAAAACTCTTGAGTAGCGTAGTGGTGTATAGGAACTGCTGAGCTTGTTTTGGCTCGTGTTCGAACCTGTGTGGAGGTACAGTCCTCCCTTTTGTGCTCGATCGGCACACATGTTTTCACAGCGGGCCTTTTTTTCCTAGGCCAGAACTTGTTTTCACATTGGGCCTTTTCTTCTTCATGGGCCGGAACCTGTTTTCACATTGGGCCTTTTCTTCTTCATAGGCTGAATCGAGTGGATCCTGGCGGCTCACTCAAACCTCTGCCAGCACCACAGCAATTTCGTATTATGCATGACTATGAAACAGGCCCATGCCTTATATCTGCAGGCACCACCTGGCGTGTGGACATGCTGGACAGGGATCGAGTGGATCCTGGTGGCTCACTCAAACCTCTGCCAGTACCACAGCAATTTCGTATCGGGCCTGACATTGAAACAAGCTCAGGCCTCATATCTGCGGGCACCACCTGGCGTGTGAACATGCTGGATAGGGCAAATATGTCAGCCATGATGGCATGCTCTCCTGCATTCGTACACGTGGACATCGGCTCACTCGTATTCAGTAGACCTCGTGTTGACATATTTGACCCACAACCCTAACACATCGACCTTCTGGTTAGGCCCGATCATCGCCGCGGGGAGGGGTCAGGGATCCCTCTGCAGATCCATCCATCCCCGCCGCTCCTCCGAAACCAATCTTGTGACCCGCTCAGCCGACGTTACCCGCGCACTCGCCCTCGCCCTCGGAGGAGATGGGCTCTGCTGCGACGCCTCGCTGCGAGGGCCACGGCAGGGAGCCGCACGCGCGCCACACGAGCTCCTCGCGCGGGTGCTGAGTGAGGGCGCCAAGTGCCGCGGCGGAGAGCGAGCCGCGCGCCCAGCGCGATGGTGGACCACTGGTCGGGGTCGGCTTGGGCCCTGCCGCAGGCGTCGCAGAGGCGGTCGTGGACGGTGAACTCGATGACGTGGGCCTGCTCCGTGGTGACGCCGCTCTTCAAGCAGTGCAAAGAAGAAGGTATGGACCATGGATGTGGGTATGGGGGTGCTTACGATATCCAGAATGACTGAATGCATACTTGGTTACTCTGATTATTTGTTGGATGAATTCGTAGCATTACCAAATAACTCTAACTGAGTGGAATGTTCCGTGTTTCGTGTGCTTTTAACAACAATGAATTTCATCTAGCTTTAGCGATAAAACAAAGTGTAGGAAGTGTGACTGATATCTTTCATATCTTATTTTATAACTAGTCTAGACGCACGTGAGACATGCATGTGATTAAAAAATGTAATGAATTATATATTAATTAAATTAATATTCAAATTAAATTCTAAAATTATGTAATATAATAGATGCCATTGCTCTCTCATAGCTTTGGTCGTTACGAACTTATTGGCCAGGCACCCAGGAGTCGTTGGCCATGCGGGTGGTGGCGTGGGCAGGCATGTAGGTTCTCAGCGTGGTTGCGGGCGAAGGAGGCGGCCACAGGTAGACTAATGGCAGCGTTGGCCGATGCAGGTGGGGACGCGTGCTGCACACGAGCGATGGAGAGGGAGGGGGGATGGCGCGGAGGAGACGGAAATGAGACCTTGCAGAGCAAAGGAAATGGCGGCCGCAGGCAGGGTGCGCGAGCGTTTGCTTTGGTGGAAGGGTATGCACAGGCTAAAGATAGCAACGTACAAAATTTGCGGATACAGACTTCATACATATGTATTTGTGAGCAATAATTTATAGCCGCATCTGCGCCCGCGATCCGTCTTAGGGACAAATCTATATCCATACCCATTATTCGCGGCTACTATATGTCTTCGGGCACAACCGTGTACCCACAAACTTTAGAAAATCAAGCATACAAGCACATTTTAACAGCAAGCAAACAATCAAAAAGATGAGCCACATGGAAATCTCGACCGCGACGAATGAAACATTATCACTTCGCATTTTATCCGGCATATCACTGTAGATCTAGCATGACATTCTCACTTCACATTTTATCAGATATATCACTACAGATCTAGCATTCTAGCTCATGCTGTAATAGATATACAAGAGCTAGCCCATAAAAAATCCTTCGTATGTTATTTATTAGTGCAATGGAGGAGCATATCAGCACATTGAAAGAGCAAACTAGTGCAGAGCAGAGCAGATCGGGCTGGAAGTGCAGAGAAGAATCAGAAGATCGGGCTCCCAGCGGTCGGTGTAGCTTGAGTGCGGGCACGACGCACTGGCCGCACGGAGTGCTAGGCGGCCGGGAGCTCGAGGCAGCCCACCGGCCGCACCGAGCGCCGGACGACTGGGAGCCCAAGGCATGGATGCAGCGCACCGGCCGCACAGGGTGCTGGGTGCATGGGGGCGCCAGCAGCCTGGTCTCCGGGAGATCGGGACGGCCGAGGCCCGAGGGCACCGAGCGTCCGGGGGAGCGGGAGCGGCGCCTAGGCTGCCGGGAGATTTAGAGGGAGGAGGAGGACGGTGAAAGTACATCTAGGCCCGTTTAGTGGGTTTTGGTGAGTTAATGACACATACTTGTGGTACTAATGGTTTTATTGATAATCATGAGCAGGTAAGCAGAAGCTAAGTTATGGAAAGATCCACCAAAAAGGAAATGAAGGATATAAGCGGCAACTCTTGGAGATTTAATTCTATTTTATATTTTGAAATTGAGTTTAGGAATGCCGTACTATCAAGGGGGACATGATCTCTACTTACTTGCGTTGAAAAGGTGCTCAAGATGATCTTACAAACCTATGAGAGACACCTTTGCACTTGCACTTCACATCGGATTAGTTTAAAGTGTTTTCTCTGCAGAATGTTCGGAGTATCCGGAAAATCGTTCGGAATGTCCATACTTTTTGGAATGTCCAGAGATTTCTTCGGAACCTCCGGAACTTAAGTGCACAATGGCTAGTTTTGGGGGCTGGGGTATAATACCCCCACATACCCCTTCAGAGCAAGATTGAGTGCTAGTGAGTTGATTTCCCATCTCTTGAGCACCTCTTTCTTCGTCAAGCCAGTGGATTTTGTGTTTGTTACTCTTAGAGCTCCAAGCTTCTAGCCGGCTAGGCGTCACCTGCTAAGCACCCAAGCTTGTGGAGTGCCTCGGGAAGTTTGTACGACTTCAACATCAAGCAAGAGCCCTTAGTGACTTCGGTTGCTAAGGTGAGGCTAGATATCTCAAGGAGTAAGTGTACTCCTTGGGTGCCTCAACGGAGACGTAGGTTCTTTGGAACCGAACTTCGGTAAACAAATCTCTGAGTACCTGTCTTTGAATCTTGAGATTTGTTGTTGTTCTTGGTTCAAACGCTCTCTCTAGTATTTGCCTTCGATCTACTCATTGGAGAAGTTTTGTTTGCAGGTTCCTAGATAAAAGAGTTCGGTTACCTCTTATAAAGCCTGGAAATTTACTCGATCTACTTTTGGTCAAGGTTTGGATAGTCGAGTTCAGATTCAGTTACATTGTTCGGAATCTTCGAAAAAATCTCCGGAATATCCGAACATCTTTGGATATTCCGGACAAATCTCTGGAGACTCCGAAGATTACTGACAGGTTGCATTTTTAGTGTAAATTTTTCAGTCTCGACTATTCATCCCCCCTCTAGTCGACATCAGGGATCCTTTCAATTGGTATTAGAGCTCAGGTTCTCCACATTGAAGCTTAACCGCTTGGAGAATCAAGATGTCGGAAGTGGGAGATCCACCTCCCGTCATACAAAGAGAAGAATGCGAGAAGGCAGAAAATTCAGGCAAGATGAAAGGAAAAGTTGATGATGATACTGAAGATATATCCGGCAACTCCAACTATAGCTTTAAGTCGGCTAAGGTAAGGAACAAGGGAAGTACCAAGACCTTCACAAAAATTCCTTTCAACTATGAACATTTGAATAGCTTGTCTTTTCAAGGCGCATCTGTGAATCAAGGGAAGCCTCCTCACTTTGATGGGACGGTCTATACCTCTTGGAGACACAAGATGCGCGTGCATTTGATTGGGGTCAACCCGGCCCTTTGGAAGATTGTGTGTGTAGGTGTGAACATTCCCGATGAAGATGAACTTATCACACAAGATCAAGAATTTGAGATTCAACACAACATGCAAGCTGCATCAATACTTCTTGGTTCCTTGTGCCAAGAAGAACTTGACAAGGTTGATGGAATGGACTCGGCAAAGCAGATTTGGAATACACTTCAATTGAGTCATGAAGGAACCAAGAAAGTGAGTGAAGGAAGAATTCGTGCACTCGAAGGAGAACTCAACTGTTTCATTATCCGTGAGAATGAAACACTATTAGAAATGTACAATCGGTTGAACAAGATAGTCAACAAAATTAGAGCTCTTGGTGGTGAGAAGTGGAGTGACAGAGATGTTGTTGACAAGATCCTTGTTGCATACATGGCGAGAGATGTCAACCTTCCTACCTTGATTCGCGAGAAGAGAGGATTCAAGAGGTTCACTCCCGCCGATGTTATTGGAAGAATAGAACAACATCTTATCACTATGAATGAAGCTAAGCTCACTCAAGAAATATCCAAGTTGCATGAGCAACTAGAGAAGAACAATGGAGTGGCACTCAAGGCAAGCCAAGTGAACAAAGGGAAAAACACTCTTGGAAGCACATCTTCAAAAATGAAAGAGAGTGATAGTGATGATGATATGACACTCTTTATCAAGAGATTCAACAAAGTTATGAAGAAGAATGGATACTTCAACAAGAACAAGAAGAGAGGCAACATCAAGAGAAAATCAAACAATCCATGCTTTGGATGCGGGCAAATTGGTCACTTCATTGCTGATTGCCCAAATCCAAAGAACAACAACAAATGTGAGAAGAAAGAGCAAGGCAAGAGCAAAACAAGGCACATGGGAGAAGCTCGTCTAGGCATTGAATGGGATTCAAGTGATGAATCATCCGATGATGAAGATGTAGCAACCTTTGTTATGGAAGCTCGTACTACCAAGTCATCATTGTTTAGAGAACTCACTGATGATGAAGATGACTTCACTCATACTTGCTTCATGGCAAAAGAAACCAAGGTATCCTCAAGCTCCTCTCCTGATAGTGATGATGAAAAAGAGCATAGCGAGTTTGAAAACATGATAAAAGAACTAGGTCCAAAAGCTACAAATAAAATCATGAAGCTCATGGTAGAATTTGAGGGTAGGGATGAGATCCTTGAAACTCAAGAAGAACTACTTAAGCTTGAGCGAGAGAAAACCGTAGGCCTTGAGAAATCTCTATCCAAAGAAAGGAAGAGTTTCAAGGTGCAAGAGGACTTGCTCAATGCTAAAGCTGGTAAACTTCTTGAACTTGAGGTGTCTTTAACTAAGGAGAAGGAAGAGGTTGCTATTTTGAAAAAGGAGTTGTCCTTAGCAAGTGAAACAATTGCTAGTCTTAAGGGTGTTAATGAAACACTTCAATAAAACTTCTCATGTTTACATGCCGATTACAAGGATCTTGAATCAAAACATGACATCCTTAAGAATAACACCTTGGACTCCAATGATGCAACTAAATCCTTTGTTTCTACCACGAGCAAAACTTGTGCTAGATGTTGTAATATTAATGTTGAATCTTGTGCCACTAACCTTGCCGAGATGCATGTCATGAAAAATGAGATTGCCAAGCTTACAAGAATGGTAAATGAAAACACCACCACTTCAAAGATAGGTGAATTTGAGAAGCACACCAAGGGTTTTGGTAGTAGCTACATGATGAAGTATGGGTTTGTGAAAGAAAAAGGCATTGGTAAGAATGCACAAGGTGAGAAAGAACCCATACCCTTCACCAAGAACAACAACTATGCCGGTATTGGTAAAATGGAAGCTAAGGTTGAAGGTATGGCACCCACTTGTGCAAAAGTAAATGGTAAGCGACCCATGCATAACAACAACAAGGCAAGTCACTATCAAGTCAAAAAGAACAAGACCGACATTCCTTCCACAAGTGGTACCAAGCAACATGCTTCTCAAAGTTCATTCTATGCCGATTATGTGTTGACTTGGAACCACAAGGGTAAGGTGGTTGCCAAGTATGTGGGATACTGCACAAATGACACATTAATCAAAAGAAATGTGTGGGTTCCCAAGGTTCTTGTGACTAACACTCTAGGACCCAAATCAGTTTGGGTACCTAAGACATAGGCCTAAACTTGTTTTGTAGGGATACTCCTCCGGCGGATCAAATTGGGTGCTTGATAGTGGATGCACAAATCATATAACTGGAGAAAAGGAGATGTTCACGTCATTTGAGCCAAATGACAATCCTCATGATGCAATCACCTTCGCCGACAATAGTCAAGGAAAAATACTTGGTTTTGGTAAGATTGCTATTTCAACTAAGCATTCAATTTCTAATGTTTATTTAGTTGAAACTTTGACCTACAACTTGTTGTCCGTGTCACAACTTTGTGATATGGGTTACAATTGTATGTTCACCAACGAGGACGTGACCATCTTTAGAAGAAGTGATAACTCATTGGCCTTCAAGGGTGTACGCAAGGGAAAGCTTTTTCTAGTGGGATTTTCAAAAGAAAAGGCTCAACTTGATGCATGTTTGATGGCCAAAACAGATTTGGGCTGGTTATGGCATCGCCGTCTAGCCCATGTTGGGATGAGGAACCATGACAAACTTCTGAAGGGGGAACACATCCTCAGAGTTACTAACGTTTCCTTTGAGAAAAATAGAATTTGCAGTGCTTGTCAAGCAAGGAAACAAGTTGGAGTACCGCACCGACCTAAGAACATCACTACCATAACAATGCCACTTGACTTTCTTCACATGGATTTGTTTGGACCAATGGCCTATATAAGCATTGATGGTAACAAATATGGTTTCGTAATTGTTGATGATTTTTCTCATTTCACTTGGGTATTCTTTTTGCATGACAAAAGTGAAGCAAGAAGAACGTTCAAGAAATTTGTGAAAAGAGCTCAAAGTATATTTGATATGAGAGTGAAGAAAGTAAGAAGTGACAATGACTCCGAGTTCAAGAACACAAATTTAGAAGAATATCTTGATGAAAAGGTATTTCACATGAGTTCTCGGTGCCTTAAACACCTCAACAAAATGGCATAGTGGAAAGAAAGAATAGGACTCTCATTGAAGCCGCAAGAACTATGCTTGATGAGTACAAGACTTCGGATCAATTTTGGGCTGAGGCGGTCAATACGGCATGTCATGCTATTAACCGTCTCTATCTACACAAGATCTTGCAAAAGACTGCCTACGAGCTTCTAACCGGTAAAAAGCCAAACGTGTCATACTTTAGAGTTTTTGGAAGTAAGTGCTTCATTCTTAATAAGAAGCCCAAAAACTCTAAGTTTGCATCTAAAGTTGATGAAGGATTTCTTCTTGGTTATGCGTCAAATGCTCATGGCTATCGTGTCTTCAACAATTCTTCCGGATGTGTTGAAATTGCGTGTGACGTGACATTTGATGAATCTAATGGCTCTCAAAAGGAGCAAGTTGGTCTAGATGATGCAGGTGGTGAATTGCCTCCCCATCAAGCTATAAAGAAGATGACAATAGGGGAAATCAAACCACAAGAAAATGATGATCAGGAAAGTTCAGAAGATGGGCCAAACATCGCTACTACTGAAGTCTTCGGAGACTCCAAGGAAATCTACGGAAACTCTATAGAATCCGGAGACTCCGGACAATTTTCCGGAAACTCCAAAAATTCTGATGAACAAGCTCCTGATCAAGAAGTTGTAGAAAAGGAAGATGATCAGATACAGAATCAAGATAAAAAATCCTCACCCAAGAGTACATCAAAGCATTCAGCGTGATCATCCAGTGGACAATATCCTCGGAAGCATCAAACGGGGGGTAACGACTCGCTCTAGATTAGCAAATTTTTGTGAACATTACTAGTTTGTTTCTTCTTTGGAACCCCTCAAGGTTGCAGAAGCTCTGGGTGACCCTGATTGGGTGATGGCCATGCAAGAAGAGCTGAAGAACTTTACTCGGAATGAAGTCTGGTCCTTAGTGGAACGCCCCAAGCAAAATGTCATAGGTACAAAATGGGTGTTCCGCAACAAGCAAGATGAAAATGGCATGGTGACAAGAAACAAAGCTAGGATGGTTGCTCAAGGCTACACACAAATCGAAGGTTTGGACTTTGGTGAGACATATGCACCCATAGCTAGACTTGAATCAATCCGTATATTAATTGCCTATGCTACTCACCATGATTTCAAGTTATACCAAATGGATGTCAAGAGTGCATTTCTCAATGGACAAATCACCGAACTTGTCTATGTTGAGCAACCACCGGGGTTTGAAGATCCAAAGTTGTCCAACCATGTCTACAAGCTCCATAAGGCGCTCTATGGGCTAAAACAAGCTACTAGAGCATGGTATGAATGCCTTAAGGAATTTCTCCTCAGAAAAGACTTTGAGATAGGCAAAGCGGATCCTACACTCTTCACTCGTAAAGTTAAAGATGAAATATTTGTGTGCCAAATATATGTCGATGACATCATATTTGGACCAACTAATCAAGAATGACGTGAAGAGTTTAGCAGGATTATGACAAAAAGGTTCGAGATGTCGATGATGGGCGAGTTGAAGTTCTTTCTAGGATTTCAAATCAAACAACTCAAAGATGGCACCTTCATTTGTCAAACAAAGTACACAAAAGATATGCTCAAGAAGTTTGACATGGAGAACGCCAAGCCCATCAAGACTCCAATGCCGACAAATGGACATCTTTATCTAAATGAAGATGGTAAGGGTGTGGATCAAAAGGTATATCGTTCTATGATCGGCTCTTTGCTTTACCTTTGTGCATCTAGGCCCGATATCATGCTTAGTGTGTGCATGTGTGCTAGGTTTCAAGCTAATCCCAAGGAAAGTCATCTTATAACTGTTAAAAAAATCCTAAGATATCTAGTACATACTCCAAATCTAGGCTTGTGGTATCCTAAAGGCTCCTCTTTTGATCTACTTGGCTATTCCGACTCGGATTATGCCAGTTGCAAGGTTGATCGAAAGAGCACATCTGGGACTTGTCAATTCCTTGGACGGTCTCTTGTGTCTTGGAGTTCCAAGAAACAAAACTTAGTTGCACTATCCACTGCCGAGGCCGAGTATGTTGCTGCAGGTGCTTGTTGTGCGCAACTACTTTGGATGAGGTTCACTTTGAGCGACTTTGGCTGCAAGTTTAGCAAGATCCCACTCTTATGTGACAATGAGAGCGCCATTAAACTAGCCAACAACCCTGTGAACCACTCAAGAACCAAACATATTGACATTCGACATCACTTCTTGAGAGACCACGAAACCAAAGGAGATATCGCTTTGAGTCATGTGAGCACCGATAAACAACTAGCCGATATCTTTACCAAACCACTTGATGAGCAAAGGTTTTGTGCTTTGAGGAGTGAACTGAATATCTTAGATTCTCGTAACTTAGCTTGAATCTTTGCACGCGTTTTGGGTGACACTAGAATAATCTTTTGGTCTTAGCTCATAAAATTTCTTTCTAACTGTGAAAGTGTGTCTTTGAAAAATCTTTGAATCTTTTGGTTGCTCGCTTGAGATTATTGTTTCCCTTGGTTGATTGTTAGCTAATCTCAAGCTCGTAACTATCTCAAGCCATATAGAACTCACAAAGAAAGTCTATCTCTGATCTGGCACTTATCCTATATCTTTTCATACATCAAAATCTTGCAAACACTCAGGGGGAGCGGAGACTCCGGAAATTTTTCTGGAAACTCCAAAATCTCCGGAAAGTCCAGAACTTTGTCCGGAAACTCCGAAGAACTCGGGGTTTTTACCACGGGGTGAAAATCTGAAGGGGTAACTTTTATTCTTTTACCCACCCCACTGTCTCTCTCCTCTCTCTCTAGAACTCTCTCCCCTTTGGGCGATTTTCGCCTCCCATCGCTGGAATCTTTCAAGAACTTCGTGGGAGACTAAGTTAAGCACAAGGATCATCATGGTGCCCTTGGATTTGGATTTCACATCTTCATTTTTGAGCTCCAAGGTACTCTCACCTCAACCTCGCTCGATCTCTCAATGTAGGAGTTCCTGAGTCGTTTCCTTTGGATAGAACTACTCCATAGAGCCCCTAGGACTAGGATCTCGAGTTTCTTTAGGTTTTCATGGAGGATTTGTGCAAACGGCCGTAGTTAGGGTTCGGACTGCAAGTTCCGGAGACTCCGAACAAAAACTCCGGAATCTCCGAACATTTCCGGAGATTCCGAAGAATCCTCCGAAGACTCCGAATCTTGAGCCCAAAACCTAAATCTGTGCTATTTGATCTATCCCTTCTTGATCCTTTATCTATCATGCTCTATGCAGGATGGCCAGAGATAGATCTCGCGGTCATGATGAAGAATCATCTAGAAGGACAAAAGCTAGGCATGATCCACATCGTCCTCCCCGCTATGTTGAAGAAAGTGAAGAAGACATCGATCTTGATGAGGAAGAGGAACAACCTCTACCTAGAAGGTCAGGCAGAAGGGCTGGCAAGGAGATTGTGACAGAGGGTTATGCTCCACATCCTAGACCTCCACCCCGTCAAGCACCTTACATGATGAGATCTATGCCTGCAGCCCAAGGGAGACCTAACCCAAGGGAACAAGGGGCAGCACATGACATCTGTCCGCAAACTCCTGAGCATGTAGTATCTTTCACTCAGGAGCAGAGAACTCACAACACCTATCCTAGACTCAAAACACCAGGAATAGTTCATGGTTTTTCTGCTGCAGCTCCTCGGGATTACTATAAGTAGTCCATTGCTCTTAAAAATCAGCGATCCATAGATTTTTATCTCTACAGGAAGAATGAGGGCATTGAGTACAACTTTTGGTGTGACTTTCATAAGAACTTCTATCTGTCAGTGATTCTAAGAACTTGTAAACCGCCAATTGTACCCATGAAGTATATTGATTGGAAATACTTTGAGGACATGAATGACTCAGTTGTGAATGAAGTGATAGCCAAATGCAGAGATTTTGGATTGAGAGAGATTATGGCATTTAAATACAACTGGAACACTGAGATTTTCTGTCAGTTCTATGCCTCATACTACTACAGGGCTAGTGACAACACCGTTCATTGGACCACCGAGGGAGAGCACTATTTCATTGATTACATGACCTTCTCTCGCTTGCTTGGTCTTGGTTCCAAGGATGAGAAATGTGATCCCATTCATGTTGAGAGGAAACTCAAGCCTGACAGATGCCCCTTCATGTTCTATAATCATGTGGTTGCATGGGAAGGAGAGACCAAGAACCTGCTACCATATTACTACTATGCAAATTTCATGCTCAGGTGGACCATTGACCCAAAGAAAGGAGACTCTGGATCACTTCATGTCTTTGCAGTAAATCTCATGAACCGGTTTGCTCCTGGGGGAAGGCCCTTCAATGTCTTTGATTACATTTGGAATGAACTAAGGAGGGTTATGGATGATTCAAGGAAGCATCTCCCCTATGCACCATATATCATGTATATGATAGAGAGGGTCACCAAGATCACATTTCCAAAGGATGTCAAGCATGAGTCACTCCATATCCGCTCTCGTGATGCTGATGCACCTCCATCTTCCACTAGGCATCGGGGTTCTTCTAGCTCTGCTCCCATGATGGATGATCCTCCCATTCAACCTTCACATCGCACACCCTCTGATGCTCCCGGTTCTTCTCACCGGCGTGGCAATGTTTCTATGATCAAGAGGGTTCTTCGCTCCAACTTTTGCATGTGTAAAACCATGGTCAAGGAAGTGAATGACAATAGGAAGGATATTACAGAAATCAAGGGACATTTGGGTCTGCCATGTGATACTTATCACGAGCTTCCAGAGTTTGATGATCCATTTGCAGAATGGGATGCTCGTGATGCACAAGCTCATGGTGACCCTACTCCTAGTGCTCCTGCTTCAGCGACTCGTGCTGCTTCACGCCGCTCTCGTCGTGCCCGTGGCGATAATGAAGACACTGAGGAAGACATCCCGCAGGACTATCATGAGCACAATGATGATGATGAGGACGACGACATCGAGGAGGAGGACGACGAGTAGTTATATTTGTTGTTTCTGTTCATTTCCTTTTTGGTGTCTTGATGCCAAAGGGGAGTGAAAGAAATCATTTATGTATCTCGATCATCTTGTATCCAGTTATGTTTCTAGACTTTATTTGTGTAAGACTATGTGGCTTGAGACTTTGAACTTGTAATGTGTGGATCTGTGTGTGCTAGAGATTCAGTTACTGTTAAATTGTCTAGGATATTTGCTAGTGTGACTAAAAATCTGGATGACTTGTGTGTTATTTTCCTCAGTGACAGATTCTCCGGAATGTCCGAACATTTGTCTGGAAACTCCGAAGCTTATGTCACTGATCTTCTTTTATGGTTTCTGGAGTGCATAATCTGTCATGTTGCATCTCACACCTGTTTTTGCTGCACACACATAGGCAACCCACTTATAGTGTTGTGATGTTTATCTCCAAATATGTGCAATTGTTAACTTTTGTCAAAGTCTTGTTGCATTCAATGCATATGCATATGTTAAGGGGGATATTGCATCACAAATTATGTTCTCAAATGATTTATCTATTGTTTCTCACAAGTGTGTTATCATCAATCACCAAAAAGGGGGAGATTGAAAGTACATCTAGACCCGTTTAGTGGGTTTTGGTGAGTTAATGCCACATACTTGTGGTACTAATGGTTTTATTGAGAATCATGAGCAGGTAAGCAAAAGCTAAGTTATGGAAAGATCCACCAAAAAGGAAATGAAGGATATAAGCGGCAACTCATGGAGATTTAATTCTATTTTATATTTTGAAATTGATTTTAGGAATACCGTACTATCAAGAGGGACATGATCTCTACTTGCGTAGAAAAGGTGCTCAAGATGATCTTACAAACCTATGAGAGACACCTTTGCACTTGCACTTCACATGGGATTAGTTTAAAGTGTTTTCTCTGCAGAATGTTTAGAGTATCCAGAAAATCGTTCGGAATGTCCGGAGATTTCTTCGGAATCTCCGGAACCTAAGTGCACAATGGCTAGTTTTGGGGGCTGGGGTATAAATACCCCCTCATACCCCTTCAGTGCTTCTCTCTCCGACCAGTTTCGAGACCTCTCCTGTTTTGAGCTTCCAAGAACCCTAGCTTTTATTCCCCTTTGCCTTCTAGCGAGATTTAGTGAGGGGATTGAAGGGAAATTTGTGGGAGAGCAAGATTGAGTGCTAGTGAGCTGATTTCCCATCTCTTGAGCACCTCTTTCTTCGTCAAGCCAGTGGATTTCGTGTTTGTTACTCTTGGAGCTCCAAGCTCCTAGCCGGCTAGGCGTCACCTGCTGAGCACCCAAGCTTGTGGAGTGCCTCGGGAAGTTTGTACGACTTCAACATCAAGCAAGAGCCCTTAGTGACTTCGGTTGCTAAGGTGAGGCTAGATAGCTCAAGGAGTAAGTGTACTCCTTGGGTGCCTCAACGGAGACGTAGGTTCTTTGGAACCGAACTTCAGTAAACAAATCTCTGAGTACTTGTCTTTGAATCTTGAGATTTGTTGCTGTTCTTGGTTTAAACGCTCTCTCTAGTATTTGCCTTCGATCTACTCATTGGAGAAGATTTGTTTGCAGGTTCCTAGATAAAAGAGTTTGGTTACCTCTTATAAAGCCTGGAAATTTACTCAATCTACTTTTGGTCAAGGTTTGGATAGTCGAGTTCAGATTCAGTTACACTGTTCGGAATCTCCAGAAAAATCTCTGGAATATCCAAACATCTTCGGATATTCCGGACAAATCTCCGGAGACTCCGAAGATTACTGACAGGTTGCATTTTTAGTGTAAATTTTTCAGTCTCGACTATTCACCCGCCCCCCTTTAGTCGACATAAGGGATTCTTTCAGACGGCTGGCAGTCGGCGCACAGGGAGAAGCGGAGGAGCCGGGAAGGTGGGGGTGGGGCTTAGGGAGGACCCGAGACCCGAGAAAGGAGGGTATGCTCACTGCTCATAGAGGAATCGGCAGTCGCAGTTGGGCAACCAATCATCCGGCCTGTCGCCGACGAGCGGCTGTAGGGGAGGGGGCGTGCACCGAGCGCCACGAGGGGGAGGAGGCCGTGGTGCCATGGGCCATGGCGGCGGCAGCCGGTCAATTCGGTAACTGTGGGTATACACGGCGGGTACCTTCGGAGGGGGTGAGAAAAAAAATAGTTTTTGGCGGAAACATGTCCTAACATGCTGTTTTAGTTTTTATGGATCTACACCCCCTCCCACCTCCCTTTCACCTAACAGGCGGGTCCAGTGTGAGAGGTATGATGAGTCCAATTTGAATGAGAAATTTTTTTAATTGTTTTTGATTTTTATAATATAGATGTATGTTTCATGGTTGATGATGGATTGATTGCTAGCTTAAAGAAAATCTATAGTTTATAAATTATTATTATAATAAATTCACTGAACAAAAAATTATAACAGGATTTCCTTATCGTGCGGCAGCCAAGCACTCGTCGCCACGTGCCCCACCTCACTCCGCCGCCCACCACACGCGCGGAGCACGGCAGCCGCTCGCGGTTTGACGCGAGCGCACCCCCGCACTGCGCCGCGCGGACTCGCCCCCGACGTTATCCAACCCCTCCTCACCTGCCCTGCCCACCACCTGCTCATCCCACCCCACCA
Source organism: Panicum virgatum (assembly GCF_016808335.1). Lineage (NCBI taxonomy): Eukaryota > Viridiplantae > Streptophyta > Magnoliopsida > Poales > Poaceae > Panicum > Panicum virgatum. Next base: position 26,494,970 of record NC_053143.1, on the reverse strand, counting down.
CCACTCCCTGCATGGCCGCCCTTCGCCCGCGCTCAGCCGCCGCCGTAGCTTCCGCGGACCTCCAGCCGGCGGTCCGGCGAGGCGCCTGTCGCGCGTCGGCGGCGGCGTTCCGCTACTACCCCTGCTTCCAACTGCAGGTTCTTGAGCTCGCCTTTGTTTTTTCCCCCGGTTCTTTAACAGCTTAGGTAGGGTGCTGAAATTGAAAGTGGTTTCAGTGAATTCGTGTAGGATCAGGAGGGGTTGTTGCTAGCTTGGGGGCTGGGGCTTATGAACGCTGTGTTTGTATTGTTTGTGTGCTTGGTGCGTTTGGTACATGGAGGTATTAGTGGTTCTTTAGCCTGGGTAGGTTTGATTTAGCCAAGCAGGAGAGGAATACTTAAAATTTTTTGTTGAGATATGGATTTATTGAATTTAGGTGGCTTTAGATATTATCTTGCAAATCGCGTTTACTCCACCACCTCATGTTGGAAAGGCAACCTAGGGTGATTAGATCTTGTTGGGTCGTCCCTCTTATTCTTGTGGCGCGAATGTATTAGAAAAACTAACCGGGACAGTCTAACGGCTTGTAATTGGACCACAGCTCTCTTGTGTAGTTGTGTATTCTTGGAGGAAAAAAGAAGGGCAACTGGTTGACAAACACTTCCTTTTTTAGGTGGGTGAGACCATTTTCTTGGGATCAATTTCCTGTTCAAATGGTATGCTCTTAGACATTAAAGTTAACATTCTTCAAATTGGACCCCAATGATAACTCATGGGCTTTTAATTGCATCTAAGTCATTTCATTAGGACAATGTAATTGTTAAAAGTCTGGGACATCTTTATGCAACCACAGGAGTGTTGCTTATGAGTTGGTGCACCAGGCATCAAATGCTCAGATGTTCAATGCCTATTTACTGCCTTTTCCCAAATAAGTCATTACCCTAGGTAATACCTAAATGAAATTTTTCTATCTAAACTAAGACATTTGAAACACAATAGAGACTCTTCACCTGATTTATGTAACAAAAAAGAATTGTTTCAACTGAATTGTAATGATGACTGTTCGTTCTTTTTGTGTGTGTGGTTAAACAGTATAATTGCTGTAACAGCAGATGTAGCATGCATGTTAAATGTGTTTGGGAATTGTAATACCAATAATGTTTCACTGTGTACATAAAAATTGATTAAAAAGACAAATTAGATCTTACCATAATGCATACATTCTAGTATTTAAACTTTAAATTGCTTTATCTCTTCCACAGTAGTTTTGGTTGAGCCATTTTTTTTTTTGGAATCTGCAACTTTGATTGTTTGATATGCATGTAGTAGCATGAAATGCCTCATTAACTTTAAAATGCAGGGGAATATGTTGAATTGGAGATCCAAATTCGCAACTAAGAAGTTATTGAGTACAGTAGCTTGTGCAAAGCCTGATGATTCTGAATTTGAAAGTGTGGACGCACCACTTGAGCCAGAAACATGGGAAGGGAGTTTTTTGTGTGGTCTGTTGAAGAACCTTCCACACATTTTTCTAGCTGCAGCAGCAAAGCAACTGCAAGAGTTGTCTAACCAAAGAGAAGACACCTTGAACCGCTGGGAACATAGTATTGGTTCTAAAGAGGACTGCCTTCACAGGTTGGTACTTGCTGTCTGATTTAAATGGTAGGAAACACGTACAGGAGTTGTAAATCTTTCTTTTTTGGTACCATTCTAAGCTTACCGCCAGCAGTCATTCTGAGAACAAACAATGATGCTGTTCTGTGAACTTGTAGATATTTTTCATTTGAATGGGTACTTTGTCTTGTATTGGTTATTCACTTACGAATAATAGTTGTTAGATATACCCTCCTTCTGTATGCTACTTGTCTTTTGACAATGAGTATGGCACCTTTAGCAACCACTCAGATAAATTAAGTAATGCTTAAATATAGAGGTTAGGAAACACAATGATATACCATCTTGGTGCTGTATGTTGCAACTGAGAGTCTGAGACTCATATTCAGAGATCAAGATCATGTTACTTGAAGTTTGGTGATGATTAGAATCTGGATCAAGCTGAAACCTGTTGTCTTAGTTGTATGTTGTCTGATTGAGTTATATAATTGTAGACTTATCATGTATATAAAAATAGTAGACCAAATGAAGGGTGTGATAGCATGGACTAAATATATGATTGGTGCGGTATGTTGTGTGTATTATGTGTATTGTATGTACCCTCAATAGTATCATTGCAAGAATCCACGGAATCTAGCTTGCAAATTGCATTAAGGATCATATCAATCAGTGACCTAATATGGTTCAAACAATACATAACCCAAAATGTTCCTAGTGTTTTTACTAAATTGGTGGTTCTGTTGATGTTTTGTATTGTATATGTTTTTTTTATGACTGACTTGTTGGAACCCTGGCAAATAGGAGGATTGCTGAGCTGAAGGAGCAAGAGTGGCAAACAGCTATTGAGGACATCATGTACATGCTGATTGTTTATAAGTTTTTCAAGATTGAAGTTCCAATGGTTCCAAATTTGTCGAAGCTCATCAGCAACAGAAGATTGCAGTTATGGCCGCCAAGGGAGACAGATCTTGAGTCCATTCATGGACCTGAGGTACTAAAACTAATTAGGGAACACTTGACCAGCATTATCAGATGGGTACACAGAAATGGTCCCAAGATCAATCGCTCAACACTTCGCATTAAAAGACTGCAATTTGGTCGGATATATTCTGCTTCAATAATGTATGGATACTTCCTGAAATCTGTCAGCATCAGGCATCATTTGGAGCTGACTCTCACTCGCTCAGAACTTCCTCCTCAAATTCAATATCTGAATGCTCAATTTACAAATAAACAAGAACAAGAAGAGGCTGTTGGAGGCTCTGGAGAAGTGTCATCTTCTTCGAAACCAAGTTCAGTTGTCAACCTGCATGACTTGAAGGGTTACATGATGGGATTTGACCCTAAGACTTTGCAGCTTTGTGCGAAGCTGCGCTCTTGTGAAGCTGCTAATCTCATCGAGAGGCACAGCTGGGCTCTTTTTGGACAGAACATGGAACTCACCCAAGAGAATGATGAAGCGGTTATACTGGACCCTTCGTCCCTAAAAAGACTACTACTTGAAGCCATTGCATTTGGTTCCTTCCTTTGGGATGTTGAAGATTACGTGGACGAGATTTATAAGTTGTCGGATAGGTGAAGAAAGTACTGCAGAAAGCTTCTGCCACCTTGTAGATGTCTGGCGGAAAAAAGAGTCGCGGAAGTTTTTCCTGGAGCCTTGTATATATGACTAGCTGTGTACATGTATAAATGTCTTCATCTCAAATTTGCCTCATTGAGGGGGTGCTTTCGCTATGCCCTACAAATCAATACTAGTGCTTTCTGTATCTCGTAAGTTGCCTTCACATGTCTCCATGGTTTAGATTTCAAAAAGCATCAACTTATTAACATCGAGGACACCTGACATAATTTGGCAGGGCTAAGATAGTAAACATCTTGGACTGCTGCGTACCTAGTCATAGCCAGGGCTATCAGGCATCCCAAGCTTGCTGCACCCAGGCAGGCAACTTGACATCTCGTGACCACATGAGCTGCCAAAAACTCATGATGGCCCCTGATCACAGGGGGGCCAAATTCTGAATTCAGACCCATCAGTTGTCTATCACAAAGTCAGATGTCAAGAGTAAACCTCTATCTGGATTAAAAGTTCTAGCAAAAAATAAATAACCTGATGGTCTTGGTGAAACTTTACAACAACAACATTACATGAAGAACAAAACAGCACTAAGGACGTGTTTAGATTTTTACCCGTAAACGAAAAAAACATCACATCGAATGTTTTGACACATGCATGAAGTACTAAATGAAGTCTATTTACAAAACTTTTTACATGGATGGGCTGTAAATCGCGAGACGAATCTAATGAGCCTACTTAATCTATGATTTACAACAGTGATGCTACAGTAATCATCGGCTAATTATAAATTAATCATGAATTAATTAGCATCATTAGATTCGTCTCGTTATTTACAACTCATCTGTGTAAAAAATTTTATAAAAAACTTCATTTAGTAATTCAAATTAGTAAAATTCCGTCGCAAAAAAAATTTGGGTTCTGTCTGAACACAGCCTAAGCATTTGCAACATCTTCATCTTTCTCCCATGGTAAACACACATCCTCTGCCCACTGCCCTCTTGATATTTCCAGTAACAGGAGGACACAGCGGCAGTTGCCTACAACTGGCTGTCCGGCGCTGCATTTAAGGCCAAGGGCGAGAGAAAGCCATCATGATAAAGAGAACAGCAAAGATCCAGTGCAGAGAGAGAGAGGGAGAGGGAGACTCCATGACACTCTGAACAAGAAACATAGAGAGAGATCCCAGTCAGTCTCCCCCAATGCCGGCTACCACCAAGCTGATCTTGCTCTTCAGAGCATGGGCGGCAGCGTCGCTCCTGCTGATTCTGGTGCTTGCCCTCCATGGGAGGGGAGGCCACTGCGGCGGCCTGAGTTTGGACGCGGAGATGGAGATGGACTCCGAGGCGCACCGGCGGCTGCTGTGGGAGGCGACCACCGGCCGGCGTTACATCAGCTACGACGCGCTGAGGGGCGATGTGGTGCCGTGCTCCAGGACCGGGGTGCCCTACTACAACTGCAGGATCTCAACCACCGCCAACCCCTACACCCGGGGCTGCGAGAGCATCACCAGGTGCAGGGACGCAGGTCCCTAGATGGAGATGGGCGAAACTCCTGCCTGCGAGGGGAGGGAGGGCTCCATCAACTGTAATAATGTGTGTTGCTAATTATGTATGTTATCTCTCTCTCTCTCTCTCTCTCTCTCTCTCTCGTCCTTCCTCCTTTGCTGGAATAGTAGTAAGTGTAGTATGGGAGGATTAATTGATGAGTTTCATGTTTGAGGATGCCCTTACATTTCTTTCTAATCACCTCAAATCTCTGGATCCTACTGTGGAGGTGAATGTGTATATATGTGGCTATGTGAGATTGGACTGGAGCTGAACGGAGGAGCCTGTTACAGTTGCATCCAGTAACAATGCAAGATGATGATGAACAATACTATATTTATATTATACGAATAAAGGGGAAAAAGGAGAGCTAAATTTCTTCCCTCGCTTTACCACTCCGTTCACCTCTACTCGGTTTACTGAGGAATGTAATGTCACATGGGGGATCTGTGATGTTAAAGTTTCGCAGAGAGATTTTGATCGGAAATATGCACCTAATGTCAAAGAGATAAGAAGGTTTGAGAAATAAATATTTTTTTAAGAAAAAGATTCGGGAATTTCAGCAATAAATTAATAATGACCTACAATGTTGTTGGAAAAAGGAGGAATTTTTGGTAAATAAAGCGAAAGCATGACTTCATTTTTCCTAATGTGCTGTGCTGAACGAACCACACGAGGAAATGTCAGCGTCGTGCCTTTCAGCATAGCTGCGACTGAAAATGCATGCTGTGCTGTATTCAGCTACCCATCGCTTCTTCATTCAGAGCTCAAGTGGATCCACCGACACCAACCTGCAGGTTTTTTTTTCCTTTTATTTTTGGCTTTATTTTTTAACTGCCAAGAGCACGCCCGGTTGGGCCCGGGTCCTTGACAGGAAATTGACTGTTATATGCAGCCGGCAGTACGAGTATATAGGTCAATTATAGACATCAGTTCTTGTGCATGCGGGCTTTTTTTTTTTTTGATACTCTGAGCATGCCGACATTGGGCAGTTCTCGCCAAATATCCTCGTTTGCAGTTAGCTGCTGCCCCAAATTCATGTTTACACTGGCCTCTGCAAGTTTTAGCAACTGTCATAGAAAGTGTAGTGTTTCGAACAGAAGGTTTGTGATTTTTTTTTGGCTTATTTATTCTGCAATCTGTGACCACGGCAACGCGAACGCTCCCCTGGGGCACTGATTCCGTGCATCCCCTGATCATGGCGTCTCAGAGTCAAGATCCCCGATCCCGCCGAGACAGCAGAGACGCGGCCAGCGTACGGCAGGTCAAAGGAGCCATCATCACTACGGCAACCGGTAATTCACTGTATCTAAGAGTTTGCAGTGCGCACATCATCGGGCACACGTCGAAGAGAGCTTAGCCGTGGGCCAAATATAGAACACACGGCCAAAATAAAGCACACGGCGAAAGGAGGTTTCGCCGTGTGCTCTAACCTCAGCACACGGCGAAAGGAGGTTTCGCCGTGTGCACTAACCTCAGCACACAGCGAAACGATTTTTTTTGCCGTGTGCCACAGACCGGCACACGGCAAAGATAGCGCCACGTGGCCCGACATTCACGGCTGGTCAACGCCGTCATATTTTGTCGTGTGCCTCCGTTAGGCACACGGCGAATCGACCTCTTTGCCGTGTGCCACATGGAGGCACACGGCAAACATAGCGCCACGTGGCCCGACGTTAACGGCCGGTCGACGCCGTCATATTTTGCCGTGTGCCCCCGTTAGGTACATGGCGAATCGACCTCTTTGCCGTGTGCCACATGGAGGCACACGACAAACATTAAAGTTTGCCGTGTGCCACTACCTTGGTACACGGCAAAATAAACAAAATGCTACGAACTTACTAACAATCGAACTTGTGGCTTAGAGTTTTATAAATTCCATAAAATCGAAACGTAGTATGAAAATTATGAAATTTGTCAAGCGGTCATAATATCATGCAAGGAGGCAATGGTAAAATTTTGATTGCATTTCTCATTTTTTTTGACAAACACTGTTTAACAAACTTGAGTTTCTCCGAAAAAGATCTATATAGTTTCTAAGATTGCAGTTACGTCTGTACGCGAAATGATGTTCAAATTATAATTTGTGTTTCAATTTTTTTCTATAGATAATAAACCACACGAAGTAGTTCATGTTCAATTATGGCAATTTTTTGGACTTGTTTGCCATTTTTTGAATTTTTTAGTAATATTAGAATTTAGGTGAAAATAATGAAATTGAGCTATGTATGCATAAAATAATGAAAAATTTTCAAAGAAGCATTTCATATGCAATGTTTAGAGAGTTTGGTAATATTTTTCAATATACATTTCATTAAATTTAGTGAAACATGTTTTAAAAACAAATTAGTTGACTACATGAAATAACAGAAATTCATTTTCCAGTAGTTGCCGTGTGTTTAGGTTTAGGCACACGGCGAAATTTCTTTGTTTGCCGTGTGCTAAGATCTGTGGCACACGGCAAAGATGAATTTCAAAACAAAAAAAGAAACAGCTCAAAATCCCCGTGAAAATCGTACGGTACCTTCCATTCATACCAAGAATCCAACGTCTGTTCATGACCGAGGATTCAGCACAACAGATGAGATGGCACAAAAACGGCAAACGCTACCATCCTGAGAAGATGATACATCCATCCGATGGTGAAGCATGGAAACATTTTGACAGGCGTCACACAATGAAAGCTCTGGAGGCTCGAAATGTACGTGTTGCGTTGGCAACAGATGGATTCAATCCTTATAGAATGACGGCTGCCCCGTACAGTTGTTGGCCCGTGTTTGTTATCCCCCTCAACCTCCCCCATGGAGTTATCTTTCAACGGCAGAATATATTCTTGTCGTTGATAATTCCTAGATATCCGGGGGATAATATGAGTGTGTATATGGAGCCTCTTATTGATGATTTGCTCCATGCTTGGGAGGAAGGTGTATGGACATATGACCGAGCTACAAAGACAAACTTCAAAATGCGAGTGTGGTACATGTACTCCCTGCATGACTTGCCAGCGTATGCGATATTCTGCGGCTGGTGTGTGCACGGGAAGTTCCCTTGCCCAGTATGCAAGGCAGCTATGAGGTTCATCTGGTTGGCGAAGGGTGGCAAGTATTCTTCGTTCGACAAGGACCGACAATTTCTCCCTATTGACCATCCATTACGACATGACATCAAGAACTTTACAAAAGGTGTCGTGGTTGATGAACCTCCACCGTAGATGATGTCAGGTGTCGCGGTCCGTGAGTGGTTACAGTCGCTGAGGGTTAAAGAAGGTGGTGGTTTTGTGGGTTATGGCGAAGAACATGCCTGGACTCAGAAGTCGGGCCTGTGGAGGCTCCCCTACATGGATGATCTTCTTCTTCCTCATAACATTGATATGATGCACTCGGAAAAAAATATTGCTGAGGCACTCTGGGGTACAATCATGGACATTCTTGATAAAACAAAGGACAATGTTAAGGCCCAAGTGGATCATGCTAGTTTATGCGATAGACCAAAACTGAATATTCCGCCACCCAAAGATGGTAAGAAATGGAAAAAGCCTGCAGCTGAATTCGTCCTGAAGAAGCACCAAAGGAAAGAAGTACTAGAATGGTTCCAGACTTTAATGTTCCCCGATGGGTATGCAGCGAATCTAAGGAGAGGGGTGAACTTATCTACTATGCGAATCAATGGGCTGAAGAGTCATGACTACCACATATGGATTGAGCGGCTTCTTCCGGTGATGGTTCGAGGCTATCTCACTGACCATGTCTGGCAAGTGCTGGTGGAGTTAAGCAATTTCTTCCGCCAGCTATGTGCTAAGGAGTTGTCTCGGGCTGTAGTTGAACAAATGGAAAAATTGGCCCCGGTGTTGCTTTGTAAGTTGGAGAAAATCTTTCCACCCGGCTTCTTCAATCCGATGCAGCATATGATTTTGCACCTCCCGTATTAGGCACGGATGGGGGCCTGTTCAGGGACGTTGGTGCTACTCGATTGAGAGACAACAAAAAATCCTTCGAACCAAATGCAAAAAAAATGCAAAATAGAAGCTTCCATTGCAGAAGCATACATTCTGGATGAGGTCTCGAACTACACAACAAAATACTATAGTGAAATCCTTCCAAGCGTGCACAATCCACTCACTCGTTACAATGAAGCCGAAAATGAAACGAACCTCAGCCTATTCAAAGGGCAACTTGGAAGTGCAAGTGGTGCGATTCCTAAGGCCTTGCTCAATGAAGAGTTGCGCACTATCATGATGTATGTGTTGACGAACCTAGTGGAAGTCGATCCGTATATATAGTAAGTTCTCAACAAATTATTTCCTCGAGTATTAACGATTCTACATCCAACCCCCTTTACCTCTCGTTTATATAGGGAATTTACTCAACAATTCTAGCGTTGCCGAAAAGATCCAACCCCACAGGAAGTTGATGTCCTTCTTAAATCCGGTGCGGGACAAAGAGCCCCCGATTTCATTTCTTGGTTCAAGCACAAGGTATAACGAACCATCATGCTTGTTAGACATTTGAAGTTTCTTATCCGTGCGAATAGTATGACAAATCATCATGCTTCTACCTGCAGGCCCAAAATGATGCGTCTATGTGTCCCGAGTTGAGACAGGTTGCCAACGGTTGTGCCTATAGGGTCTTGTCATATTCTGGTTATGACGTTAATGGATATCACTTTCACACAAGAAGCCACGAGCAGAGTCGGCCCAATCGAAGAACAACAAATTCTGGAGTTTGTACGACAGCCCTTGATGGGGTCGAGTATTATGGCATAATTGAAGAAATCTATGAACTCACATTTCATAGTTGCAAACCTCTTAAGCCTGTCATATTCAAATGCCATTGGTTTGATCCTAACGAAGTGCGACAGACCCCTCATCTCGGCCTAGTCGAAATTCGCCAGTCATCAGTGTATCCAGGAGACGATGTGTATATTGTGGCTCAACAAGCCACCCAAGTTTATTATCTCTCATATCCGTGCAAAACTAACGATCGCCTTATGGGTTGGGACGTTGTGTACAAGGTATCACCACACGGTAAAGTACCTATTCCAAATAATGAGGATTACAACATAGACCCAAACACATATGACGGGGAATTCTTTCAAGAAGATGGGCTTGAAGGACATTTTGAGATAGACTTAACCGGAGTGATTGAAATGGAAGTACAAGATGATGAAATGGTTGATGACGAGGACGCTGGTGAGGAGGTTCGTAATGCGAAGGACCTAGAATTACTTGAGCGATTACAATTAGGCAATGACAATGAGGATGAAATTCCACCGTTAGAGCACGGGCTTGAACTTCTCGACTTGCGTGATAGTGATGATGAGACATATGATCCAGCTAATCCCAATGAAGATGATTATTTCTAATACATGTATGATCTGTACTAATGGATTTATTAATGTTACTTTCTAATTATGTCGCATTTATTTTCTTTCTCTTTATAAGATCGTTTTGTATATATGTGCTGATTGGTTTACTATTTTTAATTGCAGGTGATTGAAGAAAGATGCTGGGCGGCGGACTTCAACGATCAGTCGCCTCACTATACAGAAGAATGATGCCACACTCGGATGCTGGTGAGGGCTCCGATAGGAGTTCCGGGTTGGGGCGAGGCAAGGGTCAAGGGAAGGGTGGACCCAAGAGGGGTCGGGGGAAGGGTGGAGGCAGGAGGTGTCGAGAGCCTTCGCCTGAATCGCCGTCTTAGGAGGAGGAGGAGGAGCCTACCCAGGACCAGGAGCAGGAGCGGGAGGAGGAGGAGTGGTAGGCGGACGCGCAAGAGGAGGAGGGGGAGTCGTCTGAGGAGGACACGGCCGAGGATACCTCTACGCCGGCTGTCTGGTTGCAAGGTCCTTCGCAACTCCCAGATAGGCCCATACCTATTGCCTTGCGCCCGCTGATTTGACCGAGCGGGGATATGTAAGTAATTTGACATGTTATTACTACTTTTTCATTTCCTAACTCGAAAATCATGGTACAAACTAATATTTTCTCTTAATCACTTTTGTAGGAGTTGGACTGTCCTCAGTGGCGGTGCTCACAAATGCAAGGTCAACTGCATTCTGGGTCTTTTGTGCAGGGACCACTTCCCAGGCCTGGTCCACTATCAAGGATGGTACGAGCCGGCCTGGATGTGGGACCACTACATCGCCGCCAACAACGATCAGTTGGATCGGAGCGGCAGAGCCTTTGAGAACAAGGCGGAGCGGGTAAAGGCCGAGCTCTGGGTAAGTTTTCCCCGGCAAAAAATGGTCAATACATCACATTCATTGAACATTTTGTTAATAATGACATGATCCATCGTCTTTATATGCAGGATTTTTACAGGTGTGACGAGGGATACGAGGAGCGGGCATCGATTGTGGCTCACAATCGATGCGTTAAACTCGTGAAGGACATGCATTATGAGGCGCAAGTCCAGTGCGTCATCAACTATTGTGCACATTTCCTAAATCAGAAGATCGGGAAGACTGAGGCGAGGGATTTGAAGCTGACCCGAGAGCAATATTTACAGGTAAGTTCTAATTTATTGTAAGATGAAAAACATCGTTAAATGTCTATCTTCTTACATGTCATGCATTTGATCACGTGTAGGTTCCTGCGTGGTGGTGTCGTAATGACACCGTGTGCTGGGAGCACATAGTGGACAAGTGGTTCGACCCCGAGTGGCAGGCTTTGCACGACGCTGGCCGACAGCGGCGATTGCTGATGCCAGGTCCAGCGCACCATCAAGGCAGCCTCAACAACGACGAGTACAGGGCTAGATGGGTACACACTACACAGACTCATTTCTCTAATCTAACGTTCAATTCAGCATAATTTGTAATCAACTTCTTCCTTTTTCGTAGTCGTCCTCACATGAAGGCCAGGAGTGCAACCCGTTCATGGGATGGGCTCTGGCCCGCAAGGGCAAGGCGACATCCAACGTCACCTACAACCCTGACGACCCGCCCTCGGCGTACAGCAACCCGTCCGTCCACAGTCGTATCCAGGCGTACACAGAGATGGGAAGACAGGTCCATGGGCCAGACTGGGATCCGAGCTCCCAGCCCCTTGATGGAGAAGTCATTATGAGGGTGGGAGGAGGCAAGAAACATGTGCGCTACTACATTGGCGATGGCCTTGTAGACACGGCCAGCACTCCCACCCTCTCCCAGATTCGAGCGAGGAGCACGGCTGTCCGCGTCGCAGCTCCAAGTGCAGAAACTTCAGGTTATTTCTTATTTATTCATAGTTCTTTCGTTTTGTACATATATTTGCTTTGCATTGTAACATTGTCATGAACTATTGTAGCACCAAATGCAAGCGCAACAAGCGGCGTACGAGGTGGCGTTGGCCGAAGAGAGGAGGATACGACAAGAGAACGAGCAGAAGCAGGCGGCCGAGATGGCCCAGATGTACAACTACATTCAAAGTCTTTTTGTCCAAATGGGTAATCCCATCCCAGCCTTCCCTGTGGCTCCTGCTCCTACTACTCCTCCGGTGAGTATCTTGAAAACCCTTTAGTTTCTTTTGAAGTATTAGATAGTTAGAGAACTTCAGACTTAGAGATTGTGACTTATATTACTCACTTTACGATTTAGGGGACCTACATATTTAGACTTGTTTAGATTATAACTTGAGAACTTGGTTTTTGTCTCACCTGCAATTTACTGTCTTACATTTTTTGCAGAATCTATCGGCGGCATCGAATACGCCAAACTTGTCGCCGGGCATCTCACCGACACTCCCACAGCAGTTGTTCCCACCTCAGTTCGACGGCCCACCACCGTTCGACGGACCACCGCAGCCATAAACTTGTTTATTTCAATATTTATGGACTTGTGAACTTCTGGATATGTATTTGTGAACTTCTGGATATGTTGTGAACTTGTAGGAGTTTGCATTGTACTTCTGAATGTGTTTGAAGTTATTTGTGGCTAGTTGTGATATATATATTGTGATATATAGTGCATGTGATGTTTGTTGTGATATATATGTGATATGTAATGCCTGTGATATATATGTTGTGATATGGGGTCCTTTATACGTGAAAAACCAAAAAAAAATAGTATTTGTTTGGTCACTTTGCCGTGTGCCAGGGACTAGGCACACGGCAAAGTGACCATTTGGCCAGCCATGAACAGAAAGTTCGCCGTGTGCCAAGACCGGGCACACGGCGAACTGACCATTGTTCGGCGTGTGCCAGAGAAAAGGCACACGGTGAACCTAAACACTTTGCCGTGTGCCAAAGCACTGGGCACGCGGCGAAGTGGGAAATTTCGCCGTGTGCCTACTTCCTGGCACACGACGAAGTCTTCTGTCACGCCGTTAGGCTATCCTCATGACGTCAATGCTTTTTTTTTTGCCGTGTACCCTTGGATACACACGGCGAATGTGTTTTCCGTGTGCCCGATAAATGGCACACGACAAACTAGGCCTTTGCCGTGCCTAGCGCTGCCGTCGGGGGTTCGCCGTCGGCTACCGACGGCGAAAACTTCGCCGTGTGCCTACTAAGGCTTTGCCGTGTGCTTGGTGCACACGATGAATTAGCCAATTCCGGTAGTGCATGCACACAAACAAACGTAGGTGGTAATGGGCCACGACTCTAATAGCCTCTTCACTGTCCAATTAAACCTTTAAATTATTTAGTATAAAATTATATAAGATTATAGCCTAAATTATTAGATTTTTTAGTTCAAAATTTTAGGCTCTTTACCACCCCTACGTACACTTCGTCATCATACTCATTAACTAAGCAGTAGAAGCCTGTCAAAAATCTTCACTTTGTGACACCTCACTTCATCCACAATACTATTCTCTTCCAGGTCAGCTTCTGTACACACCTCCAGCGCAAGGATTTCCCAAAACACAGTTTACCCTTGATCTATAGAACAGATTCAGCAGCCCAGCACCAAAACAATCAATCGTCCAAGATGGCAAGATATGAGGGCACAAGGAATGGTAATCCTAGATGATAATCAATCGACCATCCAATTATTATTGGCAAACACCTGACTCTCACATTACCATAGGATTCCAACCCGAACAGCCCTATAAGAATAAAACCTGAAACCATAGAAGGCGACCAAACCAGAGATGCACGGGGGAACTTATGAGCCAATCCCGCTGACGGGGTAGACAAAATCCACATGGCGTCATCATCATCATCATAGGCGTGGTGGTGCAGGCAGCTCTATGCACCCTGCCTCGCTGCGAAGAAAGACATTTGTACAGGAGGGCCTTGCCTAGAAGGGAAGAGGAGGCATCTACTCATTGTACTTTATGCTCTAGAGGGTGAACCATGGCATGTCAAATAAGTCCGCAAACTTCTCCACCTCAGCCTTGAGGTTCTCAATGTCCTTGTTGTTCACTAGGCCCTTGTTGAAGTCCTTGAGGAGCTTCCTATGATCCTTTTGGATGTTCAGGCAGATGGTCACCGCCTGGTGGAGGAACTCCCCGATCTGCTCAAAGTCTTTCTCCACCAGACCCGTTGAGGCCATCGCGGGGGCACCGAAAAACCATAGCAACAATACATGAGAAATATTGTTTAACCATTCCAGTGAAGTTGTAAACTAGTAGCATCAGGTATGCAAGAACAAATGTTTTATATTGAAGAATGCAGTGCAGTATTTTCTTGCATGCCATTGTTTTCCAGTAGAGTTAGCTCACAACGCTACTAGTTACTACTGCAGTCTAACTACATCTGTCGACCCATAGCAAACTACATCACTCCATACAAATACGGAGCGACGAACCCGCGAGTAAGAGAACTAATCTCACTCACACAAAAGTACTATGCAAGACAGGAATCATAAATACTAACTTATCCATACTAGAGGAAGCCAGCATCCGCAGAGGTACAAGACCGGAGAAGACAGCCGACAGGCCCGGCGCTTCCCCGAGCTACTCCTCACCCTCCTACTATAAGCACTAACCTAGGCAGTGCCTCGCCTTTGCAATGGGCACAAGTTCTACATGATGGTCGTGTGTTGAATGGGGGCCTCACCTCCTCCTTATATAGCCCTCTCAAGGGTGGATCCTTCGGTAAACTTTCAAGGTGGTACACCCAAGAATTGTCGTAGAGAACGCGGTGGGGGACTCCAGGAGAAAACTGGGCCTGATTAGGCCCAATGGGGGGGGGTCAGCCGGCCCCCTTCTGAGGCCTTTCAGGCTCATCTTTGGTCGGTGCATTCCTCGTGGGCTCCTTGTGGGGATTGCGGGGTGCACGGGCTGAAGTTGAGTTGTTTTAGCATGTCATGTGGGCCCCTAATCCTTGTGAAACACATGATGCAATCTTCTTTGTGTTTCTACTATGTTCTCTTCGTGTTTTCAAGTTATTTCCGACTTGTGTCCCTGCAATCAACAATTCACGAAGACTCGTGGAATTCGTTAGTAATAACTCCTACTAGTACTATTGATGTTTATACTTTATATTTTTATGAAGGAGTTGACGACATTTATTTTGCACTTAACAGCTATCAACAATACCCCCACACTTAGCCTTTGCTCGCCCTCGAGTGAAGGAGAAAGGACTAAGGTGGATGCCACTCCTTGGATGTAACCTCCATACAAGTTATTCCAAGCTTCCTCCAGTCCTATGAACTTTGAAGTGGCTAGCACGCCTTGTTGGGTAATTGAAGAATGGAACAGTAAGGATATCAGGTTCCTAGATCTTCTTGCTTAGAAACTTGGGGTTTTATATTTTGTTACAAAAGAATAGCTTGTTCCTCAAATTGTTCTCTCGAATCACTCATTTTATTTCAGACCCTCACCAAGGCAAAGTTGTTGCATTCTTTTCTCTCATCATCTAATCAGGCTTATGTGGAGCTCCGGGTAGAAGTAAAGAGGCATGTTTGCTTTGCTTAATTGTTAAGTCAAAAACAAGATTCAAGCAGAAACGAGTCATACAATCTGATCAAGATGTACAAGTGTGTGGGAATGTTTTTTTTTGTGGAGGGTGGATGAAACTCTTTGCATGATCCAGCTCTCTTCTTTATTTTCCATGGATGTGGACTATCTTTCTCGTTTTTTTCTTTTTGACATGCTTTGTGGGCATGTGGCATACCATCTTTGAGTATGCATCTTTCTTTTTCTCTTTTTTTTAACATGCCCTTTGAGCATGTGGCATATCTTCTTTGGGTATGCATCTTTTTTTTTTTGCATATTCCACATCCTTGATCACTTTAGAGAGAAAGAGTCATGGTAAGTCATGGAGTTTTATTTTATGGGTTGGTGACAATGTTTTGCTATCTTCCAGTGTAGCATATGAGTGGAAGTGTATGTGATCTTGATCATAAGAATATGACAAGTCTTTAACAAGGGTAAAAGAATTTGACAAAACTCAAAGCAAAAGTCAAACTGCATATGAAGATTTGAGCATGAAAATCTAACCTTGGCTTTGGTAGGAATTTTCATTTATTTGAGGAGCCAAGCTATTGATGATTTTTTTCTTTTTGAAAAGAAATTCTAAGTACTTTGCAAGGAAGAGCATGGTTCCGTTCATCCAATCATATCACATTAGTCAATTACTTAGATAGCATGGGGTCTCTATGAAGATATATGTTCACGAGAACTGGAAAGAATGCGAGGAATAAAGAGTATGTAAGTTTATTCATGGAAGCGTATGGAGTGCACAAGTGTATTGGCAAGATTCGTTGAGTTTAGTTTTTTAGTGACCAACATTCAATTTGTTTAAACTCAGAAATAAGGGAGTTTGAGGGTAGTGTTGTACAAACTATCGTTTGAAGAGGAAGAAGAGGGAACTGAGAGGTGGTTTGGTCAAACAAGAGGTTTGACCATACTTCTCTGGATTCCATCTGTCCTAATCTTCAGCGTGTTGGACCGTCGATGATGTGCAACTTATTGGGGGAGAGATCACGAAAGAGCTTGCAATTGATGATTTTGAGAGATCTTCCCCACACTTATTCTTGTACCTATTTTTATTCAAAAGGAAAAAAAGGTGAAAAAAAAGACTCTACCGGTTTTGAACACCGGGGGAGTATAAACTTTATTCAGTGAAAGCTCTTTTTTTATCTTGGAGAACTAATTTTTATTTTTATTTTTTTATTACTTTTTCACTATTTTTTATTTATATTTTTATATTTATGAGATGGCAAAGTGGACATGATGGGTAACTTAGCAGGATGGAGACATGAGCGAGGATGCATGAGGCATGTGGGATACTCACCTTAAGAACTCACCTAGCATGGAACAAAAATGCAAGAGTTAATCTTCATATACATGAAGTAAAGCTTTGCATTTGTTAAGCTTGGTTCCTCATGCATTTGTCTTCCCATGGAATCAAGGAGCATTGTGTGGATGATGGAATTACTGTACGCTGCTCCTTGGTTGTTTATTTTTTTCCTACAAAAGGTTAGTGGACAACAAATACTCTAGGAATGTTTAGAGAATTTTAAAAAATAATTTTTTTTCAAGATTTGTTGTTCACATCCATGCTTCAAGGAAAATCAGGTTCAAAAGATTACGCTAGCATGGATCCTAAAATGTTTGCCATCAATTTATTCCATCATATTTCTCTTTTTTTTGGAGAGAGATTCCTTTATCAGAATTTTTTTGTTCCTTCTGTTCACCAATTTTACCTTTTTATCTGGACTCAAGCAAGGCTAGGATAAAAATTGCATGAACAAAATAAAAGGGTATTTGGTAGAATGCACATAGTGCACTTTTGAAATGTGATTTATGCCACCTTTGCATGTTGTGCAAATTTTATTATTTGAAGCACAGAAAGAGCCTTGCCTTATCTCCATCATGAACTTGAGGACTTTACCCAATAGATTTGAAAAGTTTTCTACAGGGGTTAGTCCACAAAATATATGCATCCAAAGTTTATGGTAGTATTACTCCAAAATTCAACACCATGTCAAATTTGATTAAAGAAGGCCTTTTAACCTAAGCACCATGCTTAATTTAAAAATCCTATGGATGTATTGCACCAATATATCCAAACGAGAGCATATGAACGTAGACAAGGAAGCAAGAATTTTGCATGATCAAGCTCTATGGAGATAAATATGAGTAAGAGATTGGTGAATCTTACCTTTGCATGCCCGAGCAAACGCACCATCAGCATATAGGATGAATGTCTCGGAATTGATGCGGCGATGGCATGTTGAGTGGAGCGGCAAAGGCCTGGAAAGGATGCGGAGCATTTTTTTGATTGTATGCATGCGCGAGCTACTTCAGTGTGTGGAGTCAGAACCGGGTGGAGTTTTATGTGAAGGTTGCCGGCTCTCTCCCACTCTTTCCTTCTTCCTTTCTCTCTTTCATTTTCTCTCTCTCTTTATTTCTCTCTCTCTTTTATTTTTTATATCTCTCTCCTTTTTCTTTTTTCTCACCTCTCTTTTTTTTTCAAGCAAGCCAGGGCTGACACCTTCTTGAAACAAGGATAGTCCTTTGGATGGAGGGAACTTGTAGCGTGAGGCTCAGCGATTTCCCCCACACTTGGACTTTTGTGTGAAGATCAAGTGTGCAATGTTGGGGTCTCCTTTCGGGTGTGTTCCAACTCCAAAGAGCATCAAAGTGTTCAGCTGATGTAGTCCTCATGTTCTCTAGCATCGTATATCCCCTGTTCTTCTTAATCGTCCCCTGAAATGGTTAGGACTAAGAATACCCGAAGGTGCATACTATGTTTAAAACATGTTGTTGCTTTATTGTTTTGGAGTAAGATTTTTTTTAGTTATTCCAGGCTATCTCCCGGCAGTGCTTTGTTTATGGTCGCAAGCTCGACCATGGGGATTCCTCTTGCAGCAATCAATGGTGATGTAATTCCCAGCTTTACCACTATTTGTCGATTTATCGTTGTTCAAGCTACAATGTTAATGCACAAATACAACAACGAACCTTGCAAAGATATTATGTAAGCAAAACCAAATACAACCATCCTAAAGGGCGTTAACCCTCAGATGATCATAAGACTCGCAGCAACTTGGCACAAAAGATCTCGGAGATGTCAGGGATGAGCATAATCTTTGTGATGAAACTTCATGCTCATGGCTTGATCTCCGGATAGAAAAACTCGAGAATGTCCATGGCCCCATAGTGAAAAAGGATGTGTAACTCTGTGGGCCAAATGAATGATTTCGAGTTCGGTCACGAGAAAAATGAGTTTCTTTCAACTCATCCCCTCCTTAGGTAGGAAGATTTGCATTTCATCCTAAGCTTCCAATAGAAGTTCATTTGATAGGAAGGGTGAATATAACTTCTATTGGGCATCAATCAAAATCAAGGATTAAGAAATGAACTTTGATTCACTTGATTTGATTGGCGTCTATAGATAATCGAGGATATGAATGTGAATTTATTTCACTCGACTCGATCGGTAAGGCGTGAGGGTGAAACTCATAGCCGGATGAGGAACTATGTCCAGAGAGGATGGCTCTAAAGACTCACCCCACAGGGACGGAAGGTGTGTACGAGGATAACCTTCCAATGGTAGCGGGGGTAGAGGTAGAGATAAGAAAAGCAAAAAGATACGATGATAGAATGGGTAGTAGGGGTGAAGGTGAAGGTAAGGAAAAACAAAAGGGGTGATTTTTTTTTATAATTTTTTGAAAAGAAAAGGAAAAAGATACGAGGACCAACTAGGTTCAAAGTTAGAACAGCAACCGTTCCCCGGCAACTGCGCCAGAAAGCTTGTTGGGTATTTTAATGATGCGAATAAATCCACAAGCGCACGGATACCGTCGTAGCTTTCACCCGTGAGTATTCAAGGGTATTGTATCCATAGGGAACGTGTGTGCAGTAACTCCTAACTTAGTTGGTCCAAGAACACACCAAGATATGTGGTGAGTTTGGAGAGGATTCCTGCGGTAGCACAAAAGATGAGTTAAAGGCCGATCTCTCGGGCAGAATACTCGCTTCGGGCACTGGCTTACCCCTGAAATGGTCAGGAGACTCCGGCGAACGGCTCTACACTATATCCGAACGTGGAGGATTACGAAGGACCAACAGGGCTGCCACCACCTGCGGCCTACCTCTAACAATCATGAGATATAAGGCAAATGAAGGTAACCCTTAGCCTAGACACCATGTCTACGCTACTAGTTACTATTGCAGTCTAAGTACGTCTATCGACCCATAGCAAACTACAGCACTCCGTATAAATACAGAGCGACAAACCTGCGAGTAAGAGAACTGATCTCACTTATACAAAAGTACTATGCAAGACAGGAATCATAAATACTAATTTACTTATACTAGAGGAAGCCAGCATCCGTAGAGGTACAAGACCGGAGAAGACCGTTGACAGGCCCGGTGCTTCCCCGAACTACTCCTCACCCCCCTCCTACTCTAAGCACTCGCCTAGGCAGGGCCTCGCCTTTGCGTGAAAGCACTACATCTTCAAGTGGAGGAAGAGGACTTGGTGGTGTGTTGAATGGGGGCTCTCCTCCTCCTTATATAGCCCTCTCAAAGGTGGATCCTTCGGTAAACTTCCAGGGTGGAACACCCAAGAATTGTCATAGGGAACGCGGTGGGGGACTCCATGAGAAAACTGGGCCTGATTGAGCCTAATGGGGGTCGGCCACCCCCCTTCTGAGGCCTTTCATGCTCATCTTTAGTCTGTGCATTCCTTGTGGTCTCCTTTTGGGGATCGTGGGGTGCACGGGCTGAAGTTGAGTTGTTTTGGCATGTCATGTGGGCCCCTAATCCTTGTGAACGCAGGATGCGATCTTCTGTGTGTTTCTACTGTGTTCTTTGCGTGTTTTCATGTTATTTTCGACTTGTGTCCCTGCAATCAACAATTCACCAACACTCATGAAATTCATTAGTAATAAGTCCTACCACAACTGTTGATGTTTATTCTTTATGTTTTTATGCAGGAGTTGACGGCATTTATTTTGCACTTAACAACCGTCAACAGCCACACACTTAAGAAAGGCCCGAATAACTCTTCGAGTTTATTTTCTTTGGGCTATGCAAATGAGATCCCATTGCCAAAGGTGGGGTACCATTTGTATTATTGTCGTTGGCTAACCATTTCTCTTGTGGAAGCCCGTAGGCATAGTATTTCAGGTTAATCTGGCAGGACCACAAGAATCAGGTCCAGAAGGGAAGGACTAAAGCAGCCACAACCATAGTCTTCACATCAGTATGAAGCTGATGGTTCTTCATGGCAGATCGCTAGCACTAGCGAGTGGGCACAGCAGGCCCATGGGCACCGGTCCACCAGCTCTAGCTCTAGCTCTAGTTCCAGCTCCAGCAGACCTCCTATCTCTTCACAATGTACAACTTTGTCCGGGGGCTGTAGCTCCCTCACTCAGCAGCTGGGCGAGCTGAAAATGCGCGCGAATGACATCGACGATTCGCTGAGCCAGCACATCCAGTCCTTCCAGGAGTCGCATCGACACACTGGCGAGAAGATCCACGCTATGGAGAAGAGGAAGTTGCAGCAACAGGAAGAGTATAGGAATTACTGTCGTTGGTCTAGGTTCAACCCAACAACAGTAGTAAGCCTAAAGCTAGCTTTCAGGAGGACCCCCACGAGAGATAACTTATGTCAACTATCATTTACCGCTTTCAAACCATTGCATGAAACCAAAATAAAAATTTGCAAAACATAGACAACAAATAAAAATCTACAAATCTAAAAACAAAATAAAAATCTGTAAAACTTAGAAAAACCAAAAATATTTACTTGCTTTCCAATATATGTAGTAAGCATGTTTAGTTTTTCCTTATTAATATGATGAATAGTTGCTCTGTTAATTCCTTTCATATGCCTAGTTACAACTTTGTGCTCTACCTAGTTTTGAGTTAGGTGACTAATGTTCAAATCTTAAACATGAAACTTGTGGGTAGCGAAAAGCAAAAAAATTCAAATCTAGGTTGTTGTGGGCTATGATATCGCTAAGAAAAATTGCTATGATCTTCTCTTAAGTGATGCTTTGTGTCCGGAGTATTTATTTTTAAAAATACAAAAAAATAATAAAGTTCCCAAACGATATGAAATTCCCGTCTAGAGCCATATGTGTTCAAATTTGAAAAGCCCTTCCACATATGCAGCTTGTTTTCTTATTGAGCTTTGTCAAACAGTTGTGACCCTTTGTGAGATTCATTTCATACTCCGATGATCAAGATCACGTACACATCAGCTCCACATGCTATACTTCTTCACTAGAAGATAGCAAGTATATCCATCCATCCACCAACAAAATAAAACTCCATGTCATAGCATCTGTCTCTCTCCAAAGTTACCATCAAGGATATGCGCTATGCAAAAGGAAATAAAACACATGCTCAAAGAAAGTGTGATGAAGAGAGAGAGAGATAGAGATAGATAGAGAGAGAGAGAGAATTGGACCCACAAAGCTACAAGCATTCAAAAAAAGAATAAAAATTGAAAGATAGCCCATATCCAAGAAAAATAAAGGATAGAGATGGATCATGCAAAAAGAGTTCACCCACCATCGACCAAAATATCCACAGATTTGCACATCTTGATCAAGGTTTTTGACTTGTTTATCCTTTGGGTCCAGTTTTTGGATTAGGAAAATATAAGAAGTAGGTTTACCTTCGTACCCTCCATGCCTACATCTCCACCAAAAAGAAACTTTTAGATAGTAGGATGGAAAAGAAGAGCACAAGAACAACCTTGGTGAGGAATGATACACACTGAGCGATCCCACAGGAGTAAGGTGAAAGGTGAGAACAAGGCCAACTTATTCAAAATCGTGGCAAGAACACTTTGTCGTGCATTGGGTATAAGTTAGGAATGCAACATTGCAGTAACTCTTAATCAACAACCTAAGTCTAAAACTTTGCTCAGGATGAGCAAAGGGCTAGCTTGGGGGAGTTGTTGACAATCCTTAAGTGCAAAATATGACCATCAACTACACTCAACAATAAAGGAAAATTATACATCTTACTCCCATATTTATATCACTAACCTAGCTCCATAGCTATTTTGCCTATCTAGCCATTCCAGGGATGCAAGTCCAGAATAAGATGAAAATGCATAGAAGATCGTACCTGGCATCACACCTACAAAGAGAGCCCACCTGGTAGAGAAAATGGGCGTGCCAAGCAATGTACCTATAAGAATCTTCATTAGGGCCTATCAACTTGCTAGGGGAGGTAGAACCAGGAGAGCAGCAACTAGGGGTCGGCCGACCTGGGAGTCTGCCGAACTAGACTGAAGCCCGTCCAGGTGCATTTTGACGTGACATGCCCCCTACTCATCCTAATCCCCGTGGATAAGGTTTCCATGCTTAGAGATGGTGACCCTTCAAGCTATAAATGGGCCTCTTCATCCCCTCTCACAACACACACCACACCTTGAAGCCTCTCTCCCTCTCTACTCATGCTACTTCTAACCTTAGGCTCGTGGAGCTAGGCTAGAACTTCTCATTAGCGAATCCAAGTTATCCTTGGGGTCGGAGAGCAGTCCGAGGCCTTCGGTATGGCTTTTTATACCTTCTGTCAGCATTCATATTATAGAGTTTATCCAGATTGCTATGCTATTTTGATAGTTTATCAATCCATGCTTAGTTTATACATGTGTTATATGAATCATGTGGTTAGGCTAGTTGATCTAGGCAAGGATATCGGTCCATTATGCTTTCGGGCTTGCTCTAGCTCTTTACGTGTCCATTTGAAGGGTAGGAGACCTAGGGAAGCTAGGGTAGTGACATCATACATGGGCGTGATGCTTCGGTATGCGTGATCCTGTGGATATGATGGTGCCCCATAGAGTGACTGGGGTAGGTGGCATGTGGTGACAATCCTGTCCGTCTGACATGCCTTTGTCAAGTTTTGCGATGTCCCCAATGTTCAAGTACTATGTAGGAGTCTATGCAAAGATGCAACATTGCCGGTTGGATCGGACCTAGCTCCGGACATTCTCCCCAATATTCTTTATCCTAGTTCTAACCTAACAGTATGAGTAATATAGCCCTTACTAACATGAATAGATGCCTTAGGACCCTGTTCTTTCCCTATGCTCCTACTAACCTTAGTGTTATTCTTTTGTTCTTTATTTATCCTTTATCCTTGAGATTTGGTTGTGTGTGTGTCGCATTACCCTATTATCATTGTTTATCATGACTTACCCCTGTTTAGGCTATGCCTATAGCTTAATGTAAAATGTCATGCTTATGTACCAAGTAAAGTACCTTTACAATATCCCATCCTTTGGGAAAAAATAAATAATGATACCAGAATACACTCTGGGTGAAATGCTACAATGGTATATCCGTGCACTTGCGGATCCTTCCGTAAACGTTAAGACATACTAGGCACGCCAGGGACTTAACACACTCCTGGTGATGATGCTAAGAAATGTCAACAGATGCCCAACTGATTGATCATGGCATGGTGCACAACTTGGTTGAACATCTCCTGGAACTTGGCTGAGTCCCTAGTGACCGCGATCTAGCGTGGCTTGGGGATGGTGACCTTTTGGACTGCCTTTTTAATGGTAGAGCTGAAAGTGTTGAGGCATTCTTCCATCGCCTTGTCCCGCTAGTGTTTCTGAGCATCGTCGAGGTCCCCTATGGTGACATTGATGATGTTTGACGAATCAACCTCGCTTTGTTTGTTCTCAACCATGTTGAAGTTGTTGTCGTGTCCCACTAGGTGTGCCAAAAGTGTGTTAATGCATAAAACTGGCAATCAGCTTTTTGCATGACCCCACACAAGAACATGGGAGATTTGCTTTATTCCAATGCAGGCTCCAAAATAGCTTCGCATAGGTGCAAGGAGTGCCAGTCAATTTGACCTATAATTGATAAGGAATAGAATATCATTAAATTCTAGAATGTCTCGGCCGGTGTTCTGAATCGTTCCACACAGATATCATCTAGGGATCCAATACAGATAGATAAGAGGTCGGCTTATGAGCAGTCGATTTTGTCATGCAAGCAATGTTAATCACTTAACAATGCTTGTGAACAACACCTAGAACTAGATCTAATCAACTTTACTTAACGTCGTGGACTAAAATAATGAAATTGCAATAAAACCCAATATATGGTTTAAATCTAAGTTGGATAACCGTGATACAAACTAAAAACCTAACTAGATTAAACAAATTAATTTCGCAAGGAAAAGCTAATATTGGTAACTTGTGATTAAATAAATCGAGAAAGAAGCGATGCGCCGTCAATCAAAAACCTAATTTTCTCGGTAACACTGAACTTACTAACAAGCCAGAAATCAAAGTGTTGAAGCCCTGCCAACTAGAAAAACTCATTGAAGAAAGAGAAAAAGCTACTAACTAGGGTTTTGCGAAGTCGCCGACAAATAAAGGAGTAATAATTTTGTTGATTGAATGTGTGTATTACAGAACCCTAAAACCAGCTATTTATAACCTGGTCTAACTAAGCCCTAGTCAATCACGACTTGACATGGCTTGACTAAAAAGAAAACAAAACTTTTCTTTAACAAAATGACTCCATACGACCCAAACTCTACACGATAACATGCTAACATAATTCATCAGCATCAATCCTGCTCCATTTGCTGTGATGTCGCATCGACCACCATTTCTTCTGCTTCAGCATCAGCCAAACCCCATCGGCCACTTAGCATCACCTCAACCAAGTGCTAAAAATCATTGCCAATAGACTCGTAGAGTACGTGTTCGAATTACACATGCGGTATGAGTAATTTACTCGATATCCGAAGAAATATCCCTATCTGATATTAACCGCATCCGGTTCGCTCCATATTCGGTACACATCTACTCGTATTCGTAATCAAAGCAATCCGTATTCGTTTATGTATCCAAATCGATCCGTGTTTGAATCCATATCTGATTGAAAATGTGAAAACAAATACAATATGAGTTATATCCATCCATATCCAATCCATTTACATCCCTACACTATAGGTTTCATTTTACATATGCTTTAAAGCATGCATATTCTTACATAGCACTGTTCATATAAAAGTTCATCCAGTTTGCCCAAAACCACAATTCATTGAAATGCATTTTCTATGTGTTGAATCCTGCATGTTTACAATTGTAGATTCTACTATCTTAACAATCGCAATTATGTTTTATAAATGTGGGAAGAAAATTCTATGTGATGGTGCCGCACTGCCCCTATCACACAGCCTGGATGCCCACAGCGTGGCTTGGCACACTGGCCCCACCAGGCGCGGGCCCATCCGCTAGAGCCATATGCGGTTCCACAACCGCACCGATCTGCAGCATCTATCGTATCCGGTCCGAAATCAGATCGAGCTACCGCATCCTCTAGGCCCTTGACGTCTAAAGCCGGCTAGCATTTTTTTCTTCCCTGACGACGAGGTCCATCCATGCCCCTCACGGAAGACCCCTGACGGTGGGTAAATACCGCAAGCAGAGATTCGTGGGAACCCTCGATTAGAGATTCGGTCAGGGTGTAACACGCAGTAAGAACTTCACTGAAGGAAGGGTGAGACAGTCGAGCTTAGATAGGTTCAGGCCGCTTGGGGGCGTAATGCCCTACGTCCTGTATTCTGATGGTTCGTTTTCTTATTGGTGTTCGGGGATCCGATCCCTTACATGTCCTGGGATCCTTCTATTTATAGAATACAAATCTTCCTTTTAACTGTGTGAACGCCCCCTTCGCATGGTGGGCGCCGTCCTCCTTTCCATCATGTTCCTTGTCAGTTGAGCGAACTGCTTGTCGGGCCCGCCCTGGCGCGCTCGGGGTAGACTCAATGACCCCGGAGTGCCACAGGGGATATTCCGTGATGCCCCGGGGCTCCCGCCGGTGGCCCCGAGCGTGTCTCGTGGGGCCTATGACCCGGGGTGATCCCCGGGGCACTCTCCATGGTGCCCCAGGACCTAGGGGAAATTAGCCTACCGAGAGCGAGGGAGTGAGGCGATCAGCGATTTGGGTGTGGTTGTGGCGTCGCGCATACTACAAAGAGCCGGTCACGCGGAGAGCTAAGGAGGAGCTATCAGACCTGGGGCAGCAGGACTGCTCATCAGGACGGAATATTCTAGAGTAGGGAGTAGTACATAGTTATGCCCTACCTCTTTTGTGTCTACCCGAATAGGAGTAGAACTAGTCGACGGTCTCGGGAACTAGCCGAACCTCTCGCACTAGAATCCTCACAGAACTCGACTAGGACTTCCATGTAACCCTGTTCCCCCAGACTATATAAGGGCAGACAGGGACCCCTCCAGAACATCGAACAATACCAGAGGGAATACAAACCACCACACAGGACGTAGGATATTACACTCCAGCGGCCTGAACCTTTCTAAATCCTTGTGTTCCTTGCACCATCCCATTCTGATCTCGGCGAGTCCCTACTCATAACCACTCTCCTCGGGATACCCCTCGGAGAACCCGACGGTAAAACACCGACAGCTAGCGCCCACCGTGGGGCCTCTCTTTTTTTTTAACCGAAACTATGGGGCCTGTTGCCGACGATTGTCAGAAGAACTCGATGGCTCCTCTCGACGACAATCCGGTGCTCGAAAAAGGTGCCACCTTCCATGTTGGTTCCTGGATCTTCATCGCTGACGGATCAGGCGGCTTTGAAAGCCGCTCAATCGACCAAAATCTTCCAGAAGTTTCAGAAGCTACAAAACGCCACGAATTCAACGAATTCATCGATCAACTCGAAGAAATCGGATCTTCGGACATCAATGACAAAACCCAAATTCAACCCGAATTCGACGCAATCAGAACCAAAACACTCTCCGAGTTGGAAGAGGATTTGAAGAAACTACTAGAAGACACGATGCGAGAAAATTCCACAGATGGGAAGACTCTACTCCCCAATTACATCCTTTCCACTGAACCAAGTCTTCGGAAGAAAAAAGTCAAAGACTAGTTCCAAGAAAACTACTCGCAAAAAGAAGCCATTGAAAGGTAATTTTTCAAACATCGATAATATCAATGAAAAGATCGAGTACTGCCTTCAGTTAGTTGAAGACTCATTCAACAACAACACTTCTCGCGAAGAATTCTCCAACCAGTGGAATCTCAATTCTGCAGAACTGGAACAAGACCAAGCTTTCATCAAATATCTCGAAGAATTGGATGAACCAACCTCTGAAGATGAACTAGTCGATTGGTCATACGACATCGACTTGTTTATGGAAGGATTAACCAATCCCGACAAGCTTGAAGCTCTCTGGGAGCGTTCCAAAGTGAAGAAATTGTGGGACGATTCACAAAACAAGTCATTGACTCAACTGGATCAATATCTATCACAACCCCACCCAGCAGAAGACTACACGAGTTGCTGGTGCAATGTCATCCAAACTCCAAATTCCCCTACTCCGCAAGAAGATCACTGACGCCGCGGCTATTCTCTTCGAAGGAACATGACAATTTGGAAAAATACGATAAATCCTTAAATGAACTTTCTATTCGAATCGAAAGCACATGGCCCCCAGCGGATTACACCCTCCCATACGATGAAGACCTTCTTCGACACACTCTCGGACTCTCTCCCGATTCAGACCAAGTCCTCAAAAGAAACCGACTCGCGCTACAATCCGATTCGGACAAGAAGACTGAATCCGACAAGGAGTCGACTTCTACAGTTACTACTAAACTAGAACTGCAGTCCTCAGAGATGCAGCAATTCTCAGAAGACAAAGAACTTCCATTCCAAAAGGGCCTTCCACTCAAGGAAGACAACATCAATTCAAAAATCCGCGGCCACAATCGCGAAATTTTCATGGCTTTCCTCTCGGATCCCACAAATCAAAAAGCTAACTCCATGTCACTGGAAGACCTGGACTATGATAAATTCCTTTCCGAACCGGAGACGAGTGAAGCAACAACAACTAGCTACAAAATTCCTTCACCTCCACCAGGAATCACAGTCACTGTCCATCTGGACAACAACCCGAAGATGATCCTTAAGACAGAGCACCGTCAACAACTTGGCGACTCGTTCGACTACTCCAACAGCAACTTACAAAATGTTATCAACATTGGTCGCAATGCGAAAACAGTCATCATTAACAAAGGGGAAGATCATGAGGAAGTCGAAGCCTACAGTCCGACATCTAGTTACCGGATACCCGATATCTACGGGTACAACTCCCGAAAACGGCGCCGCGACAAGGCAGCACCTCCTTCCCAACCAAAGCAGTCGACAATTGATTCAACTCACCATAAAATTCATTCAAAATGCTTCCTGCACCCTAAAGGAAAGCACTCGAGTTTCCAATGCATCATCCTTCGCAAAGCACTCGGAGAACCTCCATCTTCTGCCAATAAGGACAGCAAAACAGAGAGCCAACACGAGCAAACTCCTTTCTAACAACCAAAGGAGAAGGAGTTAAGTGTGCTAGTTATTCAATAGAGTCATCTATTGGGCTTACCCCCGGCCTTACACCCAATAAAGGCTAGGATGGGTTCGCCCGAGCTCTGACTCAGCTTCAAAACTACCCGTACTGGCAATCGAGTCATCTATAGGGCTTACCCCTGGTCTTACACCCAATAAAGGCTAGGATGGGTCGCCCGAGCTCTGACTCAGTTTACCACTCGTGTTAACAAAAGGCAAATACTCAACCGAGTCATTTATAGGGCTTACCCCTGGTCTTACACCCAATAAAGGCTAGGATGGGTTCGCTCGCTGACTCGAGTCATCTATAGTGCTTACCCCCGGTCTTACACCCAATAAAGGCTAGGATGGGTTCGCCCGAGCTCTGACTCAGTTCCCAAACTACTCGTGTTGGCAGAAGACAGTTAATAAAGCTGAATCCCTCAGGGCCAACCCCCGGTCTTACACCCAATAAAGGCTAGGATGGGTCCGCTCGAGCAAGATTCCAATAAAAGAAGAAATCGAGTGCTTCAGAATTGGATGAAAGAGAAATTTTTGTCGACAAAGACCACAGAGACAAGTTCTCTGCCTTCTTCAGGAGTCGTAACTCCATCGGCTATCTCGAATACCAACCTTTCTTTGTTTACTCAAAGTCAAAGGCACGGCGAATCGAGTAGTCGGGGCTAAGGGACATGAGCCTTGCAGCCCTAGAGACAAGTTCTCTACCATCTTCAGGAGTAAAACACAGAGACATGAGCTCCCCCTTCTTTAGGGGTCGTTACTCCATCAGCTACGTCAAATACCTTTTGATGGTGCTTAAGTGCCAAATCCGATCGTCAACTATACTCAATAATAAAGGAAAACTATACGCCTTACTCACATATTTGCATCACTAACCTTGCTCCATAGTTGTTTTTGAGTTTGTATGATTTCAGATGAGCAAGAGTGAAATAAGAGGAAAACACGCAGCAGACGCCACACAACTACGCAGAAGATCGCATCTGGCGTCACACACTTACAAAGAGGGCCCATCTGGCAGAGCAAACGGGCGCACCACGCATAATGCATACAAGAAAAGATATCAGGGCCCACATGTCAGCCTACCAGAGAAGGATAAGGACGAGAGGCGGCCAGGTGGGGCCGGCCGACCCCCTGGGTCGGCCGAACCTGGCTAGCCTCCCGTCCAGGTACATTTCAAGGAGGAGACGCCCCCAAGTCTCCTGATCACCTTCCATACGTGCATTTGGCAGGAATCGACCTCCACTAGTATAAATAGGGCCCCCTCTCACCCCTCTCAACACACACACCTCTCATTCCACTCTCTCCAAGAAGGCTCTCTCTCTTGCTCTCTTAGCTAGGTAGTGGAGCTAGGCTAGTTCTTTTTTAGCGAAACAAGTCGTCCTCAGGGTTGTTGAGCAATCCTCGGCTCCCGGTATGGCTTTGTATCCATGCTTGCTTTACTATCTTGATAGTTTATCAATCCATGCTTAGTTCGTTCATGAGTTATGCAAAAGGTCTTGGTTAGGCCAGATGATCCGGGTACGGATAGAGGTTCGTTGTGCTTTCAGGCTTGCTCTAGTGTTTTACTTGTCCATCCGAAGGGTGGGAGACCTAGGGACGCTAGAGTAGTGACTTCATACACGAGAGTGGTGCTCGAGTATGCGGGATCTATTAGATATGACCGTGCTCCACGGTGTGACTGGGGTAGACGGTAGGTGGTGACAGCCCTGTCCGTCCGACATAACAGTTGTGTTGCGTTTAGCGTATTCCCCGACGTTCGGGTTCGGTGTAGGAGTTTATGCAAAGAGGTAACGGGACTGGATGTACTCCGGTGCGGGACCTTCTCCCCGCTATCCCATTTTCCTGGCACCTGCAGTCCTAACCATGTCCTAACATAACCCCAGCTTTGGATAGAAGCACTAGGACACCTAACCTAGCCTAAGCTCCAGCTGACTTAACGTAGGGTAGAGTAGTCTCTTTGTTTTGTCGTTCCTCTCTTTTATTCCTTCCTCTTGGAGTGTGGTTGTGTGCTGTGTCGCATTACCCTTACTTATTCTTTACCTGGACTTACCCCTATTAGAGTTTTGCCTATTGTTTGAGGCACAATGTCATGGTTAATGTTAAGTACAATACCTTTGTCGCTGCCGTCCTTTGGGACACAAATTAATGACGATACCCTTACTCTCTGGGTGAAATGCTACAACGGTATATCCGTGCGCTTGCGGATCCATCTGTAATCGTATTGATTATGCCACGAGAGTGGCACCCCTTGGGTGCAGTTGCTAGGATGGGTTCGGCGCCCTCATTTCTAGTGATTGCACTAAGGACCACCAACAGACAATTCTGAGGTTGTTACTGAGGTCATCGCAAACCCGATATCGACTTAAGAAATGCCAACAATACCAACCTTTCCTTGTTAAGTTAAGGTAAAAGGCACCGTGAATCGAGTAGCGGGGGCTAGTGGACATGAGCTTCGCTGCCTGAGAGACAAGTTCCAGTGGGCACGGCAGGCCACAGGGCACCGGTCCACCAGCTCCAGTTCCAGTGGACCCCCGCGACGTATAGCTTCATCCAGAGGCTCCGCCACTCTGACTCGGCAGCTGGGCGAGTTGAACGTGCGCACCACCACCATCAACGTGTCGCTGGGCCATCACATCGAGTCAACTCAAAACTGGCAGCGATACACAGGCGAGAGGATCCGCAACCTGGAGCAGCAACAGCAGCAGACCCACGAGGAGTGGAGGGTCTACTACCGTTGGGCTGGGTTTAACCCTAACCAACAGCAGTGAGCCTGAGCTAGCTTGGGGGAGGACCGCCATGAGAGGTACCTTGTATGAAACTCTATCCTTTACTACTTTCAAAACCTTGCATAAAACCAAAATTTTTTTACAAAATCCATAAAAATTTGCATAACTAAAATCAAATAAAAATTGGCAAAACCTAAGAAAACCCAAAAATATTTACTTGCTTTCTAGTATGTGTAGTAAGCATGTGTAGTTTTCCCTTGTTGAAATGATGAATAGTTGCTCTGTTAGTTCCTTTCATATGCCTAGTTACAACATTGTTCTCTTCCTAAGTTTTGAGTTTGGTGGCCAGTTGTTCAAACCTTAAACTTGAAACTTGTGGGTAGCAAAAAGCAGAATCTGAATCTAGGTTGTTGTGGGTTATGATATGGATGAAAAGAGTCGCTATGATCTTCTCCTACATGATGCTTGATATTCGGAGTATTTCTTTTCAAAAATACAAAAATAAAATAAAGTTCCTCGGTGATATGCAATTCCCATCCAGAGCCATATGAGTTACAAGTTTGAAAAGCCTTTCCACATATGCAACTTGTCTTCTCATTGAGCTTTGTCAAATTGTTGTGACCCTTTGAGAGAATCATTTTATACACCCATGATCAAGATCATGTACACGTCCACTCACATGCACTTGTACACTTGGAAGATAGCAAGTACATTCATCCATCCACAAATAAAACTCCAAGTTGTATCATGTCTATCTCTCTCCAAAGTTATCATCGTAATGTATGGGCTATACAAAAAGAAATGAAAGATGCATACCCAAAGAAGGTATGCCACATGCCCACAAGGCATGTCAAAAAAAAAGAGGAGAAAAGATGCATACCCAAAGAAGGTATGCCACATGCCCCCAAGGCATGTCAAAAAAAAAAGAGAAGAAGAAAAAAAAATATAGCCCATACCAAAAATATTACAAGGGAGAGAGAAATCATATAAAGAAGTTTCATCCACCATTCACCAAAAATATCCACACACTTGCACATCTTGATCAAGGATTATGACTTGTTTCTCCTTTGGATCCGGTCTTTGACTTAGCAAAATATGAGAAGCAAGTTCGCCATCATATCCTCCATACCTACAGATCCACCAAAAAGAAGCCATTAGAAGTAGGGTGGAAAAAGAAAGGCGCATAAAAAGGCCATGGTAAGGAATGAAACACATTTGAGCAATCCGAGAGATCACTCGAGGAACTTACAAAATTTCTTTTCAAAAACTTTATAAAACCTCCGGATTGACGGTTGAATAAAGGAGTGGTAAGTGGTACTCTACAAGCTGTTCTGAACCTCAACCGCCAAAGATGAGGATGATGCTATAAGCCCCACAGGAGTAAGGTAAAACGGTGCAAACAAGGCCAACTTATTTAGAATAAAGGTAAGAACACTCGGTTGTGCCTTGTGCATAAGTCAGGAATGCGACATTGAAGCAACTCCTGATCAACAACCTAAGTCTAAAACTTTGCTTGGGACAAGCAAAGGGCTAGCTTGGGGGAGTTGTTGACGGTGCTTAAGTGCCAAGTCCGATAGTCAACTATACTCAATAATAAAGGAAAACTATACGCCTTACTCAGATATTTGCATCACTAACCTTGCTCCACAGTTGTTTTCGAGTTTGTATGATTTCAGATGAGCAAGAGTGAAATAAGAGGAAAACACACAGCAGACACCACACAACTACGCAGAAGATCGCATCCAGCATCACACTTACAAAGAGGGCCCATCTGGCAGAGCAAACAGGCGCACCACGCATAGTGCATACAAGGAAAGATATCAGGGCCCACATGTCAGCCTGCCAGAGAAGGATAAGGAAGAGAGGCGGCTAGGCGGGGCCGGCCGGCCCCATGGGCGGCCGAACCTGGCCGGCCTCCCGTCCAAGTACATTTCGAGGAGGAGTCGCCCCCCAAGTATCATGATCACCTTCCATACGTGCATTTGGCGGGAACCGACCTCCACTAGTATAAATAGGGCCCCCTCTCACCCCTCTCAACACACACACCTCTCATTCCTCACTCTCCAAGAAGGCTCTGTCTCTTTCTCTCTTAGCTAGGTAGTGGAGCTAGGCTAGTTCTTTTTTAGCGAAGCAAGTCATCCTCAGGGTCGTTGAGCAATCCTCGGCTCCCGGTATGGCTTTGTATCCGACTTGTCAGACTTCTATTCATAATATAGAGATGTGCCATGGTTGCTTTACTATCTTAATAGTTTATCAATCCATGCTTATTTCGTTCATGAGTTATGCAAAGGTCTTGGTTAGGCCAGATGATCCGGGTACATATAGAGGTTCATTGTGCCTTCGGGCTTGCTCTAGTGTTTTACTTGTCCATCCGAAGGGTGGGAGACCTGGGGACGCTAGAGTAGTGACTTCATACATGAGCGTGGTGCTCGGGTATGTGGGATCCATCGGATATGACTGTGCTCCACGGTGTGACTGGGGTAGACGGCAGGTGGTTGCAGCCCTATCCGTCTGGCGTAACAGCTGTGTTGCGTTTAGCGTATTCCCCGACGTTCGGGTTCGGTATAGGAGTTCATCCAAAGTGGTAACGGGACTGGATGTACTCCAGTGCGGGACCTTCTCCCCGCTATCCCATTTTCCTGGCACCTGCAGTCCTAACCATGTCCTAACATAACCCTAGCTTTGGATAGAAGCACTAGGACACCTAACCTAGCCTAAGCTCCAGCTGACTTAACGTAGGGTAGAGTAGTCTCTTTGTTTTGTCATTTGTCTCTTTTATTCCTTCCTCTTGGAGTGTGGTTGTGTGCTGTGTCGCATTACCCTTACTTATTCTTTACCTGGACTTACCCCTGTTAGAGTTATGTCTATTGATTGAGGCACAATGTCATGGTTAATGTTAAGTACAATACCATTGTCGCTGCCGTCCTTTGGGACACAAATAAATGACGATACCCTTACTCTCTAGGTGAAATGCTACAACGGTATATCCGTGCGCTTGCGAATCCATCTGTAATCGTATTGATTATGCCACGAGAATGGCACCCCTTGGGTGCAATTGCTAGGATGGGTTCGGCGCCCTCATTTCTAGTGATTGCACTAAGGACCGCCAACATGCAATTATGAGGTTGTTACCGAGGTCATTGCAAACCCGGTATTGACTTAAGAAATGCCAACAATACCAACCTTTCCTTGTTAAGTTAAGGTAAAAGGCACGGTGAATCGAGTAGCGGGGGCTAGTGGACATGAGCTTCGCTGCCTGAGAGACAAGTTCTCTACCTTCTTCAGAAGTTGGTACTCCATCAGTTGCTCCGAATACCAACCTTTCCTTGTTAAGTTAAGGTAAAAGGCACGGCAAATCGGGTAGCTGGGGCTAAGGGACACGAGCCTTGGGGCCCTGAGGGAAAAGTTTCCTATTTCCCAAGAGGAATTTTTTCGTCCATGAGGCGACATTTGATCGACTACTACGATACTCAATGGGGCAAGCTCCCTGTTTCCCAAGAGGAACTTTTTCGTCAATGAGGTGACAATTGATCGACTACTACGGTACTAGATGGGGCAAGCCCCCTATTTCCCAAGAGGAACCTTTCGTCCATGAGGCAACAAATTATCAACTACTTCAGTACTCGATCATCGGATGGGACAAGCTCCCTATTTCCTAAGAAGAATTTCTGGTCCATGAGACGACAAATTATCAACTACTTCGGTACTCGATCATCGGATGGGAGAAGCTCCCTATCTCCCAAGAAGATTTTCTCGTCCATGAGACGACAAATTTTCGACTACCACGGTACTCGATCTTCGAATGGGACAATTTCCCTATTTCCTAAGAGGAATTCTTCGTCCGTGAGATGACAAATCATCGACTACTTCGGTATTCGATCTTCGGATGGGACAAGTTCCCTATCTCCCAAGAGGACATTCTCATATAAGAGACAACAACCAGTCGACCACTACAGTATTGTACATCAGAATGTCAAAAGTACTCTAGTGGACACACATCCACACAAAAGCCAAGAGAATATGTTCAAGACTCTGGCGCCGGCTCCAAGCCACTGATAACCCTATCAGTGATGGGTTTTATCTCCGCGACATACTCAGAGAATTGCCCCTAGGAACAGCCAAGGGCAACCCCATCTCTAATAGGGGATAAGTTCGTGGAAGGGAGAAAAGACTTTACTAATCCTAGGGCATGAGCTAAGTAATCCCCAGAGGTATCGAAGAAGAAACTGCTGAGTCACTGGGGAGCTTCATGAAGACGATTCAGTAGACTCTTGCCACCAGCTTCCTCATCCTCGACCATGTCAACGACTACTTTAGCCGCTGTCTCAAGATCAGCTAGCTGCTGAGACAACTCCTTGATCTGCCTCATGTCATTGACCATCTGCATGTCAGCATCAGCTTTGATCTTGGTCAGCTTCTCCACGGAATCTGCGTGACGATACATAATATTGGTCAGATCAGTCACCTCGTTATCCTTTCGCAACAACAAGCTTTTAAGCTCTGTCAAAGCAAGAAAAACATGAGCACAGAAGAAAACTACTCGAAGGACACAAAAGAAGGAAAAGAATACCTTTCTTCTCCTTGACAGCAGCCTTCACCTTCTC
This sequence comes from Panicum virgatum, assembly GCF_016808335.1. Classification (NCBI taxonomy): domain Eukaryota; kingdom Viridiplantae; phylum Streptophyta; class Magnoliopsida; order Poales; family Poaceae; genus Panicum; species Panicum virgatum. Next base: position 26,458,689 of record NC_053143.1, on the reverse strand, counting down.
CTGCAGCTTGAAGGCCTTATCTTTAAGGGCAGAACTATCCTGCTCCAAAACTTCAACTCGGGCCTCCAGAAGCTTGACCTTTTCCGACTGCTCCTGAGAAGACTTCTCAAGAGCAGCCATCTTCTCAAGCTGCGGCGCCTGGTTAGCCGTCAACTAGAGATCCTCCCCAGTCTGCCGAAGGAACTCGGTCTGCTCAGCGACTTGTTTAGCCAGATTCTATCAACAAAACAAAGTCAAGACTGAGTACTCAACAACTCAACAAAAGTACTCGAGCACAAGAAGTCACTCACAACAAGAGCAGAATGGCAGCCCAGAATCCCTTGGGAGACGGAAGTCGACTCCCCGACCGACTTCTCCACCTCTTGCTGCGGTGTCTCCAGCAGGATCAGATCAACTTTAGCAGCAGCCGAAGGACACTTCGGCTGATCCTCGGTCTGCTTCTCTGAAAAATTCAAAGACATTAGCAAAAATCTAGTCGAAAAAACCAGTCGATCACATCAAGCCACTCACCAGTGCCAGCGACCGGAGAATTCTTGTCCACCTCCTCGGCGACCAGTTTTTCCGCCATCCTAGTAGCAGAATCAGCCAACCGATCGTCCTCTTTTGGCGAACCAGGTGGCAACTGGGCAATATTCTTAAGGGAATAAAAAATTCCCTTCTCAGACTCATCAATCCCAAGAGTGTCTGGGTTGCTACAAAACAAGGAAGTACTCGATACTTCAACGTAAGAACAAAGAAAGGATAGACAAGCAGTCGATCAACATTTGCACTTACTGAGAAGAATGTTTGAGCACGAACTTCCTCGGCGTAATAAACTTCGGGACCACGCTCAGCCCCGAAGCGCTCTGCCCCTTAGCAGAGCCACTCCCGCCAGATTCAGCCGGCGTAGCGGGAGTCATGATGGCAGGGCTATAAACAGAGCCCACCACCTGCCTCTAGGAAGGGGAAGGAGGCCTAAGAAGAAGAAAAAGCCATCAAAAGCGAATGCAAGACTCCAGAAAAGCAACAGCTCGAACTCACCTATCAATGCTACCAACGGAGACAGCCCTCCACTTCTGGGTCCTCCCCGAATCGACGGCCGGCTCGTCCGCCGCCCGATCCTGGACATCCGACGCCGTCCGACTGGCCGAAGGACCTGGAAACAAGATTCAACTGCGATCAATCAAGGATCCAACAGCTCAATCAAGCAAAAGAGCAAAGCAAAGACAGTCAGAGTCACACTTGAGTCAGTATGCGCCAATGGCACATCTTCGGGCAGCGGAGGCCTACTCTGATAATTTTCAGGATTAATCTGCACGGGAGATACCAGATCAACTCGACTACTCGACAAAAAAGTACTCGACTACAGTCTACTACTCGAAGCAGTACCTCCCGAGGACGCCTATCAGCTCTAAAGGCCCCAGAAAGACTGGGCCTCCAATCTACATTCTTCAGGACCGCGGCCACCCGATTCTCCAAATCATCCTCCGAGATCTTCTTCCGAGTATATCGAGTGGGATCCTTGTAACACCTCTGGTGTTTAGCACTATTTAAACATGCAATTAACATAAAATGACACGTTAAACCCCTAAATTTGCAATTACTGAAAAGCCAGGGATCCGTTCAAATAGACCGAAAAGTCAACTCTCACACCTTCGCTCAAATGAACTTTTGCCCAAAACAAAAGTTGTAGAGTTTTGCAAGACAAGCAACTTTCGTATTCAAAGTTTTTCAAGTTACAACATGAAATTTGGAGCAAACCTCGAAAAACAGTAGGTTTAGGGGGTTTTCATTTAAACTTGAATTCGAATTTTTTTAACTTTCAAATCATTGCTCAAACGAAGTTTGGCCTGAAAGGAAAGTTGTAGGAATTTGAATTTTGAACAACTTTTGTGTTCAAACTTTTTCGAGTTTCCATGGAAAATTTTGAGAAAATTCCGAGTCAAAACGTTGACCTCTCTCTTTCTCTCTCTACTCTCTTTCTCTCTCCCCCTTTCCTCCTCCCTGCGCGCGGCAGGGCACTCGAGCACCCGAGCTCGCTGCGCCGCTGCACCGCCGTGCTCGCTGCCCGGCCATGAGTGCCTCGCCTGCACGCCCGCCCGCTGACTTCCCCCTCCCCCATCCCGTCGAGCCTGCCGCGCTGCTGACCTCCTGCTCTATCGACAAGCACGCCACACCCGACGAGCGCTCGACTAAGCGCCGCGATGCCTCCGTGGCGCCCGCCGAGCCGGCCATGCACCTGCCTGATCCGCTGACCGCGGCCGGCCATCAATGCCGCGCGCCACCGACACCCAACCCTCCTCCCTCTCCTCCCATGGCTCACTTTAAACGGCCCAGAACCCCCCCTGTGCGTGCCAGAGCTCGCCGCCGGCCACTGACCGGCCGCCACCCGCGTTCCTCCCCTGCCCGAGCTCTTCCCCCACTTCTTTTGCTCCCAGCAGCACCATCACCCCTCCACTCTTCTCTCTCGCGCACCAGAAGGCCACCCGAGCTCTTTCCCGCCGCCCAGAACACCCCCGCCGGTGCCATGGCCGCCATTCCTCCATAGGCCGCCACGGATCCCCCTCCTCCGCCCCTCCTCGACCCAAATCGACCCCCAAAAGAGTTTCCTCGTGGTCCAGTGGACCTCCCCTGCCGGTTCTCACCCTCCCTCCCGCACCGGAGCGCCGCCGCCGCCGTTGACACCCGCCGCCGCCCCTACTGTTATGCCGGCGAGCCGCCTCCGGCCACCCCGAGACCAACCCGAGCCGCCCAGGGGTAGAACTCGCCTCCCTCTTGCCTTTCCCCCACCTAGCCCCACCGCCGGCGACCTCCCTCGCCGGGAACCAGCCCGCCGCCGCCTCCTCTGTTCCTGGCTCCGGCTAGGGGCATATGTGCGAGCCCCCAAATCTTTCCAGGGGCCTAGATGCAAGATCTTGTTTTCTTTTCTTTTTGTTTTCAAAAACAGCGAACTTGTAAATTCGTTTAAAAATCTTAGAAAAATCAGAAAAATGCAAACTCAACTGTTCTGGAATATGTGCAAAGATATCTACAACTTTTGTTACATTCACGTTTTCATTTGCTCTATAGTTTTTGCTTTATTTAAAATATAAGGAAAATATAGCTTTTATTAGATCTCAAGTTACATGCATGATCTGTTGGCCTTTTTTGGTCAGTGTGTTACATGTTAGATTCAAAGTCTTTTGTAAAAGTTTCGTAGTCAGTTATCATGCCTAGCTATAGGTTTGCTTAGGTCTTGCTTTATGCCTAGGTTGAATAGTTTTATTTATCCAAGTTGTTCTGATATGATTCATGATCTGAAACTTTTACAGTTGCTCTACATAGATGCATGTATTTTTCAGAAAATGTTTGGCAATTTTTAGTTAAGTCAAACTGGTCCAAATAATTTATGGTGGGAAGAAACGTACTAAATCATGAAAAATAGTTCCTATGCCTGGAAAAATCTAATATTTTTACTACAGTCTTTAATTAAATTGCGAACCTTTTTATAAATTTTAAGGCTCAAAATCTTGGTATAATAGTCTGTGGAATTTAGTTTTTATCCATGCAGCTATACATTGTGCTATTTTTCATGCCTTGTGTAATGCTTATTTAAATCTGAAATTTTTACAGTAGACTTACCATAAGTTGAGGAGCACTCAGTAAAAATTGTAGCATCTTTACTTGTAGGGTTTGTTCGGTATAAATGAATCTTAATCCTAGCAGTAGCTGTTTAAAGTATTTTTAATAATTAATATGCTCAAAGAAAATAGCTGAAAATTTTATGGCAGGTTTGTACTTAATTAATTGACTCTCCATAAAGATTTCATATTCATAAGATATACCCATCAGCTGTTTGGAATATTCCATGCTTGCACTTGAAAATAACCTTTCTAAAAACAACAAAACCCTCACTTACTTAATAAGAAATAGTTAATCTAGATAATACTCTATAAATGATTGCCCAAGGATATGTAAAGAAAATATTTTACAACTCTATAGTGAATTAAATTAAGTTTGTTACCATCACCACAACTCACGCATTTGCATTCATGTAGATTTGATTACTCTCGTTGACGGTATGTACGAGCTGGTGCCGGAGTCCGAGAGTGAGCAGCGTGAAGCTCAAGTTAATCTAACTGAAATTACTGAAGACCTGCACCAAAGTTCAGAAGAGCCCAAGGCTAGCTCCGCTCAGGAAGGCAAGCCCCGGAGCATGTCCCGTCTATTTTTAAATTTATGCAACTTATTGTTATTCCTAACTACTTGTGCATTTAAGTTTATAGGAATTACTTGGAACCCTAGTTGCATAACCTTAAGTATCTATGTTTGAATACTAGCATGTATAGGTCACTAGTTGGCTATGCTAATGGTTCGGTAGAAGTCGAGTGATTTCCTGTCACTTGCGAGAATTATAGGAGTTGAATGTTTACTACACACTGCAATATAAGGTTTACGGGCGGGATTGTTGTACTTGTGATACCCCGTCTGTTTAGTGAAAATGGATAAGGCCGCGGTGTGTGGTAGTGGTGGTTAAGAATTTGAACGTACTAACCACATGCCGAGAAATATGGTAATCGGTAAGCTTAAGTACCTGATCGGCCCGGGGAGTGGACTTTTCCCTCACCCTCTTTGAACTTTGTTTCTCATGCGGCCACATGCGGGTGCAAGCGTGGTCACGACCCGGCGTCGACCGTGGCGTGGGGCTCTTGTAGTCGAAGGGAGTGACCCTGATCCACGAGCCGGAAAGAAAGGGGAAATGTTGCGTGGGGACTGGGTTCCCATGCGTGTGCATAGGTCTGCCTGGCCAGGTTAACAATTTCGATTCGAATCGTCCGCCTCTCACGGATATTGGGACTGCTTAACCCTTTTGCCACATAGAGTAAGAAGTGGAACATTGATTATGAGGAATATGGTTGAATGATGAAAAATAATTGTTTTTCACCATGTAGGCTATTGGATAGATGCTAATGTAGAATGGTTAATCGAACTAGAACTTGAAAGCTAAAATCTGAAAATAAGGACTTACTCTTTATTGCTTTTTAGCAAAAACAAAACCCCAAGCCAAAAGCCTTGCATGTCAAGTTAGAGGGCTAAGTATATCCTAGTCGGGTAAGCCTTACTGAGTATTAGTATACTCAGCCTTGCTTGTGGCTCAACTTTGTTTCAGGTGATATGTTTGAAGATCAGATAGCTAGCTTGACTTGGCCGTGTACCTTATCCCCTGGTTGGTCGGTGGAGTGGGATTCGACTCCGGCCAACGATGACAACGCCGAGTGATGTCATGTACGGGCTTCATCATGACATCTTGTATTGTCGTTTAGAACTCGCTTTATTTCCGCTGCAGTTGAACTCTGAACTACTTTCAATTTGAACTTCAAGTACCTTTCTGAGATTTCGAACTTGGTTTGTAATAATTAAGTTAAGACTCGGTAATGTAATATAATTGTGAAATGTTGTACTCTCTAGACTCACCTTCGTGTGGGTTGTATGTAAGCTTTGGGTTCGATCGACGCTCAGGTGGATTCTTCGGGACTTTACCCGACAGCCCTGCCGGATTACTCCGTTTGAAGTGCATGTTAGCCGGGATTACCTTTAGGGTGATGGTTAGCGCACTTGAGCTGGATTAATTTGGGCGGTGCTGCCACAATCCTCCTCACCCGTATACTCAAAGGCAAGATGAACTCGCCGCTGCAGAGGCTGAACCCTCCGAATGGACCAATGCACCACAACGGAAGCACCAGTAATCTGATATTCCACCTTCAAACCCTCAATCTCCCCAAGGAGAAAATTGACCTGGTCTGCCCTACCTCCCCTGGAATTCCAAGTCGGTCTCTTCACAGGAGGACCAAGAGTACGAACAGGAAGGGAAGAAGAAAGATTCCCAATATAGAACCACATCTCCTTCCAATTGATGACCTTATCGATCAACTTATAGGGGATATACTTGGTCTTTTTCCCCTGGCAAAACTGCAACCCGGCTCCCCCGACTACATCTACCTTAGATTCGTTGGGATGGGGTTTCAGATGGAAAAAATACTAGAAAAGATCAAAGTGGAGCTCAATCCCCAGGAAAGCTTAACACAGATGAACATAGATCGAGATGTGAAGAATTGAGTTAGGGGTCAAGTGATGCACCTGAACCCCCCAATGATGAAGAAAGCCTCGGAAGAAATCAAAAACAGGAAAACCGAGACCCCGAAGAACATGAGGAAGAAAAACAACAAATTTGTTCCCTTCCTCATGTGGATCACGTTCCGGGGCTGAAGTAGATGACTCTCTACCAGACTCAATAGATGGGAGTCGGTACACTTACTCGACTTCCACCCATGGACCTCCGCCTCGGCACCGGCAGTGTCGCCCACCTTCCCCTTCGCAGCGGATTTCTTCGGCGCCATGGGAACAGAGAAAAACAGATTCTCTCTTGCTTCACGCTCGGGGGGGGGGGGGGCTAGTGGTGGCTAGTTTCTCGTGGCACTTGGAGGCGAGAGCAGATGAGTTTTCTGGCGGCGGAGCAAATGATGGAAGCGTACTAAACCTAGATCTACTCGAACAGTTAAATAAGCAGAGCCAGTGGCAGTATGGCAAATAACAAGAAGCTCAAAGGTCATGTGCCAGTTTCAAAGTTATTTCAGCACGTAAATTTCGGACCTCCCCACAGAAGAAGCGGAATTAGCACAAAAATGGAAATTTCCTTTCAAGGATTACATTCCAACAGAAGAAAATACACAGATCTCAACGGTTTCACCACTCGAAACCACTCAATCTCAACTACAAGGAGGACAACCAAAGGGCTGATACAAAGATACAAAGCTTGTTACCCCCAAAGGGGAGTAACCCAGATACATTCAGAGAGAAAAAGGCTTGTTGTAAGAGGATATGCGTGGCCAGGAACATCGCAAATCCTCTTCTTGCATCTGCTCTTCTCCCTGATAGGTTTTGCAATAAAAACAATGCCATCTCTCCAGACGCCATCGAGGGGGAAACAACCACAGTTCCCACCCGAAAAGGCTTCTGACACGGCTTCCACCAGCAGCCCACCAAGACAACCAGGATGGCTACGATGTGAGAAGCAAAGGTGGAGGCCTGAGAGATAACAAGTGTTTGTGCTACTTGCAAACACTCTTCTAGCACCTACAAGAGCAAATCGAGTACTCTCATCAGGAGGTCGAGTACTCTCAAGCGAAGAACTCCACTTGGAACCCATTACTACAACTGCAAAGATTGAGAAAACAAGTGCCAGAGACACCGCTTAAATAGAAGAAGCAGCGAAGCCCCTCTACCCCTCATGACACCAAAGGACAGGACAGCTCACGGACGAAACAGAAAAGATTCTACAGCAGTACTCGCCATGTGAACCCATGGGTACACAGTACATTGCACTGTCACCTTTTCAGAAGATTCGCTGCAGCACCAATGATATCAGAAAGACCGCAGAGAATATGACACGATCTCCTAGACCCTTAACCCCAAATCACGAATTTGAATTCAAGGCTCGGGGGCTGCGGGATACGTGTCATAAATGGCAAACTTTTTTTGAAAAAGTTCCAAACTCCAAACGGAAGGTCGAAGAACCCAGAGGACTGAGTTGATCCTCAGTCTGATTCATCGAATCAAACTAAGGCTCGGGGGCTACTCCATATGGAGCGCGAGTATATCGCGCACCATATATCGAGACAGATTCGGAGCTCGAGCACCTCATAGCCTCGAGGCAGCCGAAGAAGCACTCAGAAGACTACTCGAAGCATAAGATGGACTCCGAGGATGGATGACTTGCTCTAGAAGCACTCGAAGCGCTCGATTACGCAGACAAAAGTCCAGGAACTCTCGAAGTACCCGACGGACGTCTTCAGAAGCGCTCGATGCCTGCATGACTCGACTACCAAGAGTTCGGGGGCTTGTCAGACCTGAGGCAGCAGGACTGCTCATCAGGACAGAATATTTTAGAGTAGGGAGTAGTACATGGTTATGCCATACCTCTTTTGTATCTACCCGAATAGGAGTAGAACTAGTCGACGGTTTCGAGAACTAGCCGAACCTCTCGGACTAGAATCCTAACAGAACTCGACTAGGACTTCCATGTAACCCTGTTCTCCCAGACTATATAAGGGTGGACAGGGACCCCTCCAGAACATCGAACAATACCAGAGGGAATACAAACCACCACACAGGATGTAGGGTATTACGCTCCGGTGACCTGAACCTGTCTAAATCCTTGTGTTCCTTGCACCATTGCATTCTGATCTCGGCGAGTCCCTACTCATAACCATTCTCCTTGGGATACCCCACGAAGAACCCGACGGTAAAACACCGACAGGAGCCGAGGACCCGAAGAAGCATTTCCGGTAATTATGGTAACTATGTTGATTTGCTTTTAATGGAACCTTTTTACGCCCGGCCCATCAGCAATTTAGCATGCACATGGCCATCATGGGGGATGGAACATGCAGGCTCTCTGGCACCTGCAATGCCGTTGCCGCTGCTGACTGCTGACCGAGTGGCTTCTCGCCCCCTCCATACATACATGACCGTGGGGCCCCTGCATTTGGGGGCCCAGGGCGGATGCCCCGCCTGCCAACACTACAGGGTCAGCCCTGCCTGGTTTTTACCTTAGCGTGACGCGTTGTACATGGTGGGCCCCTGCCACCGCCCATTTGCAGCTTGACGGGACGTGCCTCAGGAATAAGCTATTGCCGCCGCCTATCTTTTTATCGTCTGAGCGTACGGCTTCCCTGTTATTATGATATTTTTAGGGAAAGCTACGCTCTTTTCGGACCTTATGCTGAGCTCGATGGAGTGGCGTCGTAACCCTCTGGGATCCTTGCCTGGTAAAAGATTTTTACTCGGTGGGAGTCTTCAAGGGGAAGGAAAAAGACGCCCCGAGCCGCCTCCGGCGGGCCCGGGCCCAGCCCGCTCCCGTTGCGAGGACGGCCTAGGCTCGTGCTCCCAGGCACACTTCTGGCTGATGTTGCTGGCTGGTGGGCCACCTTCCTTCTAAATAAGTTTTTATCCGGAATAATGGATACCCCTTTCTCATTACGCCTGACAACCCCATTCCTGTTTGATTTAACAGAGGCGGCGTAGGTAGCAAGGGCGAGGAGCGACAGCAACATGGTAGACTATCGAGCTGCCCGGCCGGCGAAGTGTGAACGGCAAGCTGCCACAAACTAGCAGCTTGATGGTCTCCAGCAGGTCAGAAATCTTTGTTGGGCAAACATGCACATGCAATCTTGTTAGCTTTGGACTACGTCCGTGATAAGTGGGCAGATCCTGAGGTTGGACAAACCAGCAGCTTTGAACAAACGGCGGAAGGATTGGCGGCACATGCAGCCGGCTCTGCTCCTGCACGCGGGCCCAATCTGCCAAGGCTGGCTCTCTGAGCTGCAGCGAGGAGATGAGCCCCACAGGGACGCGCGTCAGGTATGTGGGCAGTGTCACACAGTAGGCGCCGACATTTTTCTTGCACAAATATGGATTGTTTAATGGTTAAAGTTATATCATTATGTTTGTACTTTGTACGAATGTTCAGATTGACTTCCAAAAAGCTGATGCAATGGCAAGTAGAGGATGTATAACTCTCAAGAACGGCTAAGCAGCATAATTTGACAAGTTCTCATATTTGAAGGCCATATCACCAACCATGTGTAACACCCCAGTGTTAATAAGAGCGCTAATCATGAGTTTATTTTGCTAATTAGGAGTTTAACCTTGTCATTAGCGTTAATCGAGTTCGCGTGGTAAACATCGAGTTAGCCGTGATTGACCATGTTTTTCTCCCTGATCCGGGTCTCGAATCAACTTTCGCCCAAAACAAAAATTGTAGATCTTCTCTTCCTCTACAACTTTTATTTTGGCCAAATTTCAAGTTCCTATATGAAATTTTGAGTTTCAACCGGTTAAAGTCGAGTCAAAATCGATCAAAATCAATCACTGTTCCTCCCTGTTCTTCACTGTGTCGCTGCGACGCCCAAACCAGTGACTATAGCCGTCGGCGAGCCTTCTCCACGCGTCGCACGCACCGGCGATCCTCGCCCTCCGCGCGCCGCTCTTATCCGCTCCCCGCGCCATCCCTATCCATTTCCCCCTCCCTTCTCCTACCTCGAGCTCAAGCTGAGTCGAGCCCGAGCCGCCACCCGCCGTTGCCGCCGCCTGGAGCAGAGCTCCGTGGCCGGCCCGCCTCCGTCCGCCCCGGCTCCACCCGAACGCCGCCCGAGGTCCCTCTCCACTTCCTTGTGCTCCTCCACCCCTGGCCCCTCGCCGCCGGCGACCGCCGCCGCCACCTCCTCTGTTCCTGGCTCCGGCCAGGGGCATTTCTGCTATTCCCAAAATTTTTCCAGGGGTCTATTTGCGAAAGTTTGTTACCTTTTTAGTTGCAAAAATAGTGAATTTGTAAAATCGATAATAAATCATAGAAAAATCAAAAAAATGTAAACTAAAATTTGTTGGATTCCTTGTTCTAAGATCTATAACTTTCCTTACAGGTTGATCTACAGTTTCTAAATAGTTTTTGGTCTAGTTTAAATGTTAGTTTAAGTGGTTGCAAGCTTTGAAAATGCATAGTAAATAGTAGAAAAATGGTAAAGACGTAAAACCAGCTGGGTTAGCTTTGTTTTGGCGTGTAGAGCTTAAGAAAAATACTATACTTGTTGTTTGGTTAATATTTCTGTGATGTGTTGATTTAATCATGGTTAATGCTTGTTTACGCTTGTTTATTTAATAATCTGTAGTTCTGGATGTCCAAAAATCATGAAATTTACGCAGTAGCTTACTCTTTGCATGCTTAGTTCATTGTAAAATTTTCAAATCCAAAAGCTATGTGCGTGTTTGTAAATATGTCTTTTTGTTCAGTTGTCTTGTGAAGGCTAAATTAAATGTTTTTCTATTGTCAATAAATGTTGGGAAAATATTATTGCATGCCTTATCAATAACTCATCATGCTGATAAATTTTGGTTACAAGTTTAAGGCTGCAAGTCTTGTATCTGCTTTTGTTTAGTTACTAGCCATAGCTTTTCTGTTATAATGGTTGCTAGGTAATTCTTTCCTATAGGTTTAATTTCAGTAACTCATGTTGATCTGGTATAAGTTTTGTTAACTTTTTTAAATACTAGAATGTAGGTTATTTTTATATCGTTTGGTTCCATATATCTTGTTAGTTAAATAAATAATCCTAGTTGCTCTTTCTTGCTTTATATCTTTGATTCGCCTTTTCTAAGCAAGCTAGTAATGCTTTTTGGGTAGGAAATACTTCAGACTAAAATAAATTGAATGAACTCTTGTTTTGTAGCACCAACTCTGTTGTCTTTTGAGCTTGGTTGTTGTATTCACTCGATAAATGATTGCCCAGTCATGTCTTTTCTTCTTAATCGTATCGCATTGCATTGCATCAGGCTCGTGCCCATGCAAGCGTGACTTTGTGCCTGCCCTGCTTACCCTTTTTACTGTATCATCTATTGCACTTCCATGCATTCAGACATCTGCCTTGGTGCATCTCATTTAGGTACGCTAGATATACAACGTGTGGAAGTGAAGCACGTGCTGACTTAACCGAACCACAAGACGGTGTTGGGTGGACGCATCCTGAAGAGAAAAGGACCCGCTGGAGCAACCGAAGACCCGGCTCAAAGTCAGAAGGGCCCAAGGCCTTGTTAGTACTAACACTGACTCAGTGTTATCCCAGGCAAGCCCCGGAGCATAACCCCTAATTTTAGTATTCAATGTTTACTATATAAATATTGTGCATTTACGTTTCTAGGAGTTGATTGGAAATTTAGATGCACAATCACTAGGTTTCCTCCGTCGCTCTACTAGTGTGCAGGTCGTTAGTATTGCAATTCTTAATTAGGACTCGGTAGAAGTCGAGTGATTCCTGACACTTTGAACTGCGGCCTACTACTCTGGGAGTGGGATGATGGCAGGTGATGGAATCTATGTCGCCTTCGGGTTCTCTGGGAGTTCGCTGTGAGGGTCCATTCACCCGGGTTTTGGCAGGCGTGGTTCAGACATCGGGGTAATGATGGGAACAGTTGACATATGTGGTCCGGCGTGGCTACATGTGTCGTGTGAGTTAGGTCCACCTTGCAAGGTTAAATCAGATCAATTCGCCGTCTCTCTCGGTCAAGAGAACCTTGGTCACTTTGTCACATCGTAGTAAAGGTTTGAGATAAGAATGGAAAGGTGAGCATATGAGATGTCTGTGGTTTTCCGAAAAGATAATGTGATCAACCATGCGTGCTCTAGATGTTCAGGCAAATCTAGTTGGCACTCGATAAACTTAAATTGAACTAAAATATTGAAAGTAAGGATCAAATTTTTAGTAGCTTTTCAGCAAATAAACTCCAGAGCCAGAAGCCTTACATGTCTTGGAGTCGGCTAAGTATATACGATAATCGGGTAACACTTGCTGAGTATTAGTATACTCAGGGTTTGTTGTCACCCTATTTTCAGGTAATTGCTGCTGGTTGGAGCTAACCAGGATTCACATCGATGGGCTCGATGTGACGTACTCACGTCATCGTAGTATCGTTGTTTTTCTAAACTAACTTCTATTTAATTTTCGCTGCATTTTGAACTCTGATATTTTACGTAAACTGGTTTGTAAAACTCGGCGTTGTAAATTAACTTTGAGAACTGTTGTCTACTTGTAATCATCTGTTCTTTGTGCGAGACTTCCAGTATTTTTCGATCCTTAACCCGACAGACGACCGGATTACACCGTTTTAAGTGCGTAGTAACTTGATTAACTATTAAGCTGATAGTTAGCGCACTTAAACCGGTTTAATTTGGGCGGTTTTGCTACAGTTGGTATCAGAGCCGAAACGCAATGGAGATGATTACTTGCATGCTTAATTAAGTTTAAAACTAACTTTTAGTTTGCAAAATTGTCGGTTTTGAAAATTTGACGCTAGTTGCGCTAAGGAATAAGATAAATAGCTCGTATGCCCTATCTAGGTTTATTTAGTCATTGTGGCATCTATGTATCTATTTTATTTCAGCACTTCCAACACTTTACTTTCTGTTAAAACTTACTTTCTGGCACAACCGATATCTAATATTCTGTAACGACGCACCTACGCTAAGGTAAGCAAGGTAAGCCTTCTTGGTAGTCCTTTAGAATAGCCCACGTGTTTCATACGTGCACGGGTCCCGTATGTTGAGCATACGAGGAGGTGATAAGGCTCCATTCAAATGAGTCTGTCGCTATCTCCCGCCTGATATGGAGCGTGGATTTCCTACCGTGTGATTGCAATCACGGCCATCACGTAAGGCAATGTTACGAGATGTAGACCCGTCATGCGGTTGGCCATGACCGTGACCCTTGGGACACGTCTACCCTTGGATGTCCCGTAAGGCGAGTGTACGGGAAGTGAATACGTTATTATGACATATGCAGCGCTGCCCATTCAGCGTCGAACGTTTGGGTGCCATCTCTATAGTGGATGGTAATATATGTGTGAATATGTGGGAAACTGCATATGCGTTACCCATGTGGCGTAGGACACATGGGACCGTTCGTGTGTGCTGGCATGAAGGGTCCAGACGTGGACATATCTTGTGTTCTTCTGCAGGTACACTAACCTCGTTACGTAAGTATGATCGTAAGAACGGCTAGTATATATAGGGAGAGTACATATTGTGCCACCAGTTGTCCCCGTATGCCTAGTTTTGGCAATTGTTTGGGTGAGGAACAAATAGGACGTGCATGCATCATGTCGTCTTGGTTTTGTTGATTGCCTTGCTTGTTACGTTGTTTTACTAAATGTGTTGCTTTTATCTGAATATCCATCTAGTTTTATGTTGTAGTAATGGAACCGATGTAATCTGCTCGACTAACCTGGGGTTGAGAAGGTCTTTTGCAAGTCAGTGGCTTGGGTCGTATGTGAACCTTACATTTTAGTTTGTCATTCCAATCAAACTTGTGATCAAAGCCTTGAATCTGTTCCAGCAAAAACTTGGTACTTTTTCCTTTAATGATTAAACCTTGATATTTGTCAGCAAATCCTTCAATCCATCGCTCAGGGATGTTGTAACTTATATTGCTGGCTATTCTAATTCCAACATATGAACTTGTACCTTCGTTCTTGCTCAATTAATTTTTTATTAAATTAAAAGATTCATGACAGTAATAACTTTTTGAATACATTCATTATTGCAATAGTTATGCACCATATCATTTCATGTCATCGCTCAGTGCATAGAATCGCATCATCATCTGTAAAATGTGGGCTGACTAACGATGTGCTCCGAGTAGAACTTTGAGTTGTCTTTGGTTCCTTTTAACCTATCTCATTGCTGCTGGCACTATTGGGTTGCTACTCTTGATTTGTCTTGTGGTGGTGTTTAGTCACGTGATCTTGATGCCGCGACGGAACCTAGGGCCTCATATGCACTGCAGCCACATGATTGAGCCACTAGGAGCGCGCTGGTGTCTAGGTATATGTGACTTAACTCACTACAATCCCCTTTTATGCAACCTTACTAGTGTCCTAACTTTTGATCCTCGCTCAAGGATATAGAACTAACCGGGTGGTAGTCTCGCGAGAACGGTTACGGGGTGTGAATCATGTGCATCCTCAACTCATATGTGTGTGCATCATACTCATGCATCTCATGGCGAGCATCACTCAAGAGCATTGTCATTTTGCATCATGATGTATGCATCATTGAGTCGACATCATGGCAAATGCATCATTGTCATGGGTATCGAGCATTTGCACTCTGGGTTGAAGCATTTTGTTATTATCCCTTGACATACTGGCATTGCATTGGCATAAACAAGTGTGTTTTGCAACTAGCATCATGCAGCTCATTCTAATAATAAATCCTGAATAGGGATATTCCAAAATTTCCTTTTAAACCCATCTTCCATATTATCCTCACTTGTTCTCCCAAGCCTTGTGCTGAATCTCACCGACATCTATTTTCTTCATGTTGTAACCTCAGCTTGTTGAGAACATGATCACTTCATCTCATCACCATACCTTTGTTCTGTTAACCTTTTCCCTGCTGGATCGAAAAGCTTTATAGGACTTCACTGACCGTTCTAGTTGAGGAGCAGTGTAAGAATCGAGTTCGGGTTTTTCTTCAAAATATCGTTGTCATTGGGAGACGTTCCCAGCTACATCTAAAAAGGAAGCTGCTTTCACCTTGGCAGCGAACCCTAGATTCGAAACGTGTGTTTAACCCTTTGAGTCCCATAAACGACCTTGGTCAAGGGTTGGAGCTAGAAGCTTTTATATGAAGTGCTGGTTATGGTTGTTTGTGCTGCAAAAACCTGTATGTATGCACCCCTTGTACCTTTTGTTTGGATCGCTCCTTGTTTGTCAAAACCATGCCTAGCAATCTTTGTTGAACCTCTCTGTCGCTCACCCTAAAGATGATCTTCTGCAATGCTAATATCCTTTTCTACCTTAGCGTCAGAATCGTTCCCTTGTAAATCATGTCATTGCTTTATCAGCCAAGTCTCTGGATGGTATATCGATTTGTTCCATGTGTCCTGCTTGTTTTCCTTATAGTTTCCTTAAGTCTCTGAATGCTTATTGGCCTTGACCTCGTGTTGATAGCCAACCGGACCAAATGGCATGTTGATCATTAATCAGGTAATCTCTGTTGCTCTCATGTTATGCCTCCGTTTTTGGATCACCTCCTTGCTATCCCTCTGTCTCATAATGCTTATCCATGCACGATCTATTTGTGCTACAAGGGATTTCTCGTTGGAAGTATGCCTAACGGCGCCGCAATGAAACCAAGGGTCTCCGATGAAAGATCGACACGTGGTTGTGCTGCTCAGCACGTGCTGGTATCGAATTTGTTAATTAGGGTCCTTTATGCAATTTTGTTAGTATGCTATCTCTTTGTGGGCCTTCCTCGCATCTAGCATTCGTTGTTCTGTCTGGAGATCTCTATATCAAACCTAAATCTAGGGGTCTTTCTTCCGAAGTTACCAAGAGGCAGTCCTGAAAGAACTGGTAATGGACGAAAAGGTTAGTAGATTGCAAGAGGTGGTCGACAAGGGACCATGTTACTCCGTTGAGATGATCAAGCAATCTATGCCAATACCGTTGGAACAAGAGGGCATAAAACACGCCAAGTTGGACAAGTTACCAATTGGACAAAATCGTAGGAGATATCGTGTTTCTTACACTTTGCTTCTTAAACTTTCTTTAAGTTCTCAATTCTTATCTACAACAGCTCCTACCATCAACATTGGTCTTTCCTGGTATGACGGTCTCCTGCTGTTTTTTATGGTTACTCTGCTCCTCTTCCCTTGAAAGTCTTTCGTTCTGAATCTCGGGACGAGATTCCTTTAAGGGGGGAAGGCTATAACACCCCAGTATTAATAAGAGCGCTAATCATGAGCTTATTTTTCTAATTAGGAGTTTAACCTTGTCATTAGCGTTAATTGAGTTCATGTGGTAAACATCGAGTTAGTCGTGTTCGACCGCGTTTTCTCCCTAATCCAGGTCTCAAATCAACTTTTGCCCAAAACAAAAGTTGTAGATCTTCTCTTCCTCTACAAATTTTATTTTGGCCAAATTTCAAGTTTCTATATGAAATTTTGAGTTTCAACCGGTTAAAGTTGAGTCAAAATCGATCACTATTCCTCCCTGTTCTTCACTGTGTCGCCGCGACACCCATACTGGCGACTGTGGCCGTCGACGAGCCTTCTCCACGCGTTGCACGCGCTGGCGATCCTCGCCCTCCGCGCGCCGCTCTTATCCGCTCCCCGCGCCGTCCCTATCCATTTCCGCCTCCCTTCTCCTACGTCGAGCTCAAGCTGAGTCGAGCCCGAGCCGCCACCCGCCGCCGCCGCCTGGAGCAGAGCTCCGTGGCCGGCCCGCCTCTGTCCGCCCCGGCTCCACCCGAACGCCGCCCGAGGTCCCTCTCCACTTCCTTGTGCTCCTCCGCCCGTGGCCCCTCGCCGCCGGCGACTGCCGCCGCCTCCTCTGTTCTTGGCTCCGGCCAGGGGCATTTCTGCTATTCCCCAAATCTTTCCAGGGGTCTATTTGCGAAAGTTTGTTTCCTTTTTAGTTGCAAAATAGTGAATTTGTAAAATCGATAATAAATCATAGAAAAATCAGAAAAATACAAACTAAATTTTTTTGAATTCCTTGTTCTAAGATCTACAACTTTCCTTACAGGTTGATCTTTAGTTTCTAAATAGTTTCTGCTCTAGTTTAAATGTTAGTTTAAGTGGTTGCAAGCTTTGAAAATGCATAGTAAATAGTAGAAAAATGGTAAAGATGTAAAACCAGTTGGGTTAGTTTTGTTTTGGCGAGTAGTGCTTAAGAAAAATACTAAACTTGCTGTTTGGTTAATATTTATGTGATGTGTTGATTTAATCATAGTTAATGCTTGTTTACGCTTGTTTATTTAATAATCTGTAGTTCTGGATGTCTCAAAATTATGAAATTTATGCAGTAGCCTACTCTTTGCATGCTTAGTTCATTGTAAAAATTTCAAATCCAAAAGCTATGTTCGTGTTTGTAAATATGTTTTTTGTTCAGTTGTCTTGTGAAGGCTAAATTAAATGTTTTTCTGTTGTCAATAAATGTTGGCAAAATATTATTGCATGCCTCATCAATAACTCATCATGCTGGTAAATTTTGGTTACAAGTTTAAGACTGGAAGTCTTGTATCTGCTTTTGTTTAGTTGCTAGCCATAGCTTTTCTGTTATAATGGTTGCTAGGTAATTCTTTCCTATAGGTTTAATTTCAGTAACTCATGTTGATCTGGTATAAGTTTTGTTAACTCTTTTAAATACTAGAATGTAGGTTATTTTTATATCGTTTGGATTCATATATCTTGTTAGTTAAATAAATAATCCTAGTTGCTCTTTCTTGCTTTATATCTTTGCTTCGCCTTTTCTAAGCAGGCTAGTAATGCTTTTTGGGTAGGAAATATTTCAAACTAAAATAAATTGAATGCACTCTTGTTTTGTAGCACCAACTCTGTTGTCTTTTGAGCTTGGTTGTTGTATTCACTCGATAAATGATTGCCCAGTCATGTCTTTCTTCTTAATCGTATCGTATCGCATTGCATTGCATCAGGCTCGTGCCCATGCAAGCGTGACTTTGTGCCTGCCCTGCTTGCCCTTTTTACTGTATCGTCTATTGCACTTCCATGCATTTAGACATCCGTCTTAGTGCATCTCATTTAGGTACGCTAGATATACAACGCATGGAAGTGAAGCACGTGCTGACTTAACCGAACCACAAGATAGTGTTGGGTGGACGCATCCTGAAGAGAAAAGGACCCGCTGGAGCAATCGAAGACCCGGCTCAAAGTCAGAAGGGCCCAAGGCCTTGTTAGTACTAACACTGACTCAGTGCTATCCCAGGCAAGCCCCGGAGCATAACCCCTAATTTTAGTATTCAATGTTTACTATATAAATATTGTGCATTTACGTTTCTAGGAGTTGATTGGAAATTTAGATGGATAATCACTAGGTTTCCTCCGTCGCTCTACTAGTGTGCAGGTCGTTAGTATTGCAATTCTTAATTAGGACTCGGTAGAAGTCGAGTGATTCCTGACACTCGCGAGTTATAGGTCCTTGTTACTTCTGGCAAAGTACTTGAGAATGAATCAATGAGGAAAGAGAAATGGAGACCAGACGGAGATGATTTTGGTTATGGATATGGAATGGATGGAAAGTAAGCCTCCGCCTGTGTCGATTAAGGACCGTACCGTTGTTGGCAGTGTTGACCGAGTTTGAACAGTACTAACCACATGCCGGAAGTAAAAGGTAGTCAAAACCAATAAGCTAATTATCTGATTTGCAACGATACTTTGAACTGCGACCTGCTACTCTGGGAGTGGGATGATGGCGGGTGATGGAATCTATATCGCCTTCGGGTTCTCTGGGAGTTCGCTGTGAGGGGCCCATTCACCCGGGTTTTGGCAGGCGTGGTCCGGCGTGGCTACATGTGTCGTGTGAGTTAGGTCCACCTTGCAATGTTAAATCGGATCGATCCGCCGTCTCTCTCGGTTAAGAGAACCTTAGTCACTTTGTCACATCGTAGTAAAGGTTTGAGATAAGAATGGAAAGGTGAGCATATGAGATGTCTGTGGTTTTCTGAAAAGATAATGTGATCAACCATGCGTGCTCTAGATGTTCAGGCAAATCTAGTTGGTACTCGATAAACTTAAATTGAACTAAAATATTGAAAGTAAGGATCGAATTTTTAGTAGCTTTTCAGCAAATAAACTCCAGAGCAAGATGCCTTGCATGTCTAGGAGTCGGCTAAGTATATACCATAGTCGGATAAGACTTGCTGAGTATTAGTATACTCAGGGTTTGTTGTCACCCTGTTTTCAGGTAACTGCTGCTGGTTGGAGCTAACCAGGATTCACATCCGTGGGCTCGATGTGACGTCCTCACGTCATCGTAGTATCGTTGTTTTTCTAAACTAACTTCTATTTAATTTTCGCTGCATTTTGAACTCTGATATTTTACGTAAACTAGTTTGTAAAACTCCGCGTTGTAAATTAACTTTGAAAACTGTTGTCTACTTGTAATCATCTGTACTCGTCTTCGTGCGAGACTTCCAGTGTTTTTCGATCCTTAACCCGATAGACGACCGGATTACACCGTTTTAAGTGCATGATAACTTGATTAACCGTTAAGATGATAGTTAGCGCACTTAATTCGATTTAATTTGGACGGTTCTGCTACACCATGGAGAATAGCAAAATAACATGCCATGTACACAACGAATACAAATACCGGGCATATATAATCTCCTCACGGTTGATTGTACACAATGCAACCCTTCTAAAGCCTACAAAAAGAAACTACTACCAGAAAACACTATTGGAAGCTATGGCTTCATCCATCACCCTCTTAACCATCCAATACAAAATGTTTCTCTATTCAATGTCTCTAGAATGAGATAGATTCGATAAGCTAGACACAGCATGAAGTTCCAAGTATGATGACTTCCTAAATGCTGAGCCTGGTATAGAAGCCACCACTGCAGGAAGAAGAGCAACATGCTGATCATGAAGCAACCTTTTTTCCAGTGGGCTAACTACAATACCTTGCATAATGTTGTTTGCGATCCAAAGAGCTGTAGATAGCCTCTTGATGCTCCTGATCATGACTCACTTGTACATGATGAATGGTGCCTTGCACTGTGTCAATGGTACTTCCTTGACAAGCTGTATGTACTAAATGAATCCGAATCTGATATAGTGAAATCATCACATCTCCATCTTTCTAGCTGCTGATGAAGACCCATTTCACTTGTCCCGCCCTCATCATCATCATCAATATTCGTTGGCTTCCATTGATCCACCAGGCTGGAAAGTCTGTTCACACAGTGACACATGTCTGGCCGCTGGTATGGTTCTCGTGCCGTGCAATGGCGTGCAAGATCAGCTACCTCCAGCAAGCTGTTCCAGGATTCAGCACTGAGTTCCAGAGTGGGATCCACAAATTTCTTGAACTTCTCTTTGTCAATCATATTTCTTCGGAAGATCGTTACAAGATGTGTTTCATCCTCGGGCAATGAGTCATCGAGTACTTTTCTTCCCGTAATCATCTCCATTAGTATAACACCGTAAGCATACACATCCACTTTTGTAGTGACCTTTCCTGTAGCTGTAAACAAACAAATGGCATGTCTATCAATACTATGCCACAAAATGGAACAAATCGAAACAGGACATTGTGAAAACATCAAGAAAATATTCTTTCACATGAAACTCTCCGCATTCCTTTCGGAGAAGATCTTTTCATAACAGACGTATAATGAGATAGTCGTAAACAGACTCAGCCAGTTGAAAAGATCCACATGCACCTGATCAAGTTCAACAAAGACATTACCTAATTGAGCAAAGATGACTTGGTGCCTGACAAAATTATATATTTGTGACAACGAAATGTCTTTTCTTATCGAATATGCAACGTATTTCTAAAGCTTATGTCGCCCTGGATACATCAGCTAAAGGACTGAAACTCTTACTCAATTCCTATTCAGATTCTGGGTTGATTATACAGCATAAAAGCAACAGCTCTCCATGAATATGAAACCTAAGCATTTCCCACAGGACTGCCAAACAATTCTGCAACTTGAAAGAAGTATATTGGATATATGCTGGCCTCTAGTATCCTAGTAACCCCTATGTGTTCATGACAACACAATTTAATAAATATGCCTGCCATTTATCAGCCATTTTGTCCTGTTTAGTGGTTGGTCGGATCAAGTTTTTCCAGCACGTGCCGAGACCCCTCTCCAGATTCTTTACTGAGTGTGTGGTGTTGGGGCGTGGGGGGGGGGATGAGAGTCCACGCCCTAATCCTTGTAATTTAAGCTTTCACCTTAATGAAACGACACTCAGCTCTCCTGCGTGTTCAAGGAAAAAAATAAATGTGCTCATGCACAAATGGACAAAACTCATGTTTTAGTAAGTACGCATGCAAGCCATATGATATGCACCTAGAAAAACTAGTAGAGACATGGATGCTCTCCAAGCATTGTTATGTTATTTGCTGTTTCTTTGATAGAATATAGAAATAAGGATACTTCTTTTTTCTCGAACATGCAGGAGAGCTGCGTATCAATATATTAAGAAGGAAACAAATATGATACTTTGGTGCAAATTATTTCAATGATGTTTACTTCTGAACACTTGTGTATTAGTTCTAATTGCTGTCATAGAAAGATGTCTTTGGAATAAAGGATACTCTTGTCAAAACATGAATACAGTTCTACAAACCCCCACTATTTCACTAAAAGGTGTCTAATTAATCAAAAAGTAACCTGGGCATAGAAGGCCAAAGGCAACCAATTAGACTATATTTTGGATGCTAAGTGAAGAATCAATTTTAGCGTAAAGGACATAAAATTGATGGAATACTAAATTTAAAGAAAAAACATGGAGAACAAAGGAGAAATTTGGGCCCATTGAATTTTTTCAATAAAAGTCTGGGAAATGCCTGATAATTTTCAGAACTGATTTATGAAACCTTATCGTTTTCATCTTCATCCATGGATTTATGAATGCATGAAAACAAGTAACACGACCTAACTGTACTGCATTGTACTAGTAAATAACGCAAAGGCTCATCGCCATTTAGTAGGAACAACAGAACTAAGGACAGGCTTTACTAGGTACAGAACCAAAGATACAACCTTTTCTCTGCAAATAATAAATCTTTTGTCATCTTCTTGATTAGTAACTATGCCAGCGAGGACAAGAAACATTTTGTAGCAACGGTTTAACCCATGTTACAGACATTATGATGGAAGCCTGGAGCATTTACCAGAAAACTAAAAACCTCCAAATGGTGACAACATCAGGACTGTAAGTTTCTACGGAAAAAAGATTATAGTATCCCAGGGCATGCAAGGATAAAATGGAGAGATGTCAATGTTTTACAAAGTGCATATATATGAATGTAACAGACTGAGCACAAGTTGGACTAGAACACCAGTGGACTCAAGACATGCCTTTTACATAATGAAAAATAAAAAACAGTTTGCATAAACAATTCCTGTACTACAGAAAACATGAACTTAACCCAAAGGAAAAGGTTTAACAATAATTTCATTCAGGCTGACCAGTGGCCTCAATTATCAACAGTGGCATTGTATGTTTGTACAGAAATCTGCTTAGCAAAAGTCTGTGCCTTTATATGCTATTACCAGCTTAATAATTGTCTTGGTTGCTTGGGAAACGTTCATCCTCACAAGATTATGACTAAACAAAGCAGATCCATGTACAATCAAACAAATGTTTGATGCATCAAATATCATCTATCAACTCAAAAAGGCAAACAAAGGACTCATGTAGAGGTTGCTAGAGAACCCATCTTCAGATTAAAAAGCGTGAGTACCATGTAAACCAGCTATCAAAGCGGCTTATTTGTAAGCAAATGTATAGGACACACTATGTAAGGCAGTGAAGCTTTTCCTCAAAAAGAAAAGAAAACTTGCAAACAAATGGCACCCATAGAAACCTAAAAACTAATTAAAATCACATTGCATCTTAAATTGTCAACAAAATGAAATGTGTATTGCTGGTATAGGTGATTCTAGGTATGTCATGCAGTTGTCATGTAAACGCAGATGATCTCCAACAATCATACCAGTACCAAACAGGTAATTTGCAGCTGTAACTTATTAATATAAAAAATTAGTGGAGTAAGACTGTAGATTCCCTGATATAACTCGCTTTTGCACTTAGGTGAGTCATCCAGGTCCTGCCAATAACCAATGTTGTGTTTGAGGGATACTTTAGTCTATGATAGTGAATTAGTGACTGCATCAAAAATCTACCTTGTTCCAATTTCCAAAAACCCATGTCCAAAATCTCACAAAATAATAGAGCCGCATGTTAGTGGATTCAAGAAAAGGTACACCTCTTCTACTAATCCATGTTTCTGCTTTTCAAAAAAGACCTGATAAATCTGCTGGTGTTTACAAAAAACTGATATTGAGTTAAGGCACAGCTCTGCATAGTTCTACTATGATGAAGGCTTCTGCTTGGAAGGATCATGTACTAGAAGTGTTTAATAGTATTTTATAGATGATCCTACATTGTGACTAGTGTCAACACGAAGTATAAAGATTGCTCAAGAAAAATAAACAATGATAGAATTGGAAGCAACCAATGTAACAATATAAGAATTTTGTGCAAGAAAAATGCTGATTGGTACATGGGAACAAAATATTTATAGTAGCAAGAAATGGACATACTAGCATATTCAGGCGCGAGGTATCCAAATGTCCCTGCAACCCTTGTCATCATGGACTTATCTGTATCTTTAGCAAGCTTGACCAACCCAAAGTCCGAAACCTTAGCTCTCAAATCTTGGTCCAGCAATATGTTAGAAGGCTTCAGATCTCTATGGATGAAAGTCTCCTGCGCCAAACCATGCAAATATTCTATTCCTCGGGCAACGTCCAAAGCTATTGTCATCCTCTGAGTCCACGTAAGAGGAGTATAACCACTCTTCTGAAGATCACACAGGTGCTCACGCAATGTTCCTCCCGACATGTACTCATAGACCAAGAGCCTCTCATTTCCATGGGTGCAGTACCCAAGCAATGCAACCAAGTGTCGATGTCTCACTTTCCTAAGAACATCAATCTCAGCCATGAATTCTTGCAGCCCTTTTGTCCCCATAGTGCCACTGTCACACCTCTTCACAGCAACAAGCTTTCCATCGAGAGTGCCCTTGAAAACCACCCCGAAGCCCCCTCTACCTAAGATGTAATCCTCATCAAAATTATTTGTGGCCTTCAGTACCACACTCATCGGCAATTGCATCCCATGAGACTCGAAGATATCAGCAGTGGTTGTACTATCAGCGCTCGCATAACTGTAAAGCTCAGTTGCGATTACAGAATCACTTCCATTACTATTGCCATTTGTCCCAACCACATGAATCTTCATCATCTCAGATTCACCAGAAGGGCTCTTAGTAGAGACAGGAGTGAACTTGTCTACGTTCTTCTTCCTTCGATGATGTAGGAAAAGCACAACACAAACTACAAGAAGAATGACAGCTAGAAGAATTCCAATGATCATTCCCGCATTCGACTTCCGTGAACCTGTAGGATTTGAAGGTGAGGACCCACCATTGGAACCATCTCCACCACCATTATCACCATCTGATTCCCCGAATCGATTTCCTGCAGTCATCAGCTTTATATTCGGCTGCTTAAATTCAGGCACTTGTCCAGTAAGGCGATTATTTGACAGATCAAGATAATTGAGGTTTGCCAGGGTTGTCAAAGCATCTGGTATCGCCCCTGTGAGTTGATTGTTCGACAGATCCAGCCTTTGAAGCCTAGTCAGGTTTGCAAAAGCCGGTGAAATCAACCCTGACAAGTTCTTGCGAGCCAAATTGATTTGAGTCACATCCATTTTTATGCAGGTAAGACCAGGCCATGGACCACTTCCGCACGGATCATTTCCTGCCCACTTCGCAAGCTCAAGTGGGTATCCAAACCCTGAAGCCACTTCAAGCAGAATGGTCACCAGTGGATTGCAGGGTCCAGGTTCCTTGAGACAGAACCCGTTCCCAGAATCAATATCTGTATTGTTCGCTGTGAATTTTGGCATTGGCCCTTGAAAATGGTTATTCGACAGCTTCACATCCTGAAGGCTTGCGATCCCTATCAGCGAGGGTGGTACCACTCCGGTGAGACTGTTGTCCCTGACATTGAAATCAACCAGCTGTGAATCAGGGCTGAAGTCCGGGATCGGGCCGGTGAACTTGTTGGAATGAAGCCACAGCGTCTTCAAGCTCGGCAACTTTGCCACAATATCGATCCGCCCTGACAGTTTGTCATCAGAATTCTGGTTGTTAAGTTGCAGCGACTCCAGCGAGTCCAACCCCTCTAACACCGCTGGCAGGCCCCCAGTGAGGTAATTGTACGACAACCGCAGCATCCGGAGCGATGTCAAGTTGGCAAGAACCGCCGGGAAGGAGCCAGAGACGGAGGCGTTGGAGGCCGAGAAGTTCAGCAGCGCGGTGCATCCCACGACGGCGTCGGGAATGCTCCACGACTTGAGAGGCAGATCGTCCATGCTGAGGCTTTGCAGCGAGGGGAGGCCCTCGAGGAAGTCCGGCGGCAGGGCGGTGAAGGCGTTGCCGTCGAGTGCGAGGGTCTCGAGGGAGCCCATCCGGGCCAGGGAGGGCAAATCGCCCTCCAGCGCGTTGCCCTGGAGCTGCAACCACTGGAGCGCGGTGAGGTCGGAGAGGGATGGGGGGAGGGTGCCGGATAAATGCTGCTTGGCGAGGTTGATGCCGGTGACGCGGCCGCCGTCGCAGGTGATGCCCTGGAAGGTGGCGCCGCCGCAGACGTCGGTTCCGGTCCAGGACGGCGGCGGGTTGGTCAGCGACTTGGCTAGCTCCAAGATGACGCCCGCGTCGGCCGTATTGGCCGTCGCCGCGGCGGCGGCGGCGGCGACGGCGAGGAGGATGAGAAGGGGGACGAGGAGAAAACTCTCCCTCCCCATGGCAGATTCGCCGGACCGCACAAATGCGGCGGATTCTTGGTGGAGGATTGATTTCTTGCCTGGACCGGGAAGAGATGGTATTTTGGGGCAATTTTTGGGCGTCTCCGGCCGCGTGATGGTTCTGTTCCCCTTCTCTCTCCTATCCTCTCCTCTCTCCTCTCCTCTCTCTTTCTTGTTGCAGCAGTTTGCGTGTGTGTCGGAGCTCTCTCTCTTGGATAGATCTCGTTTCGTTCATGTTCTTGGGATGTGCGGGGGCGTGCGTCCTGGGAAGTGTGGGCTGGCGATGGGCGTGGTGGGTTCAGCCACTCTTGTACCTTTCCATCATCATGGACATATACGTAACTTTATCAAGATTTGTTTTTCTACTAGAAAAAGACGCACACATTATTTAAGAAACCTAACTAGCTTTTAATTTGAAAATATACTGAATTATATATTAACTAAATTAATGTTTAGATTAAATCTAAAAACATATACCATGATAGACGATCGATACGAACCTATCGCAATAGAAACAGAACTAAAATAATTAACCAGTTAAAATTTAAAGATAATAAATATGTGAAATGTTAACATTGAAGGTTAACATGAGATTTTGTAAGACACATTGAATAATGCTCGTTAATAGGGAAAAACTTTATGTTAGTTATGCAAAAAGTATAGACTGGATTGGATCTCAAAGTTCTATATCTTTATAGGGGGTTTGTAAAACAATTAAGACTTATACTATAGTATTCTATTTTAGATCTTTATCAAGGGTCTATTTGTAAATTAATCTTATCATTTATGCACGGACCATGGCGGACAAATTTACGAAGGCGGTGGCAATTGTTGCCAGCCATGCTGAAGCTCGGTGGCTGTATTTCTTCCGGTGCATGACTTCATTCATTTTTTTTGTTCTATTTTTATTTCTTTATTTCCGTATATTGGCAATAAAACCTCTAGTTCAGGCAACGCATATGCAGTAATTAATAAAATTAATTTGAAAACATGGAACTAAAAACAAAGGTTGGAAATTAACAAACTCATCATAAATCATAAAGTAATAAACAGCTATGGAATCAATAAAGAATATGGTTAGCAGCATCAGCAAAGCATTCAAAACAACGGTCTGTCGTAAACTCGTAATAGTTGGATCGAACCGATCATGTATCCGCACGACGGATTAAAAATAGGGTGCAACTAGAAAGCTAAAGTCATAACAATTACATGTATAGCATAAGTCAAAAACATCTGAAAAAGGCTATTCCTCTTGTCCATGTGTTGCTTAAGTCATCGTACCGAAGCCTCTCTGTTTCTCAAGGGACTGATATCATGTGTTTAAAAAAAATAAAAAGGGGCAACGGACATGTTTACTTGATTAGTAAAGCAAAGCATGTCATGGCTCTAGATCAAAGTTTTTCAGCAAAAGAAGTCTGCATCTTGCTTGCGATAAACAAGCGCACTACAAACACGATTTGTATCAACGCCTCGAAACTTTTTAAGAGCGTACCAAAAAGTCACCCATTTCTACAGATAGGGCGTAGGTACTGTATAACTGAGCCGCTCCTAAAAATGACATTTCTAGGGGAAGCTTACTCCCTCAGCAGCCCCTGAAAATGAGTGCGATTTTCAGGGGTGGCTCGGCTAACCCCCGACCCGCCCATAAAAATGTATATAAAAATCTGAGATTCTTTCTCTTCCTAACCCTACATTGTTTGCTCGGGAGAGGAGCTCCCCAAGATCCAAAAAAAAGAAACAAAAGAGAAGATTTTCAACTTGATTTCCTTGAAGTTTGGGGCTCTAGGATGTAAGTTGACGCTAATTCCCTGTCATTCCTAAGTTCTTTTGTTAGATTTTTGGCTCAAATGAAGCTCTCTTTATCTCTAACTAGCTCTAGATCTCCATGGTGTAGATTAGCCATTTGAAACACGATTTGCCTCAAACTTTTGGATAAAGTTGTGATATTTTAGTAGGAGAACAAGATTATCTAATCCTTTGGACTAGATCTATATGTTTTAGCCTCATTCCTAAGTAAATTACTTACTAGATCTATGGAGGAGAGAGAAGAAGATTTGTTTTCCCCTATTTTTACACACATGCATGATAGTGAAGGACCGGGACGGACAACCAGAGAGGGGGGAGTGAATGGGAGCCCTTTAAAAAAATTCTTCTTGATGAAAACAAGGCCTATGTCCCAATTCAACTCAACACATCTCTCTTCTAACCGTCAAAGTGACACAAGTCAAATCGTAACGTGCTCACCCTAGGAACGATTATGCAAATCTCGACCCAAAGTGGAAGCAAACTGAAGCGTCCTCTCATAAGGGAAGACTTAAATGTGATACAAACATCAGTCCCAGGAGGCTGATGACACATTTATTACATCAGATGGTTCATCACCGTACAACTCTACGCGGTAATGGGCAGAGAAGCGCCACTATCGCGAGGATTACAACCCACACCCATACAACGATATTAATTATAAAAAGGGAGTCATCAGAGTCTTGCGCCATGCGGTATCTCCTGCGGGTGACCCTAATCCATAGGAAAGGCTGGGTGCAGGACGGTACCCTACTCAACATCCTCTGGAACGAAGTCTGGGTCTTCCTCTGTAAAAATTAAGAATGGGGTGAGTACAAACGTACTCAGCAAGTCCAATCACACCCACGGAGGGGGAATAAACAGAGTATAATACACAGGGTAATTCAAGGATAAGGTTAAGGTTTACTTTTGCGGAAAGCAATATTTTATGCAAGGGTTCATTTGAAAGAAAACATTTCCAAAATCAGTTTTCTTGTACTGAGTAACATGAAGGGTTGATCCACACAGGATCCAAGTTTTAAGCCGCTACCGGACTCCTCAACCGCCGTAGCACACGGCACAACTGCCGGACATATTCTCAAAACAACTCACGCCAACCCATCCCAAAATAAACACTAGTTATGTGACCACACCGTAACTCGCCCAGTACCGTGGGCACGACTATTCGAATAGGTTTTAACTCTGCAGAGGTGTGCAACTTTACCCACAAGCGGGGTACCGCAGCTCGATCACCTTAGTGTTGGTGCAGATCCCAACAAAGCCATTACCCACCTTAGCTAGACCTGACTAGCCATCACGGAATCCACCAAGGGGTCATTGACCTATCACAGAGGTTTTAACCGGGGCATAAGTCACACAGAGCTAATCC
This sequence comes from Panicum virgatum, assembly GCF_016808335.1. NCBI lineage: Eukaryota > Viridiplantae > Streptophyta > Magnoliopsida > Poales > Poaceae > Panicum > Panicum virgatum. Next base: position 26,429,586 of record NC_053143.1, on the reverse strand, counting down.
CTTCTCCTTGATCACCTGTTGCTCTCAGCTCTCCTGATGGCTATCAGATTAACTAGTGGGGTTTATGCTAAGCCATTGCCCATTCAACGGTCGAGTGGTTTGCACGATAGTGGAGTTAGGTGAGATGACACACCAACTCGGTCCTTAGTTGTGACAAGATGGATATCTCCCTTCCTCGCTCTGCCACACAGGCACGAGCACACCAATCGGCAAATCACACAGAAATGACATCCATCCCGTCTAAACTTATCTTTCGAAATTTCACATTTTTCCCTTCCCACACACACACACACATTTTATTTATATAAACAAGTATAAAGTCCTAAGCGTTCTAGCAGCGATTAACGTCCAAACAATACTCATTCAGACATTAACCTAGGTGGTCAAGGAATGGCTATAACAAATCAAGGGGTGGCTATCCAACCGTGTTTTCAGCAGGTAAAACATATGCAATTTTGTAAAACAGGCCAATAGGTTGTGTTTATAAAAACTAGGACAAAACATGCATCAAAGGATGGGATTGAACTTGCCGTCTTCAAAGCCTTCCGGGAGGTCCTGGTCGAAGTACTGTCCTTCGGGCTCGGGGTCGCAGAACTGGTCCTCGTTCGCTTTCTCGCAGTACTGTTCATCGACGGGTTCACCCTCGTTCACACCGTGATCTACAATGCACACAAGCAAGCACACAATCAGGCAAAAGAGATAAAAGTTTTATCGTTGAGCTCGAATCGGAAACAATTGAGATATGGAGATAGGGGTAGTATTTTTGAGCGATTTCCTAATGGCATGGCCAAAACTATGTTAGGAATGGCATGGTAAAGTTTCAGGTCGATCGGGAGTTGTTTGGCGCATGACATGATAGGCCGAAGAGGGGTTTAGGGGCTAAATCAGAGTCCAGGGGGCCTATTTGTAATTATTTGTGGAAAGGGAAGGGCTTGTTTGGAATTTCTAGAAATATCTGGGTCACACTAAAAAGGGTAGGGGTTTAATCATGAATATCTTTGCATAGTGGAGGGACTCATTTTCTAAAGAAATAAAGGGGAGGGGCTTCTTTGGGAAAGAACTAGAGAGAGGTGGGAGGGCTCTTAAACAAACAGAAGAGAAGAGAGGAGCCTGGGGAAAAACTGCCCCCTTCTTCTTCCTCCCGACACAGGGGCGGACAGGGGAAGGGCGCAGGAGGGGGGCATGGAGCCAGCGGCCCTGGGTGCGAGGGAGGCCGGGAAGTGGGGGAAAACGGAGAGGAGTCTGAGGGGGTTCGATTCCCCTCCTCACCTTGAGCTGGGATGGAGCGAGGCGGGCTGCCCACGACGGCGGGCGGAGGTGGGCGACGGCGGCTATGGCGGCGGCGCTGCGAGGCTAGGGAGAGGGCACGCGGTGGCGGAGGTGGTTGTGGTGGCCGAGAGCTGCGCGGAGGCCCTATTTTTGGCCTCGTCGGGGTGTCGCGGAACGCGTGGAACGCGTGGGCACGGGGTGCTGCAGTGCGTAGCCCAGGAGAGCTTTGTCCGTGCGTGAGCAGGTAGCAGGGAAGGTGTAGGATCAAGAACACCGACTAGAGGGGGGGTGAATAGGCGGTTTAAAAACTAAACCCAACAACACTAGAGAAATTTAATTAGTAACAAAGGAAAGCCCTATGTCAAGCTATTACAATCTCTAGATGGGTTTGCAACCTAGGGTGACAAGACACGAATTAAGCTCTAGTAAAGTAAATTGCTCAAAGTAAAGACAAGAATAAAAGAGAGCAAGAGTAGTAACCGAGCTTGACACAAGAATATATCCCGTGGTGTCGATGACTTGCCGGTCACCCCTAATCCACGTTGAGGTGGATTCCAAGAATCAACCGCTCCTCTATCAAGAACCTCTTGATCTTGAGCCGGCTTGAATCAAGGAACCGCTCCACACCTCGATTCCACTAGAGTTGCTCTTCACCACTCCGGTGAGGTGAGCACAAGACCTCTCACAACCGAAATCGGGGCTCCTCAACAATCTCCTTGGAGGTGCTCCACGAAATCCACTTCTCCAAGCCGTCTAGGGAGCGGCAACTCCCAAGAGTAACAAGTTGATGACGCTTGCTTGAAGTTTCCCTAATGCCACAAAGCTCAAACTCTTGATGCAAAGCACTAGGAAGCTCTCACACTCTTAAAAATGCAATCTCTAAGCAAGTGTGTGTGAGAGAGGGATGCCTTAGCTCTAATGTGTCAAGAATGCTATCCAAATGGCCAAGAGAGTCACCCAATGGCCGGGCATTGGGTATATATAGACATCCCTCCAAAAACTAGCCGTTACACTCTTTTCTGCGAAGTCGCGGACCGTCCGCGATTCAAAAACCGGACTGTCCGCCGTTATAAACCAGTGAGTCAGAGTGCATTTAATGCATGTCAGAACTAGCCGTTAAGCCCTGGCGGACCGTCCGCGCCCCAGTGGCGGACCGTCCGCAGTTAAGAGTTCCAACCCCACCAGAGACTAACATCGTCTCTGGAACAACTTTGAGATTAGCCTGCGGACCGTCCGCGCCTCAGGAGCGGACCGTCCGCAGTTTAACTTTGAAGCCCACACCAGAGAGACACCCTTTCTGGTAAAAAAATGAAATACAGTAGCGGACCGTCCGCCCACCTGGGCCGGACTGTCCGCCAGCCCACCAGAGCCTTTGCAAGCTCTCTGGAACGATCGCGGACTGTCCGCCCCTCTGGGCCGGACAGTCCGCCAGCCCACCAGAGCCTCTGCAAGCTCTCTGGAACGGGCGCGGACTGTCCGCCCCTCAGGTGCGGACTGTCCGCCGTTACTCAGTGAGCTCGAACTTAGTCTATTTCAAAACTTTTCAAAACGCCGTTAGCCCTCATGCATGCAACTAGACATTTTGAGCAAAATGGCACTAAAGACCCGTCAAGCATGAGTACACAACCCCTCTTGATAGTACGGCTAACTATCCAACAAATCCGGTCACTTTTCATCCACTAAACGCCTTGTGACCGGTAAAATGTAAAAGCCCTATTTTATACCTTTGCCTTGAGCCCGAGCTTTACTCATCATCTCCAACACTCCATACGTTCACAACCAAATGTCTTTCATCCGTGAATCAACCTATACTCATCTTCTCAAATGAAATCGTTAATCCACAAACCGTTGTCATTAATTACCAAAACTCGAATTAGGGGCCTAGATGCTTTCAATCTCCCCCTTTTTGGTAATTGATGACAACACTAAATTTTGGAGTGATAAAAGTTTTCAAGTCAACTTTATACACTAGGCATAAGGTGGACTTGGAATTGAACTTTGGAAGAACTTACTCATTTTCTTGAAAATTTCAGAATATGGTATGAATAAATTCACCAAGTTCGATGAGTAGAGAGAACTCCCCCTTGATATGTGCATATAAATTTTCATGAGTACCAAGAGCACATATATATATTTGAGAATTTTGACAGAGTTTTCCCTACAAGTGGAAATCGAGGCATACAAGATACAATAGATATATGATATGAAAGTTTAGCATGGTTAGCACGACCTCACAACCACAAGATGAACATAAATAGATAAGAGTAGCGCAAACTAACATAGTTCATCACACATTACAAACCAAGGTTCAAATCCAAACACAAGTCTCAAATAGAGTTCATGAAAGACACAAATATATAAAACATGTGAGGCAAGCGGAAGCTGAAAACGAATGATCTCCATAAGAAGTCCATGAGCTCCCCCTAGATCCAGGCACTCCAAAGCTCCTTCTCCCCCTTTGGCATCAATTGCCAAGAAAGTCAAACGGCTGGTGGAGGAGGTGGCGGTGGGTAGAACGGCTGGTGCGGATAGAACTCTGGAGGCGGCACTGGAGCTGGAAACACTGAGTAGAAATGATCAGAAAACCCTGTGAAGGCTGTGCTGAAAGCATCAAAGCGCTGCTCTAGCTGCTCCTGTCTCTGCTCAAGCTGCTCAAACTGCTCAGAGGAGGGCAAATCCTCAAAACGTGAGTCAAGGGCTGCTATATCTGAGTGTAAGCTCTCATGAAATCCCTGCATCTGAGTCATCATAGGCTGGAAAATCTGCTGCTGCATGTTCTGAAAGTTGAGGTTTATTTGATTCTGCATCTGACTAGCCAACCCCGCAATCTGAGAGGACATGCTTTCCTGCATGGATGCAAAGTATGGATCAAAGTAGCCAGCTGGAGGAGCCCACTGCTGCTGTGCTGGAGGATGCGGTGGTGGCATGGCATGCTGAGCTGCAGCTGCTCCCATATGAGCATCATCATCACTATCATCTTGCCCCTGTGCTTCGGCATCCATATCATCTCCAGGGAAGGGAGTCAAAGGCCTCAAGAGAAAAGCATTGTCATTCTTGAATGGCCTGAAAGGAGTGTGCTTGCTTTCACATAACCCTCTGAAGCTAGTCTTAACCTTGATGATGGACATAATGTATGGAGCAAAGTACAAGTTCATCTCCATGTTAAGCCTCAAGTCTGCAAGCTGATCCATGATAAGAGCAATGACATTGATTCTATTTCCATTCATGACATGAGATATCACATTCCAATAGTGTCCTCTAATCTTGTCCTTGTTGCCACTCTTAGGCATGAATGTGACTCTAGCAATCTTATTGATCACTGCAGGATGATGCCTCAGACCCTGAGTGCCCCCAAAAGTTCTAGCAATTCCAAGATGTGCAGGCTCATAGAACATGGGATAGTCATTCTCATCTAGAGGGTTTTCTAACACAATATTCATACTTTGCTCACTAGTGATGAGATTATAATCCAATTCATTTGCTTCAGCAAACTGTGCAAATGTAGCACCATAGGTTCTTTTCCCAGTTGTCCACCTAAAAGTTTCCTCAACCATGTTGATCTCTAGGGTGGCATAGAACTGGCGTATCACAGTTTCATTCCAATCACACCTATGCTGCAGAAAATTAGCTAACCCCATTTGCTGAAATCTATCTACTAGATCAGTCATGACTTGTTGTTGTCTCATGTAGCCTATGTCAATGGTCTGATGTTTGAATACATTTTTCTTAACTAGATGACCAAAGTAAACATCTTTTTGTACCTCGGTTTTGAAGAAAAGAATGTTGGTGTCACGAGGTAAGCTGAATTGATCCACTGCTCTTGCATTGGCATAGCTCTCTGCAGTCCACTGACGGCTAGGTAGATCTAGCCCCATTAAATCTGTAATATCATCATCAACCCCTTCAGTCTCTTCCTCTGAAGACTCATCACCTGCATCTCCTACTGAAGAAGCTGCGGCCATCTCACTGACATTTGGAGCATAGTCCACATCATCCGAGTCATCACTGTCTCTTTGTCTTTTGGAAGACATAGCCTTCTTGATTTTAGAAGCTACCTTGATGATCTTCCGGGGTGGCCTGAGATCAAGATTTAACCATAAGAACAATTACTAAAGCAATAGAATGAATCCTTAATGATATAACTCAATTCAGCACTGATCTGAAAATCTGATACTAGCGGACCGTCCGCACTTCTGAATGCGGACCGTCCGCGGTTCATGAACTACCACGGCGGACTGTCCGCGTCCATCAGGCGGACTGTCCGCGACCCATCTGTTCTGCGCAGAACACAAAATCGCCCTCATCTTTGATTCATCCACATTTTGAGTTTTGATTCAAATCCACCAACCAAAATTAAACTATAGCATCTCCTCATCACTAGGAATAAGATCCCCCAAGTATTTTTAAGAATCCATGGCCAAAAAATAGATCGGAGCATCTAACCCTAACTCTTTCCAATAAAGAAATCCAAGAACAAGAGTTAGGGATTCATTGAAATACCGCGAGGACATGATGCACTATCTTGAGAAGAGTCCGGGGATGTGCTCGGACCGTCCGGGAACCACTCCAAAAGGGCTTGACCTTGTCGTCTTCCCCACGTGCTTGAGAGAGAAAGAGAGAGACACTTTTGGAGTATGTGTTCGGTTTGGTGGGGGAGGTGAGGGGGACACCCAATATAAGTCGAGTCTGGCCGACCCCACAATTCTGTCCAGTCGCGGACTGTCCGCGGTCCTTTGGCGGACCGTCCGCCTTTGAAAATTTTTTTTTTACTGCAACTGACTGAACTTTCTCTGCCCAACATGCGCGGACCGTCCGCGGTCCTTTTGCGGACTGTCCGCAATGAATTTCTGCGATTGACAACTTCTCTGCAGAGCTTCTGGTGAACAAGTCCAATTAACGGCGGACTGTCCGCCTATTACCCGCGGACCGTCCGCGCTACCAAAAATCTGACAAGTCTGAATTCTGCCAATTTTCTCAATTCCAACTCCAATTTGGGATCATTGCTCTTACAAAAATCCAAAAATCTCAAATATTGCATGAAAACCTTCAAACGACTTATATGAGCAAGTTTCAACAAGAATTCAAAAATAAATCTAGTAGAATCATGAAAACTCATAAATGGCTCAAAAATACCTCAAAAATTGATAAAAATGAAACAAGAAGTGCATGAAAGAACCATATGCCACATGTGCTAGTTTTCAAGCCACATTTGAGAAGTCAATGATATTTAACTCATTTCTCAACTTGCAAAACCGAGATTCATCCAAAGGCTTGGTAAAAATATCGGCTAATTGATCATCCGTGCCAATACCATCAATCTTGATATCACCCTTGTTCACATGATCTCTAAGAAAATGATGGCGGATATCAATATGCTTGGTTCTTGAATGTTGAACCGGATTAGAGGCAATCTTCACGGCACTTTCATTATCACACAACAAGAGAATTTCATCAAATTTCACACCATAATCTAGAAGAGTTTGCTTCATCCATAATAATTGAGCACAACAACTTCCGGCCGAGATATATTCCGCTTCGGCGGTTGAAAGAGCCACGGAATTTTGCTTCTTTGATGACCATGATACAAGTGATCTTCCAAGAAATTGACAACCACCGGAAGTGCTCTTCCTATCAACCTTGCACCCCGCATAATCCGAATCCGAGAATCCAACCAAATCAAAATGAGCACCCTTGGGATACCATAAGCCAATATTAGGAGAATATTTCAAGTATCTCAAGATCCTCTTGACGGCGGTCAAATGACATTCTCTAGGTGCGGCTTGAAATCGTGCACACATGCAAACACTAAACATGATGTCGGGCCTAGATGCGGTCAAATAAAGCAAACTACCAATCATAGAACGGTAAAGCTTTTGGTCAACCGGGTTACCTCCCTCATCTAGGTCGAGATGCCCGTTTGTGGCCATAGGAGTCTTGATTGGTTTTGCATCTTCCATTCCAAATTTCTTCAAGATATCCTTCACATATTTTGATTGACACACAAAGGTGCCTTCCTTGAGTTGCTTGATTTGAAGTCCAAGAAAGAAACTCAATTCACCAATCATGGACATCTCAAATTCCCTAGACATCATTTCACCAAATTCCTCACAAAAACTTGGGTTAGTTGAACCAAAGATAATATCATCGACGTAAATTTGACAAACAAACAAGTCTTTACCAATATCTTTAGTGAACAAGGTAGTATCAACCTTACCAATTTTGAAGCCCTTAGAGATAAGAAAATCCCTCAATCTTTCATACCAAGCTCGTGGAGCTTGCTTAAGACCATAAAGAGCTTTAGAGAGCTTGTATACATGATTTGGCTTCTTGGGATCTTCAAAACCGGGAGGTTGCTCAACAAAAACAAGTTCACTAATTTTGCCATTCAAGAAAGCACTTTTCACATCCATTTGAAAAAGTTTAATGTTGTGAGAGCAAGCATAAGCTAATAAAATTCTAATAGCTTCTAATCTAGCAACGGGAGCAAAAGTTTCACCGAAATCCAAACCTTCGACTTGAGTGAAGCCTTGAGCGACCAATCTTGCCTTGTTCCTCACAACCATTCCATCTTCATTTTGCTTGTTTCTAAAGACCCATTTAGTGCCAATAACATTATAATTCTTGGGCCTCTCAACTAAATCCCAAACTTGATTCCGGGTGAAATTATTTAATTCTTTGCTTCATTAATATCACCCATGATTTGATCCACCGGATGATCCTTTGCAAGAACATGAAGAATTCTTTGAGGAATAATGGGTTCTTGAGTTGATGAAGAAGGTGCACTAGATGAACCAACTTGATCTTGTACTTGAGAATCATCATTACTTGAATCTTGTATATTTTGTTGTGCTTGATCATTTGAGATAGAAGTTGAAGGATTAACTCTAATAGAGATAGAAGGACCAACTTCATCTTCATCTTCTTCTCTTGGTCTAACATCACCAATTGACATATTTTTCATTGCATTTCTCAAACCATCACTTCTCACATCATCAAGATTTTCTTGTTCATTGTGAGACCCATTGGTTTCATCAAACTCAACATCATATGCTTCTTCAACAATGCCATGTGTTTTGTTGTAGACCCGATAAGCCTTGCTACTAGATGAATATCCAAGAAGAAAACCCTCATCACATTTGCTTTGAAACTTTGATAACCGAGTTCCCTTCTTGAGAATATAGCATTTGCAACCGAACACTCTAAAATATGATATATTTGGCTTCCTTCCAATGAGCAACTCATATGGGGTCTTGTTATGAAATCTATGGCAATACAATCTATTTGAGGCATGACAAGCCGTGTTGATTGCTTCGGCCCAAAAACTGTCCGAAACATTATACTCGGAGAGCATTGATCTTGCCATATCAATCAAGGTTCTATTTTTCCTCTCAACAAGACCATTTTGTTCCGGAGTGTACTTGGTTGAGAATTCATGCTTGATTCCTTTCTCATCACACCATTCCTCAACTCTTGTGTTTCTAAACTCACTTCCATTGTCACTCCTTACTTTCTTCACCTTAAGCTCAAATTCATTTTCGGCCCTTGTAAAGAATTTCTTGAAAGTGTCATATGTATCGGCCTTGTCATGAAGAAAGAAAACCCATGTATATCTTGAGTAATCATCTACTACCACAAGACAATAGCAATTTCCACCAATACTTCTATAAGTTGTAGGACCAAATAAATCCATGTGCAATAATTCCAAAGGTCTCTCGGTTGACATGACACTCTTAGTGGGATGAGTATTTGCAACTTGCTTTCCGGCTTGACATGCACTACAAAGCTTATCTTTATCAAACTTCACATTCTTCAAGCCAACTACTAAATCATGCTTCAAAAGTCGGTTGAGTTGTTTCATGCCAACATGACCAAGCCTTCTATGCCATAACCAACCCAAAGATGATTGAGTGAATAAGCAAGTGGACAAATTTGCCTCTTTAGTTGCAAAATCCACAAGATATACATCCTCATGTCTAAATCCCGTAAAGATGTGATCTTTTCCATCCAAGCTAGTCACTACAACATCATCTTTAGTGAAACTACACTTATATCCAAAATCACAAAGTTGAGTGACCGCTAAGAGATTAAACTTGAGAGAATCAACTAACAATACATTTGAGAGAGAATGATTGCTTGAGATAGGAATTGTACCAACTCCTTTGACTTTGCCCCGGCTATTGTCACCAAAAATGATGTCACTATAGCCACCCACATTCTCATCTAGAGAGGAAAACATCATTTGATCTCCGGTCATATGTTGAGTGCATCCACTATCAAGCACCCAATGTCTTCCTCCGGACTTGTAATTCACCTACAAAGAGGAAGTAACTCTTTTAGGTACCCAAACTTTCTTGGGTCCTTGAGCGTTAGTGACCACATTAGTGACCAAGACTTTTGGCACCCAAATGGCATTCTTTTTAGCACCATTTATAGGTATCCCAACAAATTTTGCACTAACATTGCCATTTGAATTTTTCATAAGCATGTAACTTGAATCAAAGGATATGACTTTCTTGTTGGTGCAATTCTTCTCAACATGGCCAACCTTCTTGCATTTTTCACAATATGGCTTGCCACTACTCTTCACAAAGGTAGTTTTGGTTTGCACAAAAGCCTTCTTCCCTTTCTTAGGAATATATCCAAACCCTTGCTTGTTCAAGGTGAACTTTTGGCTTGCCTAACAATGATTAAATTTTGCTCTACTATCATAGCATTTTCTCAAATCATTAGTCAAGCAAGTAACCTCTTTCTTTAACAAATCATTTTCCATAATGAGAGATTTATTGCAATATGAGTTGTCTAGGTTGGTGCACAAAGAACTAGTAGAGCTAGAGCCACAAGATTTATCATCAATTAAATCACAACTAACACCAATGCTCAATGTTGCTTTTCTTTCATGACTAAGCAAGGTATTGTGAGCTTCCTCAAGCTTCTCATGAGTTTCTTTGAGATTCTCATGAGAAGTCTTTAGCTCCTCATAGGAATCTTGAAGAGAAGTAAACTTCAACTTCAAGTCCCTCAACTTAGCCTTTTCCTTTGTCATGAATTCATCGGCATCATTAAGCATTTCAACAAGATCATCATATGAAAGTTCATCAAGTTCATCATCTTGTTGTACCTTTGCACCACCCTTTGCCATAAGACAATGTGGTGTAGAGAAGAGTGATGGAGCCTCCTTGATGGCGATCCCGGCAACTCCCTTGGATGGCTTGTCGTCATCATCATCATCATCATCGGAGCTTGCATCGGAATCCCATTCAACAAAATAAGCTTGGCCATTCTTTTTCTTCTTGATGAACTTCTTCTTCTTCTTTTCATCATTTTTCTTGTCCTTTTTCTTGTTTGGACAATTGATAATGATATGACCTACTTCACCACAATTAAAGCAAGTCTTGTCCACAAAAGGATTTTTTCTTGATGATTGACCTCTCTTGCCAAAGCTCTTCTTGCTCATCATTCTATTGAATCTCTTGACAAAAAGAGCCATCTCCTCATCCGATTCTTCTTCTTGGCATCCACTTTCTTCTTCATTTTTGCTATCTTGAGCTTTGAATGCCACACTTTTCTTTTTCATATCAATTTCTCCACCATGAGCTTCATCTTGAGATTTCTTGAACATGTCATGGGTGAGAATTTCTCCCAATATTTGTGTGGGAGTTGCGGTCTTCACATTTGACCTTACAAGTAAGGTCACAATTGTGTCATATCTTTCCGGAAGACATCTAAGAAACTTGTGGTTGAAATCCCCATCCGGTACCTCAAATCCAAGTCCCTTGAGATCATTTACAATGTCATTTAGCCGGTTGAACATCTCGGCTATGCTCTCATCCTTCTTCATGGTGAATTCACTAAAATTTCCTTTAAGCAAGTATAGCTTGGCCTCCTTCACCGTTGATGTACCCTCATGAATTTCCATGAGCTTCTTCCATATGTCATTTGCATTTGTGAGGCTCTTGACTCTATTGAATTCATTTACATCAAGAGCACTAAAGAGCACATTAACCCCTTGATCATTTAGTGTCTCATTTTCCTCATCTAGGGGTGTCAAACTCTTTGGGTCCAAAATGACATATCCATCATTTACTACTCTCCATAGCTTTCTACTCATGGCTTTGAGATGAGCCGACATCCTAGTCTTCCAATAATCATAATTGTTCCCATCAAAGAACGGTGGCTTCCCAACATGAATCCCATGATCACTAGTCATTGTTCTACTCCAAGATGGTTAAATCCTTAATTAATGGAGTACTTAGCTCTGGTACCACTTGTAGGATCAAGAACACCGACTAGAGGGGGGGTGAATAGGCGGTTTAAAAACTAAACCCAACAACACTAGAGAAATTTAATTAGTAACAAAGGAAAGCCCTATGTCAAGCTATTACAATCTCTAGATGGGTTTGCAACCTAGGGTGACAAGACACGAATTAAGCTCTAGTAAAGTAAATTGCTCAAAGTAAAGACAAGAATAAAAGAGAGCAAGAGTAGTAACCGAGCTTGACACAAGAATATATCCCGTGGTGTCGATGACTTGCCGGTCACCCCTAATCCACGTTGAGGTGGATTCCAAGAATCAACCGCTCCTCTATCAAGAACCTCTTGATCTTGAGCCGGCTTGAATCAAGGAACCGCTCCACACCTCGATTCCACTAGAGTTGCTCTTCACCACTCCGGTGAGGTGAGCACAAGACCTCTCACAACCGAAATCGGGGCTCCTCAACAATCTCCTTGGAGGTGCTCCACGAAATCCACTTCTCCAAGCCGTCTAGGGAGCGGCAACTCCCAAGAGTAACAAGTTGATGACGCTTGCTTGAAGTTTCCCTAATGCCACAAAGCTCAAACTCTTGATGCAAAGCACTAGGAAGCTCTCACACTCTTAAAAATGCAATCTCTAAGCAAGTGTGTGTGAGAGAGGGATGCCTTAGCTCTAATGTGTCAAGAATGCTATCCAAATGGCCAAGAGAGTCACCCAATGGCCGGGCATTGGGTATATATAGACATCCCTCCAAAAACTAGCCGTTACACTCTTTTCTGCGAAGTCGCGGACCGTCCGCGATTCAAAAACCGGACTGTCCGCCGTTATAAACCAGTGAGTCAGAGTGCATTTAATGCATGTCAGAACTAGCCGTTAAGCCCTGGCGGACCGTCCGCGCCCCAGTGGCGGACCGTCCGCAGTTAAGAGTTCCAACCCCACCAGAGACTAACATCGTCTCTGGAACAACTTTGAGATTAGCCTGCGGACCGTCCGCGCCTCAGGAGCGGACCGTCCGCAGTTTAACTTTGAAGCCCACACCAGAGAGACACCCTTTCTGGTAAAAAAATGAAATACAGTAGCGGACCGTCCGCCCACCTGGGCCGGACTGTCCGCCAGCCCACCAGAGCCTTTGCAAGCTCTCTGGAACGATCGCGGACTGTCCGCCCCTCTGGGCCGGACAGTCCGCCAGCCCACCAGAGCCTCTGCAAGCTCTCTGGAACGGGCGCGGACTGTCCGCCCCTCAGGTGCGGACTGTCCGCCGTTACTCAGTGAGCTCGAACTTAGTCTATTTCAAAACTTTTCAAAACGCCGTTAGCCCTCATGCATGCAACTAGACATTTTGAGCAAAATGGCACTAAAGACCCGTCAAGCATGAGTACACAACCCCTCTTGATAGTACGGCTAACTATCCAACAAATCCGGTCACTTTTCATCCACTAAACGCCTTGTGACCGGTAAAATGTAAAAGCCTTATTTTATACCTTTGCCTTGAGCCCGAGCTTTACTCATCATCTCCAACACTCCATACGTTCACAACCAAATGTCTTTCATCCGTGAATCAACCTATACTCATCTTCTCAAATGAAATCGTTAATCCACAAACCGTTGTCATTAATTACCAAAACTCGAATTAGGGGCCTAGATGCTTTCAGAAGGGAAGGAAGGAGAAGGAAAGAGAAAAGAAAAAGGAGAAAGAGAAAAAGGAAAAAGGGAGAAAAAGAAAAAAGGGGAAAAGGAAAAAGGAAAGAGGAGAAAAAGAAGAGGAGGCGCCGGCGGGATTCGCGGCGACGGTCGCGAGCCGGGCGTGGCATCGACGAGAAGCGACGCGCATGAGAAACGAAGAGAACAGGGAGAAGATTAGATGGTGACTGATGCGGGTGTCGGGACGGCGGATTCGCCAGGGAATTTCGGGAGATTAGGAGTTTGGACGGGAAGGGTTTTAGAAAAGATTTGAGCTTGACAATGTAAAATTATTTTGAAAATTATTTTTAGCGTGTGATTTAACTTGGTGAATTTTGGGATGTTACACAAACACAAAGCTATTCAATTAAGAAAAACAAATTCTCAGAGCAAGTCTTTGACAAATTTACATTATTTTGAGCTAACACATTCCAAAAGCTTCACCGGACAAAAGCAAGAAAGAATTAATCTATCACATTCTCGATCAAGCATGCAAGACATCACTTAAAAGAGAGCTAAAACCCTATCAGAAAGGAGCTACCTGGTGACCAATACATGCTGCTCGTACATGAGCGGAAGATCATGTTGCATGCCACATGCATAAGCTCAAGTTCAAAAAATAATCAACTATACTCAAGAAGGAGCATGCAAGAATTAACTGTTGGGGAGAAGACTCCACCAAGCAGTAGAAGGAGTACCGAAGACACCCAAACGTGAGGAGTGCTCAAGAGAGAGATCCCTTGACCCATTGGATCAGCCATATATATATAGAAGGGGAGGAAGGTGGCAATTTGCCCCTGCCCCCCTAGCAAATACAATAATTACAAATAGGCCCTTGGGCCGTCACATGAGACCCATTCACAATGTGGGCTGGGCCATTTCTCCAACAGTAGTCCCTCAGCTACTTTGGTTTGATTGTACGACAAAGCATATACAGTAGCTGAATACATAGGAAGCGGCTCAGCACAATCTATGACCTTGATCATGAGGATTGTTCCCATGATCGCCCGCTTATACGCCTCGCCAAAAACTCCATCCAAAATCTCAGTGGGACAAAATTTATGGAGAAAAGAGCATGCACGCCTAACAGGTCCACACATATATGACGATGACACTCCAAGAAGTTATTGACTTCGATCTTGATGATGAAGAGGATCTTCGGCGAAGGTAGACAGCGAGCCTCTCGAGTCGAACTGTATCGACAAGGGTGGAGGCCAAAGTTGTCATCGCCAAAGGTCGACGATGAGCCCCTCGAGTCGAACTATATCGACAAGGGCGAAGGCCAAAGTAAACGTATTGGAACTTCTCCTACCCTTTGAGGAGCTTGAAGAACGGTAAGCCTCTCTCTCCTAGCTTTGAGATGAACCTATTCAGCACTGTCATGCACCCTATGGGCTTCTGGATATCTTGATGCTTGCCAGGGTCCCATCTCGGTGATGGTGTACGTTCTTAGGATTGGCTTCAATTCCTTGGTTGCTGATGATGAATCCGAGTAGTTTTCTTGATGGTACGCCGAAGACACACTTTGTTGGATTGAGTTTACATTGAAATTTTTGGAGATTGTCAAATGTTTCTTGTAGATCATTGATGAAGTCCTCTGGATTACTAGTCTCCACGTCGTGCATATAGGCTTCCACATTGCGGTGTAGCTGATTTGTAAAACATGAGTTGTATTGCTGTTTGATAGATTGCTCTGTATTCTTCAACCCAAACGACATGGTCTTGTAGCAGTATGTGTCATAGGGGGGATGGATGCAGTCTTGATCTGGTTCTCTTTGAGGGTGATCTGGTGATACCCTGAGTAGCAGTTGAGGAAGGAGAGTAGGGTGCAACCGGCAGTGGAGTCGATAATTTTATCTATCTGAGGTAGCCCAAAGGGACACCTCAGGCAATGCTTATTGAGGTATGTGTATAGTCAATACACATTCTTCGCTCATTGTTGTTTTTCTTTTTCATGAGTACAGAGTTAGCTAACCACTTTGGGTGGTATACCTTTTTGATAAGCCCTGTTGCGAGTAGTTTTGCTAACTCGTTTTTGATAGCTTCACTTTTGTCTTGGGCGAATCACCAAAGGTGTTGTTTCTTTGAGGTAGCTTTAGTGTTGACTTTGAGGGCGTGCTCGATTAGTTCTCGCAGTACACCTACCATATCCGCTGGCAGCATGACATTCAACCGCAAACTAGCTTGATAAAATAAAATTTTGGATATCCAAATTTTAAAAATATTTGAAAACATATTCGAATAGTTTAAATTCAAATCGGTAATTTTTTTGGCAGGCTGGAAAAACATTTCCAAGGGTGGGTGGGTGACCCCTCAGCCGTCCATGGAAACACATTTGCAGGGGTGGTTCAACACCCCCCACCACCCTGCAAATCTATTTGTACGTGCAGGTCCCTATAAATAATTATTTTTAGCTGCAGAAAATATGAACAGTGTGGCATCCACCCCTAGAAATACAATTTTACCCGCCCCTACAAACCGTTTTTGTATTAGTGATCTTGACTTAGAAAAATGCTGTTGTCCCAGGCGATTCCTAACATGCGGTAAAAACTACTCCAAGCACAATTTAGTACAAAAAGTTAGAGGATCTCTTTAGAGCGTGTGCGGATCGCGTCTTGTTGCTTCACACAAGTTTTCGTTTCTTCGATTATTTAGGCTCCGTTTGGCACAGCTTTAACTTCTCTTAAAACAATTTGTGAAACGGTTTTTCTGGTGAAGTTAAAGCTATTTTGAAAAACGTTTGGCGAAATAGCTTTTTTCTATTGAAGCTGGGTGAAGCCACGTTTTTTTAGCTTCACCCTACTAGTGGAAGCACGTGAATGACTTCATAGGCTGCTTTAGGGGAGAAGCTGCTGCAGTTTTACTTCTTTAGCATAGTTTCACAAGAAGCTGTTTTTGAAACTCTTCTTGAAACTATGACAAAGGGGTCCTTAATTTCCTCGTCGTTTGGAGGAGGTTCGAGCGTATGAAGGCTCTATGCGCAGGAAGATTAGGTGAGCTGCGAGGGATGGTCCTGTGGGCTGTTATGCCGTTAACTCGCTGGCTTTGCCAGCCCGCACATGCACCAAAACACCTTTTAAGCTGTAGTATGAACTAAAGTGACCATTTATATTTATATGTTGTGGGAGGTGGGGGGTATTTAGGCCCTATTTAGTTCCACCCTGTAAAAGCAAAAAAACCGTAAACGCAAAATTTTGCGAAGGAATCTTACTAATTTGAAGTACTAAATGAAATTTATTTACAAAACTTTTTATATGGATGAGCTGTAAATCGCGAGACGAATCTAATGAGCCTACTTAATCCATGATTTGCAATAGTGATGCTACAGTAACCAACTGCTAATTATTGATTAATCATAGATTAATTAGCATCATTAGATTCGTCTCGCGATTTACAACTCATCCATGCAAAAAGTTTTGTAAATAGACTTCATTTACTACTTTAAATTGGGAAGATTCCGACACAAAAAATTTTGCTTTACAGGCCTACCGCTAAACACGGCCTTATTCAGTAGATCGACGGTGGTAAAAGCAACAAAAACATGCCTCGATCGGGGCCACTTTTCACAAGTCACGGTCCACGATCGAGTTCTTCACATGGCCGCGAGCGCGCAAGATCAATAGTGGCTGAGCTCAAAAAGGAATCTGCACTTCAATTTTTTTTAATTTTGTCAGTCATTTGGACTTATAAGTTCGAGGTCAAAACGCGAAGCCAAGCTTATTTGAGACAAAAGAAAAGTATTATATTACTCTATCTGTTCACACATGATACTTTTATTTCAAATTTGAAATTTTCAATATTGATAATGTTATTTGAGCTCACCCACTCATTGCTTCTCGGGCCCTACCGCCCTGCTATGCACGTTAAATGCGTACAGTAGATCAGTGGTGGCCAGTAAGCACTCTGGCTGCATGCAAGAGGGGCATCTTGCCTCGGTACTTGTTTAGGCATTAAAAGTCACTGGAACATTAGGGGCCTAATGGGCGCTCTACCGTTTAAACAATCGAATATAAGTAAATTAAATGTATAGTTAAATATAAACAAACCGAAAATAATGAAATAAAATAAATGACATATATAGTATAGAATAAATTCAACATAAAATCACAGCATATGGCAATAAATATATAGTTAATATGATGTCTCAAATCCGGAGTGTTGGCCGGCCCTCGTCGCTGTACTTGAGCTTGAGGTCGTGCTGCAGCCAGGGTTTTATTTCCCAACCGGAAACCGGTTACCGCCGCCCTCCGATACCGGTTTACCGGACCGGTTAGGCCGGTAACCGGTGGAAACCGGTTGAATTCAAATAAATTCAAATTTTCCCGTGCAATCGGTTCCGACCGGTTTACCGGCCGGTTTGACCGGTTTACCGGCCGGTTTTACCGGTTTACCGGTCGGTTTGACCGGTTTGAAATTCAAAAGCTCCCGTGCAACCGGTTTACCGGCCGGTTTTACCGGTTTACCGACCGGTTTGACCGGTTTACCGGCCGGTTTGACCGGTGGGCCTTCATGGGCCGGCCCATTTTTTTTCTTTTTCTTTTTTGATTTAACTTTAAATTTCCACAAACTATACTAAATGAATGAATTTTTTAGAAAATTTGACACCATTAGATTTATCACACCTTGAAGTATTTTTAGGATTTTTTTAAGAATTTTTCATTTTTTGAATTCAAATTTAAAATTTGAATTTTGGCCGGTTGGGTACCGGCCGGAACCGGACCGGACCGGTTTGACCGGTAACCGGTCAAACCGGACCGGTTCCCACCGGTTAGGTTAACCTTGGCTGCAGCTCGAGCACAACCAGAAGCATGTTGCCACGCCACGCTCTGGCCAGCTGGGACCAACCCACCGCGATGCGCCCCCGTTGCCTTCCCTGCATAGCTGCCGCCCGTGCTGTGTCCGAGCTGGGCTCTCCTGCCTGCCCAAGCACCAGTGTCGGCTGGAACATGCTGCAGCAGCGTCCAAGCTGGAAGCATGCACAATGATCATCAGCTCTTCCCAGTCAACACAGGAACTATAGATGAATTCAGCATAAGATGGATATATCGCCAGCATAGTTCAGCTAGGGTCTTTCTTACCAATGAACGAATAAATTTCAGTTGACAAATTTATAAGGTCAGGCTGAGTCCAACTTCTACATATCATGGCCCTTTATGACCTAAATAATTGACCCCTTAATTGTTCATAAGGCCTTCTGCAGGTAAATTCGAGGAGATGAAGTACAATAAGAACAGGAGCTCAAAAAGATAGTGCCTTATTAAAGTCGACATCTGTAGAACAAAAAAAAATCTACAGAACAAAGTGGTAGTGGATTAACAACCTTGCGGACATATGGTCTGTGGTTTTCAAAAGCATCCGTGCAGGAAGAAATGTTGACAAATGAGCCATGAGGTTTTCCTGGGACAGACGATTCACAAGCTGCAAATAAGGAAAAACAAAGATTAGAAATATGCGATATGGGAAAGATAAGGTAGCTATACGTACACCTCACCCAACTCATAACACGGGTCAAAGTAAGACAATGAGCTGTATAATTACAGCTAAATACTACTTAACTCCCAGTTCCACTATGGAAGAAGAGGCCAATGTAACGGGCGTCATCTCCCTAAGATGACTGGTGTCATCTCCCGTCATCTGTACATCGTCACTAATTAGAATAGAAAAGTGACGGGCAAAAGCCCGTCACCTATGTACGTAAAAGGTGACGGGCATCAGTACGAGCCGTCACCTATGGTATTCCTGCCGTCACCTATGTGTCATTCTTTTGCGTGCTAAAATAAATATCTGCAGCATGAATAAAAATCAAAAAAATATTTTCTTTTCCCACCGCGCTCGTGTCGAAAGTCGCGCGATTTTTTGCGCAAATATGCGGGCGTGCGATTTTTTCTGGCGTTACCAGGATTCGAAACCACAACCTAAATCTCGCGCGTACCCTTCCCTACCACTAGTCTACACCATCACATGTGACCAACAATGAGATATTTTCTTTTTATCATCACTTTCTAATGTCTTATATAATCTATTTCACAACTATAATGATCTAAAATGAAAAACTTTTCGACTACAAAGTTGTAGATCTGATGGTGAGCTATAACTTTCGTATATACTGTTTTTTCCATCTGAGGTCATTTGAAAATTTTAAAAAATTGAAATTCAAATTTTAAACTATATATTTGGGTGCCAAAACAACCTCAACTGAAAATTTTTTGAACTACAAAGTTGTAGATCTGGTTGAGGCCTATAACTTTTGTATAGACCAATTTTTTATTGGAGACAATTTGAATTTTTCAAAAATCGCATGTTCAAATATTAATAAAAATCACAAAGGTGACGTGCTTTGATGTAGCCCGTCACCTTTTACTTATCAAAGTCCGTCACCTATACTAACCTTATAGGTGACGTGCTTTAATGTTGTCCGTCACCTATATCAAACTTATAGGTGACGGGCAACATTTTAGAGAGGCCACCAAGAGGTAAATGGTGACGTGCATCATCTTTGCGCGTCACCCAGATAACAAAGGTGACGTACAACAACAACATGTCATTTTTGTGCATGTCACTATAGGTCATTTTTTACATAGTGTTCCATCCATGAACATACAAATAGAAAATTAATTGAGGCTAGTGGGTCAAAATTGTGTGACCACAATTGTCAAGCAGATATATAGGCTTGATTTACAATCTGCAGTGACAATGACTTAAAGGCTTCAGAGGCCAGCTTTATGGTTGCACCAGCAAATGCGAGCTTAAACAAGCATTAAGTGTATTACCTTCAAGGCAGCGTCTTTGGGTTGGTTTTTTGTACTTTGCCTAATTGACTTAATTGAATTTTCGTACAGCTTGTTTGTTGCATTCCTTTTTAGTGAAAATACCACTGATGGGAAGAGGAAGACTGGCTTAGGGTTTTGTACTTTGCCTAATTGACTTAATTTATATACAGCTTGTTCATTGCATTCTTTTTGTAGTGAAAATACCACTGATGGGAAGAGGAAAACAAGTTACTGC
Organism: Panicum virgatum; assembly: GCF_016808335.1. Taxonomy (NCBI): domain Eukaryota; kingdom Viridiplantae; phylum Streptophyta; class Magnoliopsida; order Poales; family Poaceae; genus Panicum; species Panicum virgatum. Next base: position 26,409,380 of record NC_053143.1, on the reverse strand, counting down.
AATGCTCCATAAGAAGTGCCCCCTGATAATTACAAAGCTAGAACTGGATCAATAAATTTCACATCAAAATATATTAGCCAATTAATCATATTCACCATTAGATAGCTGGAGCTTGTAATTTTGTTTTTAGAAGCAATGAAATTCATACATATGTTACGAGAAAAGAGAAAAATTCAATCCATCAGCAAATGTTCAAGAACACATATTGGATTATCCTAGCTAGCAAACCCAGGACCTCCTTGTCTATGGTTACATAGAGTCCAAACAAATTTTCAATGGCAAAGGGCCAATTTACAGTTAACAGAAAGTGATAGATGATAGATTATCTACAAAATACACATATCAAAAAAGTTGTATTGTGCTTCAATTTCAGTCATATATAACCTGAATTTCAGTAAACTAACATAAACTGAACCATTAGAACAAAACAATAGTACATAAAATGAAGATTGGATGGGTCTATGTTTTATAGAAACAATGCAATAGCAGCCATCAAGTCCCAAACCCTAGAATAGGAAACAAATCAATTTGATGGAAATTATGGCCAGTGAAATTAGAAAAGAAATAAAGGAATCAAAGTACCTGAGAGGTTCTGAAGGAGGTTGCTTCCATTCATCTTTTCAGTAATCTTTTCACATCAAGTTCATTTTTCTTGAATATTTCTTTAAGATAGCAAAACATGGCTGCAACAGCAAAACATTAAGAACCCATCCATACAAGAGGCAAATCATCAAACAATACTGGACAAGGCAGTAGAACATGCATCCTCATTAGGATCTAGAAATCCATTTTTTAGTTGTTACACTTAAAAACCATCGAGTTGGTTTAGAAGCTCAAGCATGGTAAGCTGCACCTCACTAATTGTTGAGTTTCAGACACTATTCTAGCAGGAACAAATTCAATGTCCACGAAAAACTAACAAAATGCTATCTACAGAAATTTCTTGTAGACATATAAGATAGAAATATATAGTGTACTCACTGACCAACAGTCTGCAGTGAGGAAACAAAAGAGCCCTGCACAATAAACATCCTACAATTAATACATAGTAAGAGGAAGACCACTAACAAACTGATAACCAGATGAATGCACTTATTTAATCCATAAGCAATGCTTAAAACAAACGAATCTTGACATGCACTGACCATGCAAGAGAATCGGAACTCAAATACTCGCGCACAACCAAAACAGAAAAAACTAACCAGAAACATTTTTCGTCATCCTCACTATAGATGAATCCTGAATGTTTAGGGGGAAAAATCACCTGCAGACTGAACTGCAGGCTGGGGAAAGCCTCTGCGACAACAGGAGCCCCGCGCCCGGCTGCGGCCTCGACGGGGGATGCGGCGAACGCAGCCAGCGGAGGAGGGGGTGCCGGGCGCGCGGGCCTTGTGCCGCGGTGGAGGAGGGGTGTCGAGGAGTGTCAGCGTGGACGCTCCTCCGGATCAGCCTGACGGAGATGTCGAGACCGGCGTTGGCTCCGCGGGCCTGCTCGGCGGGCCCCAACAGCACTCGGGCCCCGGCGGTGCCGTGGAGGAGGCCCTGTGCCGTGCCGGAGGAGGGGGTGCCGAGTACGAGGGACCGCAGCTCGCGGCGGAGGGGCACGGTAGAGGAGGGGGTGCCAAGCGTCGCCCTCCTCCCTCCGAGCCCCACACCGCGCCGGATCCGGGTCCGATCCGGATCCTGCGAGAGCGGGCTGCTGCTGCGGCGAGCAGGAGCGCCGGCGGGAAGGGCGGCGAAGGCAGGCGGAGAGGGAGTGGGGGAGGGGAGGCGGCGGCGGGGAGGGAGAGAGCAGAGAGGGAGGGAGAGGGCGGCGGGCGCGGTCGCGGGGAGCAGGAGAGGGAGAAGGGAGATGGCCGATGGGTTAGAGTTCGGGGGCTGCGGGAGGGGTTCACTGTAAAATTTCCTCGCGGGGGTGTTTTCGTAATACGGATCATCGATTTTTTCTTCGTTGTGTTCAAATAAACATTAATTTAAGGGCCTACATGAAAAATATTTGAACGTGGTAACTGTAGGAATCGGTTGAGCTGAATTTAGTTGCGATTTGCAGAAAAAATGAGGGTGTTTTTGCAAAATACCAGAGCTCACGGGGAGGTGACACGCGTCGCTTTTCTCGGGTGAAACGCGGTCTGGATAGCGCAGAGGTGTGGATTTTAACCATTCCGATTTGTTGCTATAAGATAAATAATGAGAAGATAAGTAGGTTGATAATTAATATTTTTTATCTTGATCATTATGTTGATCCCAAATGTGACTATCATCTATTGAAGCCAAGTTGAAGCTTGAAATAAACTTGGCGGGAGCACAACGCATAGGTACCTAGAGCAGCTGGTTGGCCCGCCATTAGGCGCCATGTGGGAGAACTCGCCCGCCTCCGTGTCTTAAATTCACAATTTGCGCGTCAAGTACAGCGTGCTTAAGGTCATTCTTAACGCATAGTGTCTGTAAGTGGTGTCTAAAAAAAAGAAACTCATGGACATTACCTCCCGAATGCACAGTTTCTATGATAAATGAACAAAATAAATCTCATTCAGTACTCTCTCTTCTCTCTCCTTATCTCACTTTATCACTCTTCTCCACTTCTTGGTTCTTGTGTAGACATGATGTCTTGTACGAAAAACTATGTTTATTTTTCTCAATAACTCTGTTTTTATGTCACCAAATTACGTATATAGCATCTTTATTAACTCTATAGAATCATCCTACTAGAAAGGTGGGGACTGGTCTGACGCACTGACCTGCTGTCACAGCTTGGTTCCACGAGGGCGTGGCCAACGGGTCGATAAGGTCCTCTACAGTAGGTATACGGCGGGGAGAGAAAAAGAATAGAAGAAAATTGTCGCTGGACTCATCGACCCTCACTAAGCACTGGATTCCACATCAACGGGCTCCACCAACGACATGGTTTCCTATGCCGAGGGCAGAATGCGTCGGAGAGAGAAGAAATTTGCTGGCTTTGGGAAGATTGCGGAGTAGAAGCATGGATTAACAAACTCTGACATGCGGGACCTATAAAATTTTAAAAAGCGTGCTATAAGACAGTCTCAGCGGAGGTTTCATGAAGAGTTTCATGACATTAAATATCATCAATTTTGCTGACATGACAAAGAGAGAAGAATGGAGTTTCATATGATGTGAGGAAAATTTTATCACCATGAAATTCATCTGGCACGTTTACCTAGTTCCTAATCTCGGTATCTGTGTCCATGAAACTCCACTGAGACTAATCTAAATAATTCATTGGATGGGTAGTCTGTATCACTCTCTATAGTTTGATATGGAGCAAGTTATAGAGAGCTGCTCTTTATTTTGGCAAGGTATAGTACCTAGGCCTCGGGGATGTAAGTAAAAATACTAATTTGATCCTCAGACTCGGTGTTATATTTGGTTATTTATTAAAAATCCCTTTTTGGGGGGAGAATGATGGATTGTTAGATGATTTAGAAGATATAATTGGGGGACATATATGATTGGATTCCATTTATGTACTTGCCAGAATTAGGCATATCTTTACAAAGCCTTTGCATGGGCTCGCCGTGCGTTTATATGGTCGGGCGAAACTTACTTGTCTTATAATTTATTTTTAATTTTATCCCTTGTTGCTTTGTCTAGTTCCATAATACCACTTATCCAAATGAGTTTTAGAGCATGGCTAAGGCTGGTTCCAACAGCGGGTCTGCAGCCCCAGCCCATAGCCACAGCCACGTCAGCGCCACGTCAGCTCTCGCCAGCCCACTCGACCCCAGCGCTCCATCAGTCAGCCTGCAGCCTCAGCCCACAGCCACATCAGCGCCACGTCAGCTTCTCCATTCCAGACTTAACCATTTCAGAACGCGTTGCTCTATGATTTAAATTGACACAGCAAAACCACTTTATTAAATTTAAAAATTCAGAAATTACATAAAAATTTGAAATAAAAATTTATAGATGAGTTGGGGACGAAATTTGTGATTTTTTGGAATTTTTTTCGAATTTTTTGGAGTCCAAACGGTCAAAAACGGCTAATTGCAACGGCTAGCTGACGTGGCGCTGACGTGGCAGCCGTTGGCCAATCACAGAGCGCCGCGTGGCAGCCGACCGGACGCGGGGTCGGTACCGACCAGTCGGTACCGACCGCGCGCGGCTCCAACGCCGGTCGGTAGGCCGGTACCGACCGCCCGGCCGGTCGGTAGCGCTACCGCCCCGCGCTCTCGGTTTCCGCACTTACCGACCGGCGCGGGTCAGTAGCCGGGTCGGTACCGACCGGCGGGGGGTCGGTACCGACCCCTGTTGGAACCAGCCTAATAGTCCATGCCGGTAGCCGGCTGGGAGCACATCCGCACAGTGGCGGGCCCGCTGCTGCAACACTGCTCAGCCAATCACTGCCCACGCAGAATGTCTCCGCCCGCTGAGGCCGGCGTTTGGCGAGCCGCCTGTTGCCTTCTCTTTTCTTCTCCCACGTCGGACATCGCTCACTCCCAGCCGGCCATTATACCTGCTGCTGCGTTTTACTGTTGCCACTGGGCCACAAGAGCCGACCCGCTGCTGCGCCCGCGTTTGCCTCGTTCGTGCGACCGAATTGAAAGCCCCTCGGGAAAAAGAAAGGCCCGGCCCGGCCATGGCGCTCGCGCTCGCGATTGATGGCGGTCGGCGCCGTGTGCGCGATTCACGGCGGGTCACGCGGAAAAGCTTCAAGGTCCGCGGGCTGTACCTGCCTTTCGCAAAAGTGTATCTGTTTATATTTTCTGCCGAGTCAAAGTGTATCTGTTTAAGCAAGCGAAATGGATCAAAGTGTCTTTTTTCAAGAAGAAATGTGCATGTCCATTCCAGGAAACACATGCGCGTGCACTCTACAGAATTATCCTATACATAAAAATACCTACGAGAGATGTCACACGGAAAAATTGCCTACCACTGAAATATGTACCGCATTAGTAAGACCACAAGATATCAAACCAGAGGTTTATCCTTGGCCGGCCGGGGTAAGAGATGGTTTTCCATTTTACTGTTCTCTTTTATGCATGCCTTCTTGCCCCAGTTCACTCATGACATTAGGCTGGCACTTCAATTCTGAATCAGGCGCAAGCCACGTTCTGTCCATGTCAACAGCCAGCCAGAGCGACACAGAAGCATTACCCCTGCTATTAACAAAACCTACGGACTTCATAAAAAAAAAGGGTATCCTGCATACCAAGGATAGCACACAGCAGCATTGAAAATATCTGTTGGCTACTTGTAATTTTTCTTCAGAGGTTGCTCCCTGCAAGATGCTATGTGCCGTGCAGCTCGTACTAATTCCTTACATCACAAAACATTAGCAGCGCAGAGCAAAAAGGTGGTCGAGTTTTGCTTTTGAGCTTTTGAATGATTGGCAAGGATACCAAGGATAGCACACAGCAGCTCGTACTAATTCCTTCAACACAGGTTAATCTTGAATTTACTGCTCATCCGGAAGGTCGTCGAGGATGAACGGGCCAAGCTTCCCTGACCTGAAGAGAGTCAGCAACTTCTTCGAGGTAGGGCCGTGGGTTTCATCAAAGGGCTTGTGAGGTATTCTGAACACCTTGCGAAGAGCCGTGAGCTGCATGTCTATGAGGCTTTCCAGCTCGCTCTCTTCCTCGGTGTTGCCAGTGTAGTCCAGGCACGTCCTGCATAGTGTCCTCTGGACCTCCGTCACTAAATCCTAGAACAAAAGGACAAGGTTTGTTAGCTTTCGTAGGAAATGCTACTGGTGATCTGGAGTGATCTGGAGGGAACCCATTGATTGCAAGAGAAGATGGGAAGCACAATTAGGTAGTGGAATGGATAATGGCAACAGTACAACTTGTTTGTTTGAATAATTGAAGTCAAACAAAGCAAAATACACGGAACAAGAAATTGGCAAAAGAAAAAACTATGCAATTGAGCTTTTGATTTTTTGAATGATTGGCAAGTCAACTGATGTACTATGTTAATTATTTCAATGATGTTTAAATAGTCATTAATAAGATCTGACCAGTCTCTTTCAAAACAAAAAAAAAGGTCTGACCAGTGGACATGAACACATGGTAGAAGTTCATATAGCACAAGATTTGCCCCATTGGATTCACCAACTGCACATGGCATGCATCTTCTACTCAAGTTGGATGCTGTCCATGGCCCATGTGACCAAACACATCCCAAAAGTAGCATGACCAAACAAATTACATCCATAATCCCACCCAAAATGTTCAGTAATACACACAAGCACACACATGATCGCTAGAGGATATGCCACAACTTCATGGTGACCATGCCCACATAACTAGTTCAGACCAATGTCTTGAGACACATGATGCTTTAAAGCTCATACCTGGATATATGGCTACTTTTCAGATCTCAAAGTGTCAAACACTAATAATTCCTCCTACAAGTCAAGCTTGAAATAGAAGTGCCTAAAAAAAGGAAAATATAACTACACATATCATTGCCAGTTTTGGTATACAATTGAAATTAGTTAAGGTATGAATGTTAAAACTACAAGAAGATACTAGTGGGATCATGTGCAGTACCCATGTGGTCCTCAAGCACAGAGTTCAGAACATCAACAGTATACATGGATTTTTTTCATGGTATTGTATCACCCATATGGTTGTTAGCATTAGATATGTTCCTTTATCAATGATAGCTCATGCATTATATTTTGAGACAAGGTTTAGAACCTGAACATATAAGGCATCAGAATTATTCAAACATCTCCTCCTTCGTAGTGAATCCCTTGAGTCATTTTCATTATGGCTGCATGTTTCTTCATGCACCTCGCCTCTTCTGTGCACCAACCGCTCCCAGTGCAGGGGTGTTTTTCTGATATTAAGAAGAGATAATAAATATTTTGCTATACGTTCTTCTCCGACTACCGAGTCTTTAACTGCTCCTGTATGTAAATTGAAAAGGAGTAAATTAATTTTGCACTAGCGGTATGCAAACTATGCAATATTAGTCAAGACTAAACTATTTATTGAAGCCATGATTATCATTGTTGGTTTAAGTCACAGGAGATGCATATTGTTCGAAAGAATTGATGTCACAGAAAAAAAACAGCATGTACTAGAAGTATAACCTGTTAAAGCAAGCTTTAGACCTGTCTCCATATCTGGTATGCTTGGCACAAGAACACCAGGTGTATCAAGCACATAAATACTTGGCTGACTTGCAATCTGTCCATGGCAAATATGGCTGTTAGTTTACTCAGCTGAACACTAGAGAAAAGAAGGACCAAACTTTCCAGAAATACATCATTTTCACTTGTACCATTAAAGCATTCAGATGAAACAATACTAGTGGAGAATATTCATTTGTTTTGTAATAAACAAGATATCCTGTTTTCTGAACTCCCAGAAAGAAATGTAACTGCTGATGCCAAAATGCAAGAGATACCAAAATACTGAAGTATGAACATTATTAGAAGTGTTAAATCATAATTTCTCTATTCTTATATGCAACAAGTGAAAATATTCCATTCATATGTCATTCACGCTACGAGTGTAACACCATGTTCAACCAAATATATAAGTAACTCCAGTTGCCAAGGATGAATGATTGCAGGGAATGAAGATTGCTGCACAGCTCCACAAAAGGAAAGGTGGAAAGAAATGAACAGACGACAAAGAACAGAGTATGCACTTAGAGGCTGGAAGAGTGATGAAGTAATACAATCGATTCATGAGGCGCCAGAAAATGATCAATATAGTAACAAGTAACACCACTATAATTGCAGATGCAATACAAATTAAGTGAATAAATGGGCAAGTGACATAACCAAGCATTTCACAGATAGATAGCAAACTTCATATACCACAAATCAGGTGTTCCATACAGTAACAGAAATGTAGGGCCATTTCCATTTTTGCCAGTGAGTGAACAACATTTCCACCAATCAAATTCCATGGATGGGTGCCTCATTCTCTCTTTTTACAATATTTACTCTGATAAGTATGTTCTAAGACACATACTGTTAACATTGAGTGACAAAAAGAAAGATGTTCATAGATGAATCAACTGACAGTTGCCTATACAAATAATATAAACCAGGGAGGGGGGGGGGGGTCGGGTCTGGTATCTAGTGTGAAATTATGGGAAGAATACAAACATCCACCAAAGAGTAAGAAATGTTAATGAAATATTGGTCCAGATCCTCACCTTATACCCTGCAATATCTTGAGTGACACCTGGAAGTGGCCCCACCATAGCCCGCTTGTTCTTATCAGGCACTGGATTACAGCGGTATGAACATGGATCCCAAATAATCCAAAACAGCAATTTATTTTTTTCTGAGATAATTATACCTGGAAATCGAGACGTAGCAATTCTGTGAATGGAATTTATGAGTGCAGACTTGCCAACATTAGGGACACCAACAACCATAATAAGAAGTGTTGGCTCTTTCGAGATTGCTTCCTTCAGTTTCAGCTCAGCAAGTCCAAGAAGCTAGTAAATATAATTGATCATCAATGGACTTTAAACTACTATAGAGCAAAGACAACAGAATATCATTTGGGCAAACTCAGAGTAAAAGAACAGTTCATCGTAGTTATTACATTCTACAGGTTTCATAAAATGCTAAAACTTTGGCAAAATCCTGACTTTATCATAAAAGATGCTGCAATAGCAGATAAAGGAATGGTAGCAGAAATACTTTTTTTTTTTTGCTCGAACACGCAGGAGAGCTGCATATCTTTGTATTAAGAGAGTGAGATTTGGTCCAATTACAAGAAACGGCACCATACCTAGACCAGAGTACGGGCTGTTTTAGGTCTCACTGCAGGGACCAGAGTAACAGAAATGTGAACATCTACATTTTTTTATTCAAGTCATCTTCGACACGCAATATGATTATAGGCAGACAAAGAAAATTGTGGTTGTTCAATGGAATAAATGAAACCTTTTATGGTAAAATTGAAGGCATCTATGGAGTTCTTTCTATATGTGGTGCTTCTTTCTTCTGCTTTTTGTAGCAAAATTTGAATTTTGGGAGGGACACAACAAAATAATGATGTTTACAAGATACAAGATCATATACTTTCAATAATTACCTTGAACAGTAAATGCAGCGAGAATATTTTAACTAGTTCGTGTCGAGCTATTTAAAAGAACTGTTTTCAAACAAGAGATTTCACGTTTTACTACTAGAGTTCACAGTTTCTTTTTCTTGGCATTAATTATTGTTCAATTGTTAAAGACATCTATCAACCATATAATTTAGAAAATGGTGATGATATTAATTGACTTTTTAAGTAGTTACAAGAGAAGCACTGCACTACATGGACTGCCACATAATTTGACATTTAATCAACCATGAATCCTCTAGCATAAAAATATCTACTGTGAAGTTTCAATGATAAAAAAAAATGCATCAATATGAAACTAACATCTAACTAACCTGATTAACAGAACTGCTGCTATGTGCATTTATTGAAATACAATCCTGCTTGCATGATTCAAAATGATTAAGCCACCTCTGTAAATAAAAAGTAAAAACTACCCATTGAGCAAATAGAAAAGGTAAATATCATACTGTAAGAAAACAATGTTTACAGAAGCTGCACGTTAATTTTTTCTTTACAGAATAAAAATAAAAGGAAGTGCAGATTGCACTTTGAGGATAGAAAGCTTATCTGGTGATACATACATTCATTATATTGGGGTTTGCAAGATCCTTCTTATTTAGAGCAAGAATACGCCTTTTAGCTGCAAGCACTGGTTGAAGGTCTTCATTTGCTGAGGATAATGGAATCTGGTCATAAGTTACAGTGGTTGTATACCAATAATCAGTGAAGCAAAATAATAAGTATATGATCATGCAGAAAACAACAAAAAGGGAGCCACCATGAAAATAACTGGGTTGAACATTTTATGGCCCACCTGGTGACACTGCTAGTGATCAAGGAGCTATTGAGCCTAAGTACCATCATTATTCGTTAAGAAATTGTCAGGGTACTGCTGTGAAGTTGACTAGCAAGACGAGCTGTGATGGTTTTATTACTATGTCAAGAAACTGCGTCCCTACGCTGACCGAAACAAGCAAAGCATTTCGTCGAACACCGCCCGAGCGCCACGAGAAGATCCAGGACACAGCACGCCCCCTAAGAACTCTCGAGAAACAGCAATATGGCAAGGAAAGAAAGGAGAGCAGCTAGAGGAGGGAGGAGGAGGATAACTCTAGAAACTCACGCGTGCGTCGCGGACCTCGATGACGAGGTCGGCAAGCTTGAGGCGGTCTCGGATGGCGCGGGAGGCGGCGGCCATGTGGCCCGGGAACCAGTTGACGGCGCCTCCGCCGGCGTTGAAGGCCATCTCGCCGGCGCGCTTCGCCGCGCGCGTCAGCCCCCTCATTCTTGACCCGCCTGCTCCCTCCACGATGGCAGCGCTGCTCCGCGCGCGGCGGGGGGATGAAGTAAAGCACAATCGTGCCCCAAAACTCTGAGGCTTGTACATATATAGCATTATAAAAGTTGGTCCCGATGTCTATACCACTAAAAAAATTTGGAGACACCTCTGTACCATCACATTTTTTTCGTTTTAACCTCCATGCCATTCCGTCTAGCTGCTGTTAAAAATTAACGGTTTGTTTGCCCTGACGATGGGACCCATGTATAAAATTGACCATATTACCCCTCGTCCCATCCACAATGTATCCCTCATCCTCTCTCATCTCGCGTGAACCCCTTTACCCCTCCCTCACCGAGGTCAACGCCGGCGCCGTCCAACTCCCCGGCGAGCTACCCCCTCTCGCTCCCTGGCTCGCGTTCTCGCACCCCCATCGCTCGCCCAGCTCCCAAGCGGCGGCGGCGGCGAGGTCGGCCGAGGCGGGGCGGGGCGGGGCGCCGGGCGGCCGAGGCGGGGCGGGGCGGGGCGCCGGGCGGCCAGGACGGCGCGGTGAGGCCAGCCGGGGGCGGGGCCGCCGGGCTGCAGGCGTGACGAAGATGGACACGTGGCCCGGGGGCCGCGACCAGGGCGGCCGCGGCGAGGCGCGGGGAGGACAGCTGGGGCAGAGCCACCGTGCGGCGAGGACGCGCGAGCTCCGCCGCCGGCGCGGGCCGCAGCACGCGCGAGCTGGACTTGGTGGCCGGCGAGGCGCCCAGAAAGAAGAAGGCGAGGAAGGTCGCAGCCCACTGGAGCGCGTAGAAAGATATGGCGGTGATGCCGACGATGCCGACCCAGGAGTTGAGCGATTTGAGGTTGGGGGATGCCACTCTCGGTGCGGAACTTGAAGACCGCGTAGATGCCGAGGGCGCCGGCGGTGAGGCCCGTGGTGTGCAGCGCCAGGTGCGCCTTCTTCCTGGTGGCGTCGCGGGCGAGCGGGAGGGAGCGGTAGCACAGGATGGCCTCGCCGCCGTGGATGATGGGGCCGAGGAGCATGAGCACAGGGCGGACGTTGAAGATGAGCTGCTTGTCGGCCATGGACATGGAGCGGAGGGCCAGGCCGCCGCGGAGGTGGACGCTGCGAGGGCGGGCGGCGAGGGCCTCGCCGCTGCGAGGACAGGCGGTGTAGGGGAATTTGTGAACAGTGTGGGAGGATGAAGAAGATGACAAGTGGGGCTCGCTTGTCATTGAGAGGAGAGAGGTAAGCAATTGTTTTGGCATCCAAAGGGTACGAAGGTCTTTTTGCAGCTCTACTACCCTCTGTTAACACCCCTTCCGTTCAAAATGGCATGGAGGTCAAAACGAAAAAACGCGATGGTACAGATGTGTCTCCAAACTTTTTAGTGGTATGAACGTCGGAATCAACTTTTGTAATAGTATACATGTAAAAGCTACATGTAAAAGCCTCCAAAACTTTCTCGATTGCACTAACTTTCCATCTCTATACGTCTTCTACTCAGCAGTGAGAAATTTAAATATTTGCCATCCTTACCAATATCTCCTCTTCGTTTGCCATTCTTAAAATGGAGCTAAAAAATTTGTCCTGTGAACAGTTCTAGATCCTACATATTTGCTACTTTCGGTCACGTGGCAGGCCAACTCAAATGGCCAGCGTGGACAGTGGAGGGGAAATGACGGCCCTGCCCCCTCGGTGGCCGCCGCCGCCCGCACGAGCGCGAGCAGGGGGCCGCCGCCTCGCTAGCTCGAGCAGGGGCCCGCCGCCGGGGCCGTACCCTGCCGCCGCCGCGCTTTGGGCGGGACGCAGGCGTGCCCATCGCCTTCGCGCGTTGGGAGGCCGGGGCCCTGCCCATCCACCGGAGGTCATCCATGCGCCACAAGCAAGAAGCAATTAAAGCTTTGTTTGGTAGCTTCCCTGCTCATATTACGTGACCATCGCACAAGCAAGAAGCACAACCAACCGGCTAGCAGCCTAGCACAAGATTGATAGATTCACAAGACATGTAAAGCTCGATTTGATTTGCAACAGGCGGAGGCATGGAGCTTGAGCATGCTATACTGCCCGCGCGCCGCTGGTGAACCAAGCACTATAATTGCGTGATTTATGGGAGTAACGGTGTCACCCGCTGCTCGCCGTCCTACCACTCCCCTCGCGTTGACCTGGCGCACGGCGTGCGCAGCCCCATCTGAACCCCCGCCGCATCCGCTTGGCGCTCGCCCGCTCCACCTGCACCTGCGCACGGGAGTCTGTTTCCGCCTTCTCCGTCACCGCCTGCCGCCGCAGCTCCCGCGCCTCCTCTTCCTGCTTCGTCCACGTCGCGGCGTCCAGCGCCTCGCCGCCGCGGTCGCCCGCATCCCTGAACCCGCCGCTGTAGACGACGATGGGCTGCTGCAGCGAAGCATACGCCCGGCGATGCAGGTGGCCTAATGGAGCTCGCGGCGGGCGGCGTCGCCGAGGTCGTGGCTGTCTGCCGCGGCGGCGGAAGGGAGCAGGACAGGGCGGGCTGAAGGAGGGCAGAGTGGGGGCAGGGCTGTTAGCAATAAACCCAGCGCGAGGTAGTCGCAGCTGGCGGTGGTGGCGAGCTGGCCGTGCGCGTAGTGCGTGCACGGGCGGCGAGCTCGTGTGTGCGCGCCAAGCCCGTGGGCTGTGCGTGCGGGTGTCATGTGGTGTTCAGCGTGTGTGCGCTGCGTGTGCGTGCGTCGTGCACGGATGGCTGTGCACGAGCCAGTCCGTGGCGTGCGTGTGATCGCGGGTGAGCGCGTGTGTGCTCGTGAACCGTGGTGGAGGTGATCGGGCGAGCGATCGGGCGGCAGCTGAAGGAGGCTTGATTCGTGTTGATCGCGCGGATGATGGCGGCCGTTGAAGACCGTTGGAAGCGGGCGCATTGGGCGCAACATCTCCGGGTACGGCGGGAACGCGCTGGAGCGCGTCATGCGCGCCCGTGGCGGAGGTGGCGGCGTGTGGTGAGTAGTGTGGGTCGTGGGTGCGTCACTGGGGCTATAAAGCTCCGTTGTACTCCGATGATGATCCTAGAGAGTGGAATTGGAGAGCGGCGTTTGGCGCCGTGCGTTTGTGCGCGAAATTTCCCCGAGTTACTGTTTATCTTCTACCTCTCGCCATCCAAAATTCGCTCTGCGTGGTGTCCAATTCGTGAAGTGAGCGGCTTGGTGAGATCGAGGGAGGTGTGGTGCGTCGATTGCGCACCAAGGCCGGGGCTGGAGTTGCCCGGAAGGGTGACTTCACCGACAACCCCCCCTGCGGTCCCCTGTTTCGCGTCGCGGCGGCGTTCTGCGTCAGGCGGATCTCCAACAAGTGGCATCAGAGCCGGTTAGTTCCAAGGGGCAATGTCGTCCTCGCCACGGCGCTCGGCGACTCCACGTCAGCGATCGCGCGGTCCTTCTCCATCGAGGAAGCTGCGGACGCGCGAGGTCATCATCGAGCAGGTGGTCGAGCGGGTGGCGACGTCCGGTTCCGTGAGCTATCTGGTGCTAACGCCGGCAGGTTACACGGCGTGGGCGATCAAGATGGAGGCTATCCTCGACGCGCAGGGCCTCTGGGAGGTCGTGTCTCCGTCGAGCGGCGTCGAGGTGGACGCACGGAAGAGCAAGACGGCGCGGGCACACCTTCTTCAAGCGTTACCGGAGGACATCTTGATGCAGGTGTCGACCAAGCCCACGGCGCAGGAGGTGTGGGAGGCGCTGAAGACGCGATTCGTGGGCGAGGATCGTGTGCGGACGGCGCGCCTTGCCACCTTGAGAGGGGAATTCGACTCCCTGATCATGCTGGACGGCGACACGCTGGACGTCTATGCTGGCAAGATCAGCGGGATGAAGGCAAGCTTCGCGAGCATCGGATCGACGCTCGATGACGCAGCGTTGGTCAAGAAGCTGCTCGACACTGTGCCCGACCTGTTGTATCCGGCGGTGGCCGGCATCGAGCAGTTTTGCGACGTGGCGTCCATGCTGTTCGAGGAGGCGCTCGGGCGGCTCAAGGCGTTCGACGAGCGATCGCGGCGGCGAGCTCAGCTGACGGGCAGACAGGCGACGTCCGGTGGTCAAGGCGGCGAACGGCTTCTGCTCACGGAGGAGGAATGGCGGGCGCGGCGCAAGGCGAAGTCCGGCATTGGAAAATGCTTCAACTGCGGCGTCCGTGGCCACTTCGCGCGCGACTGCCGCAAGCCAAAGAAGGAGGTCGTCATGGCGGCCACGGCGGATGTCGGCGAGGAGTCGACCGAAGCAGCTCTCCTCTGAAGATTCCGGCGCAGGCGGCGCTGGGATCCGGCATAGTCGGCGCTGGGTTTAGGGGGGAGATTGTTAGCAATAAACCCAGCGCTAGGTAGTCGCAGCTGGCGGTGGTGGCGAGCTGGCCGTGCGCGTACGTGCGTGCACGGGGCGGCGAGCTCGTGTGTGTGTGTGTGCGCGCCAAGCGCGTGGGCTGTGCGCGCGGGTGTCATGTGGTGTTCAGCGTGTGTGCGCTGCGTGTGCATGCGTCGTGCACGGATGGCTGTGCACGAGCCAGTCCGTGGCGCGCGTGTGATCGCGGGCGAGCGCGTGTGTGCTCGTGAACCGTGGTGGAGGTGATCGTGCGAGCGATCGGGCGGCAGCTGAAGGAGGCTTGATCCGTGTTGATCGCGCGGATGATGGCGGCCGTTGAAGACCGTTGGAAGCGGGCGCATTGGGCGCAGCATCTCCGGGTATGGCGGGAACGCGCTGGAGCGCGTCGTGCTCGCCCGTGGCGGAGGTGGCGGCGTCGTGGTGAGTAGTGTGGGTCGTGGGTGCGTCCCTGGGGCTATAAAGCTCTGTTGTACTCCGATGATGATCCTAGAGAGTGGAATTGGATAGCGGCGTTCGGCGCCGTGCGTTTGTGCGTGAAATTTCCCCGGTTACTGTTTATCTTCTACCTCTCGCCATCCAAAATTTGCTCTGCGTGGTGTCCAATTCGTGAAGCGAGCGGCTTGGTGAGATCGAGGGAGTGTGGTGCGTCGATTGCGCACTAAGGCCGGGGCTGGAGTTGCCCAGAAGGGTGACTTCACCGACGACCCCCCAGTGGTCCCCTGTTTCGCGTCGCGGCGGCGTTCTGCGTCAGGAGGATCTCCAACAAGGGCCGTCATTTCCCCTCCACTATCCATGCTGGCCACCTGAGTTGGCCTACCACGTGACCGAGAGTGGTAAATATGTTGGATCTAGGGCCTGTTTGGTTACCCGCGCTAGGGAGTACTAGTAAACTTTGACCGATAATTACGGTGTTAAATAAAGTTATTTTACAAACCAACTCCAAAACTCTGTGCTAGGAACACTGAAGAATCTAATTAGGCCTTTGACCGCGTGATTAAAGAATAGTTACTGTAGCATCAATGTAGCCAATTATTGATTAATTACCGTCATTAGATTCGTCGCGAAAAATTATACCCATTTTTGAAATTTTTTTGCAAATAGACTTCATTTAGCACTCCATCTATACGAGATTCTTTTCTCGGCTTGTGTGCACTAGGAATTCAAGTGTGAACCAAACAAAGCCTAGAACTGTTCACAGGGCAAATCTTTTAGCTCCATTTTAAGAATGGCAAATGGAGAGGAGACATTGGTATGGATGGGAAATATTTAAATTTATGCTCAGCGGCGGACTAGACGGACCAAAATGGCAAACTAGGGCATATAAGTGCAAATTCTGCAAGCTTCGATCGAGGCCACCGGATAAACATCCAAGAAGGATGAAGAGATTGAATAATTTTACAATTAACCATCCATCCGTCTCTAATCACACTTTTGCAAATCTCTCCTCTTACTCCCCCTTCACACCCCATGGACATTGATTTGGTGGTTCAGATTAAAGTATCACTGGTTGCACCAAAAGATTAGTTTGCACCGGAAATATTCGTTTTTTTAATGCTAGTGAAGATGAAGATGCCACACGCACATTTTTTTCATCCAGCAACTATGTTATTTATTTTTCTTCTACAAAATAATACACGTATTTATTTTCCTTCCTCTCAATGCCATTTATAACTCCGTAGTTGAAAAGTTTCTGAATTAAAATTGTTTAGGGTTTCAAAATATTACTGTAAATCTATAGGTTTTGAAATTTGAAATTAAAATTTGGGACACCAAACGACTCTAAATAAAAAAAATTCAACTATAAAGTTGTAGGCCATGTTGAGGACTATAATTTTAACATAAAGTTTATCTATATTTGAGTTCATATGAAAAAGTTATAAATTACTTTTTAATATAGAGTTTTTAGATTATCCTGTTTTGACTCAAATGAAACTCAAAACTAAGTTTAGAGATCGAGATAATATAACTGAACAAGTTTGAGGACCTAAACAGGTGATTTCTAAGTTGAGGGACCGGAATGACATAACCGAACAATTTTAAGGACTTAAACGATTGATTTACAAGTTTAGGGATCGAGATGACACAACCCAATAAATTTAAGAACCGGTGATGATTTTTTTTTTTTGCCTTTTCTTCTCCCTTCCTTCCGTGCAGCTGCCGCAGGAGGCGCCGCCCCTCCACGTCATCCCCAGCGCAGCGGCGCTGCCCGCCGCTCCACATCATCCCCGCGGTAACCAGCGCCGGCGGTCATCCGTACGGCACCTCCGCGCTGGCCCTCCGGGCTGCGGTGGTGCCCACCATCCTGTGCCTGCTGCCGCCGGCCCCTGCTGCTGCTTGCAAGCTCAACGTCGTCCTCCTGCCCGCACGGGATCTCTGCTGCTAGCCGTAGCAAGTAGCAGGCCGCAGGCATAGCAAGGTCCAAGTCAGAATCTTGGTTAGTAGTATAAGAAGGCGAGATCCCAGTGGTGCTAGCTGCCGCCGGCCACCCACTCCTCCGATCCGTCAGTACCGGCGCCGGCGGCCATCCGCACGGGATCTCTGCTATGTATGATCTCACTCTGCAGCAGGTCATCCGCGGTCGACATGGGCGAAGCCAGCGATGATGATCACCGGGATTTTTAGCTTTTTGCAACGGGTCAGCAACATAAAAAAAATAGTGATGAATAGTGAATTTATATAGGACTGCCGGCTTTCATCGGGGTCAGCTGACCCCCCAATGGCAAGCTGTGGCTTCGCCAACTGGACATCCGTGATCCGCGATCGGGTGCATGATCACTCTCTGCAGCAGGTCCAAGTAGCAGGCAGCACATCTCTCTCTGCAGCAGGTAGTAGCAGGCAGCAGGCAAAGCAAGGTCCAAGCGAGAATCAGATCGACAGCAGCAGGTGTGGCCCTTGAGAATCATTATTCCAAGGGGAGTAACATGCTACTTAATTGATATTCTTGGTTAGTGTAGGACCGCAACACATTTATTCATTCAACTGTGCTACTTGCTCGGAATAGATAAACAGCAATTGATATGTCGGTAGTGGCTATGTAACCTTTTTTTTTGAACGAAAGTGCACGAGATTGTGCATATTTCATTGATAGAGAAGAAGAGTACAAACCGGAGGCCGGTAACAAATAATTACAGCTGTGGTATTACAGACGCTAAGTTCTTTGCTCCTGCTGTTGCCCAAAAGTCTGCTTCCGCCTTAATTTTCTCCATTAACCTAGTTGGTGGCGTTTCTTTTCGATTGAAAACTCTATTGTTTCGCTCCTTCCAGACCTCCCAACTGATTAGCATGGTGAGGCTCCGTACGGCCTTCTTTGGCATAGCGCTATAGTACTGATGTTCAGCCACCAAGAGAGCGTATTGTCACTCGGTATCCACCTGTTTGGGTTGAGCTCTGGATAACCGATCCACTCCGCAGCAAGCTGCCATATCCTTCTAGTGTATCTGCATTCGGAGAGCAAATGGTGTGCCGATTCTACGACTCTTCTGCAGAGGGGGCATGAAGGCGAGTGCGGCCATCCCCTCCTTGCCAGCCTATCCGAAGTCCACACACGATTTTGGGTGATGAGCCAGATGAATTTCCTTTGACTACTGTTACATAGCCTCGTCTGGCTATGTAACTTAATTTCTTTGACTACTGTTTTACCAAATGTGTTCGTATATGTTGCATTATGATCACCGGTTCATTTCCTTCAGCTTGTGTATGCTCGTGAGCTCCTCTGTTTATATTTTTCAGTACACCAGCTAATTTAGAATTGTAATTTTCATGACACCCTTAACTCATTTAGAGTGTTAATATTTTTTGCTTTTCTGTCAAAAGAAATCATTACTACACTTCTTATCCAACTGTCTTTGTATTCGACTAGAGCTCTCTGCATTGCTTGAACTTGCTCTGTATGGACAAGATATTTGAATTTTTTCCCCTTTCATGATTGAAGTTCTTTTATTAACTAACATGTAGAAATGTTTTGTTCTTTAACTATGTAGATGGATGAACGGTCATGGATGCATCTTAAGAACTGTACTTGCAAAGAGTACTTAAATGGTCTAAAGTCATTTATAAGAGCAGCGGAGATGGATATGTTAAATCAGCGCAAGTCTGCTATGTGTTGTCCATGCGTTGATTGTCAGAATGATAAAAAGTTCACAAGTTCAATGCATGATCATACTCACTTGATCATTCGGGGTTTCATGGATGACTACAAATATTGGAACAAGCATGGTGAGGAAGGAATTAATTATCGAGACCTGCAGACCGGTTGTATTGGTTCCATGCTCACTTTTGGGCAATCATTTTTCTTGAATTTGTCAACAACTGAATAAATAGCTATTAGATGGGACATCATAGGTTTGTTCATGTGTTTCCTTTCTTTTAATTTCTACTAATATCAGAGGGGACATCATGTTTGGGTGGAGCACCAGCCCACTTGCGCACCAGACCTCTCCCCCGCTGCCTCTGCTGCGCTGCGGCCCTTCCTCGACTTAGTGGAGAAGTGCAGCATGGGCGAGAACGTGCTAGCGCCGCGCCTCTGGAGGCCCGCATGGGGGAGGCTGGCGTGGAGGACAACGGGGAAGTGGAGGGTTATCGAGGGAGGGGCAGCTTTGATGGGCGGCCGTATCGGCTCCGTGTCGATGAATTATTAGTTACCAGAATTATTTATTTTAGAGATTTGATTATTCGACACTCCTTCGACACGTATTGACGCCGTATCGGTGTCGGACACGGTGTCCGACACCGACACGTGACTTCAGCGGCGTGTCGGTGCAGCAGAGTATATATCTCTATCTTTCCAATGGATCAGATATGTTAATCTAAATCTAGATGAAGCCTGATGTGATATATTATGTATATAGTATAGCATCCTGCAATGTAAGTTGTGCCTCTTATTCAATGTGCAGATTACTTAACTGAAGCGATGCGCTAACAATGTTGTATTTCTTCAATTTCACAGGACTTTGATGTGTTGACCTCACCGCCGCTTGATGCAGATGTGCTCAGTACCATTCGAGATAAGATAGTGTCAATCATAATGAACAAGGTGATCAGTAGGGAAGGGGTATTCCACTGCTCCAATTCAGGGATTTCAAGTTTTTGAATATTGTGATACCTCCATTTAATGTAACTTGTGATGGAATATACTATGTGACTACTTTGAATATTGCTTTGTGATATTGCTGAATGAAGTTGTAGTGAATGTGCTATTTCACTGATTAGAAATTATTGCATGTGATGTCAAATTGTTGCCTGTAATGTTGCTGCTATGAATTGGTGCTTGATATGCTGCAGCAAATAAAGGTGCTGGTTTAGCATATGGATGGGTTTATCTCATACGTGGAATGGGTTATCTCAGACGTGGAATGCGTTTATCTCAGACGTGGCTGTATTATTTATGTCTTTGACAAGGAAGTCATTACAGACGCATTTCAAGTAGCTGGGTCTCTGATGAACCACATTAGAGACCCGTTTTAAGAAGCCGCTTCTCTGATGTTGATCATTAGACGTGTCTCTGATCTAGGTCATTAGATACGCGAAAATCCACGTCTCTGATGTGGACATGCCACAGACTCGGATTTTCGCATCTGTGATGTGCTGCTATTACAGACGCGATGTGAGTGACGCATGATTTCTGCGTCTTTGATGAGGTTTAAGACGCGTCACTAATGAAGTGTTCTGACATAGTGTTTACTGCATATCATTTGGCTTTAGCTCTTGATAGTAAAATCCATAATGTGTTTCATGTTTCTCAGCTTAAGCCTTTCACAGCTAATTACTCTCTGGTGTACTCTGACATCAACAAGCTCACCAACCTGGATCGATACTTTGGCGCCAGAAGCTATACTCGAGCGTCGATTGATTAAGAAGGGCAACACTGTTGTTCCTCAAGTGCATGTGAAGTGTTCTCATCTGCTAGCCGATTCCGCGACCTAAGAGGATTTCTATGTGCTGCGTCAGCGGTTCCCTGACTCGTCTGCTTGTGGTCAAGCAGCTTCTCCGGCAGGGGGAGATTTCTAAATATTATATAAATTGAGACATAATGAGGTATTGAAAGTGATCTAGGCCCCTAAGTGGGTTTTGGTGAATAATGACAAAACACATGTATATTTAATCGTGTAATTGAGCATGTGTGCAGGTGATGAGTTTGAATAGGTGAATCAAGTGACAATGTATGACCCCTCAAAATGGAAATGAAAAGGCGGTGTTCAAGTGTACTCAAGAAATTAGATTATATATTTGAATTTTGAGTATAGGAACGCCGTACTATCAAGAGGGGCTTGGTTCAAAGGTTTCGATTCGAAACTAGTGTTCGAGAGAACATAGACAAACTTGTGTGAGCCACAAAACCACTCCAAAAGAGCAAAAACTAGAATTTTCCCTGCCTTACCCGGATACTCCGGGTATAGGGCCGGATACTCCGGATCCCATTTCCCGGATTGTCCGGGTGACTGTTCTCGGGCAGAAAACTAGGTTTGCCCGGAGTTTCCGGGCATATACCCAGAGTCTCCAGAAAATCTTTCGCCCAACGGCTATTTTCTGTGATGAGGGGTATAAATACCCCCTCAACTCCTTCAGCTCACTCTCTCTTGCCCATTTGACGAGCTGAACACTTCCCTAAGCCAAGAAAGAGCTCTCTCACTCCCCTCTCTCCATTCTTGAGTGATTCCATTGAGGGATTTGAGTGAGAAGCAAGCAAGAGTAAGGATTCGTGCTAGTGAGCCTCATTCCCACCTTTTGAGCACTTGGTTTTGAATAAGCCCGCAGATTCAAGTTTGTTACTCTTGGAGCCTTGTGCTCCTAGACGGCTAGGCGTGCTTGTGATTGCTCGACCTCGATTGTGAGCTGCACAAGAAGTTTGTAAGCTTCATTCCTCGCCAAGGAATTCATAGTAAGTGACCTTGGGCTTGAGAGGTGATCTCGCCCTTGGAAGAGGAACATAAGGGTTCTTGAGCACCGTCTCTTGAATCCTTCCTCAACAGAGACGTAGCACCTTCGGGTGTGAACTTCGGGAAACAAATCCTTGTCTCACTTGTGTTGCTTTACTTGATTTCATTGCTATTTGCTTGTGAGTCTTTCTTTTTAGGGTTTGAGCTTGATCTACTCGTATCCAAGTTTCTAGTGCAACTAAACCTGTGGAACATCATCTCTAGGAACCCTTGGTACTTGTACTTTAGCTTGATCTATTTTTAGCGCTCAGATTCTTGCAGTTTCCTTTCATAATTTCATACCCGGAGTCTCTGGGAAAGAGCTCCGGATACTCCGGACCAAAAACCTGGAGTTTCCGGGCTTATACCCAGAGTATCCGAGCTGAGTCTGCGTCTGATAAGTTTTTAAGTGTCTTTGAGCTGCAGATTGCCTATTCACCCTCCTCTAGGCATCTTAAGGTCCTTTCAATTGGTATCAGAGCTTGGCTCTCCATTCAAAGGGCTTAACCATCTGGAGAGGTCAAGATGTCGGGTGATGAAAAGAATCCCAAGAATCCGGTTGATGAAGGCGGAAAAGGTGATTCCGGTAATGAAAAAGAGAATGACAAAGTAGGGCCATCAAACAAAGAGAAGAAAGAAAGGAATGATGGTGGTGGACAAGAAAGAGGCGGAGACATCCGATGATGAGATGTCTTTTGAGAAGTGGAAGGCTTGGAAGACGAAAAAGAAGGAGTGTTGATGCTCCCTAACGATCATTTTCAGACGCCAACTTGATCAGAAAATCATGAGAGTTTGCATTTCTTACACTCATCCTTATCCAATAAAGTCCCTAAACCACACTTTATCTTTTAGAAAATGCAAGTTGTGTTTTTAAGCTAATATGCAGGTTACATGCACACTTTGGCCCGACATAAAATCATAGAAAATATCAAAGCACCGATTCAGGCTCAGATGGACCAAAAGTGATGCAAGAACCCAATTCAGGCAAGCCAAGATAGGCCAAGACTGACATGGACCAGACAAGGCAGCCCAGGACAGCCCACCAGAGGAGGTTGGGGGCGGTTGGCGCCACTGGTAGGCCGACCGACATGCCTGGTCGGCCGACCGGCTCGTGGGCCCCATCGCCTTAATCCAGACACGTGGCGACGTCCCATTGGCTCCTAATGGCGGTTCA
Source organism: Panicum virgatum (assembly GCF_016808335.1). Classification (NCBI taxonomy): domain Eukaryota; kingdom Viridiplantae; phylum Streptophyta; class Magnoliopsida; order Poales; family Poaceae; genus Panicum; species Panicum virgatum. The sequence goes on along the minus strand of NC_053143.1, from coordinate 26,386,640 downwards.
CCGAGGAATGGCTGCTTCTCACTGTTGACGGTCACTAACGACCCATTTTGACCGTCAACACATGGACCGAATTCAACCATAATGTGGAATAAATGCTAGGATAGGTTTATTTATTAACAAATTCCATATATGGTGCTTGAGAATGTGTGCAGGTGGTTTTGAGCTAATTTTGCAGGTTGCAAGCACACTTTGGTCCGACATAAAATCACAGAAATTATCAGAGCACCGATTCAGGCTCAAATGGACCAAGTGTAGCCCAAGAACCCAGTTCAGACCACTCAAGACAGGCCAAGACCAACTGAGTTAGGACGAGGAGGCCCAGGATAGCCTGCTGGACGAAGCAGGGGGCGGTTGGCCCACCTGGCAGGTCGACCGACCTACAGGTCGGCCGACCTGGCCCATGGGCCCCACCGCCTCATCCTCGACATGTGGCGCCTCCTCACTGGTTGTTCAGGTCGGTTCCAGGAGTTTCAGCCCGTGGCTCCCTCCTATAAATACAAGGGGAGGGGTGAGAATAGACACCACACACCACACTCACCACACCATATCTTCTCTTGAGTTCTCACTTGAGTGAGAGTAGTCTTAGGGAGTTTAGGAGTAGAGGTACCCAGGAGGGGCGCCGGTAACGGCGCTCTTCTCCAAATTGTACCTCTACGAGGGTGAGTGAGATAGTCAGAGGATGTGCCGGGCTTGTCGGCGCTCTTCTCCGCTTGTACCTCAATGGATGCTTATTCGGTTGTAAGTGTTCGAGACTTTCTTTGTTTATTTAGAATTAGAGTCTAGATCGTAAGTTATCATCTCTGCCTTATATTAGTTGATGTGTATGCTAGCGAGTAGCATTTGACTCTAGAGTGGGCTCCGGATAGAAAAGGATACCCATGTACGCCTCTAGAGTTAGTAGGGAAAGGCGTAGATGTGGTGTCTAGGCTGGACTATACCACTCAGTTGTCCGATAGTCTCACGGTTTGTATAGGTAGCCGGCAGGTGGTGACAGCCCTGTTCAAGCCCTAGTAATCCTCCACATTCGGATATTGGATAGAGCACATATTGGAGCTATCGGCTTGTATAAGCCTGTCGATACCTTTAGCTCGAAGTATAACAGTGACGTGATCTCTTCTTCTAGGCATAGATTCTAGATCTAGAAAGTCATCTCTTTCCTACCCTTCTACACTAGTGTGTGTCCTTGGACTATCTGAACCCGTAGATAGTGTACTCACATTCCCTAGTGGATATGATACGCTAAAATACTCTTGGGTGAAAGCTACAACGGTATCTGTGCGCTTGCGGATTTTATTCGTGACGTTACAAAGTACAAACAAGCTTTCTGGCGCCGTTGCCGGGGAACGACAGCTACATTATCTTCGGACTCAGTCGTCCTCGTATTTTTTTCTTTTTCTTTCCTTCTACCTCTACCCCCGCTACCCATGGAGCAGCTATCCTTTCCACAGCTCTCTACCCCAATGGGCGAGTTCTTTGAGCCATCACCATCTTCCTCATCTAACCATGAACTCGACCCTGGCTTTATAGCCATGGTTCGGAAGCGACCCTTCTCGGGAGAAATTCATGAAGATCCCTATGAGTATTTGCAAGAATTTGAGGAACTATGTTCGGGTCTAGAAATCCTAGGCATGACACAGGAAGGCTTGCGGTGGAAATTGTTTCCCTTCTAGAGAGGGCAGAGCAATGGTACACCCGCATGATAGGAAATATGAGCGCTGATTGGGAGGAGCTTCAAGATGACTTTTGTTACTCGTGCTCTCTCACCGAACACATAGACTCCCTACCGACCGACATCCTCGATTTTGAGCAATTAGAGAAGGAGTCTATAGGTGTAGCATGGGCTAGATTCTCACGCCTTTTGGCATCTATCCCAGCCATGTCTATATCCGATGAAGTATCTTTGGAAGTTTTCTATTTGGGTTTAGACATGGAAACTGCCCTAGAGCTTGACGACGCCAGTGGAGGATGGTTCTTACACACAACTCCGGAAGAAGGAAGAGACCTCCTAGATAGTTTCTTAGACGACTCTTTCTTCTCTACCGACCATAGTGAACCCCGCCGGGAGGAATCCGCGTCGAGCCATGAGAGTCTCTCAACACCCGAATCTAGGCCTTCATCTTCCACATCCCAATATTCGTTTGTTGAGCCCTCTCCCGAACCACGAACACCAAAGGAAGAAGAAATTCAACCTTCAGAGTTCTCTTCCCGATTCGAGGACGATCATTCAGAAAATATCCAAAATACCTCGAATCATCTTAGGCACAAGGAGCCTATGAAATCGATGTGTCTTTATGAGACCCTCAATATAATTTCCCACCATACACCCGCAATTGATTGGTCAAAGGAGGCAAAGCGTGCTTCCAAAGTGATTTGGATTAGCCCAACCTCTGCAACCATCCCTTGTTCTATGAAAGGAAATATCGTAGAAGCTCTTCATGATCCTGCTGCTGAGGTTTGCATCTTACCCGAGTGTCTTTTGGATACTCTCATGGGTAACAAGCCTTTGACCCCGACCGACAAATACTTTAAGAGTCCATCTAGACTGTAATTTGAATGTTAGGGGATTTCAAAGGACGTGCCTATCACCATAGACAAAATCGAGGTGCATTTAGATTTCTGTATCTATGATATCCTTGATTTTGATCTTCTCCTAGGCCTCCCGCTAGAAAAACTTCTGGCATCTCATGGGAGCCTAGATGAAAAGCTTAGGGAAACCGGCTCGGACACTGCCACTCCTCATCTAGAAAATCTTCTGGCCAAGCCTCTTTCCGAGCAAAACCCGCTCAAGGAGACGTTGCATACATCTCCATTCATATCATCCGAGCCTGTTGTCTTGGGAGTTCTAGAATCCTCTGAAGAATACGACTCGGAAGATAGCCTTCACTTTTGTGGAGATGAACGTTCATCATCACCCTTGATCGAGTTTGAGCCTCTTCCCGCTGGCCTAGAATATGTTGTTCTCGACCATAGTAGAGAATCAACATCAAGCTTTCATGATGAATCTCTTGAGATGGAGAATCAATGGGCCATGAAATTTTGTGAGGCGCCGACTCTGGAGTCCGAAGAAAAGGATTCCACAAATGAGCATGGGAGTTTCACTTTTGACATACCATGAAAACCATGCTCATTCAATGCAATTCCAGAGTCAGGCATGTTTAGTGCCTGTGCACACATGAGGACTACAACCAACTCAAGGTCCTCTTCTGCAAAATCTTCAGAAGGTTGGTTGTAGATGTATATATTTATCATAAACATTGCAGATTTCGTGGGTGCACCGTGGCACTAACCTTATAGCTAGCTTCAACAATTGGTGGTGAAACAATGACCCATCACCAATGATGGCTGCAAGAGTTATCATGGTCGAGCTTATGACCAGAAACAAAGTACTGCCGGGAGATAGCCCGGACTATTATTTATTTATTTGCTTGTTTATTTCCCTTTCAGTAAAAAGCAAGAGCATATCCTAGGATATAGTTTTCCTTCGGGTATTTTTGGTTCCTAACCTTTCCAGAGGAAGATCAAGAAGAATGATGGACAGACAATACCTACAAACATGAGAGATACACCGACTACAACACATCGATATGCCTTGATGAAGAACAACTACAGAAGGAGACTTGAACTCCATACACTTGAAGTTTTGCAAACTCCAAGTGTGGGGGAGGTATGTGAGTACCCCAAAGTAAGTTCTTTTCTTAATTCATATCTTGTCTTGGAATTGGTGTATATCCTCGTATCTTGCTCTATAAAAAAAATAATGAAAAAAAGAGAGAGGGATTGCCATCAACAAAAACGCCATGGTAAGTACTCTCAATGTCCTGCTTTTGACATTAAATAAAGCCCTGCCGGGAGGTCGCCCGAGGATCACCAGGTTTGTACTCATGCCTATCTCTCTTTGAATAAAAGCTCAATCATGCTTCGTGCTCCCTTTATCTGTTCTCGCATGCTCTAGTTTGAATGTGTGTCGCAAAACACATTATAGGCGTTTCAAATCAAGCATGGTGTTTGGGTTAAAATGTCTTCTTCGGTCAAACTGTCATGGTGTCAAGTTTGATTGATGAACCTCAGAGTTAATACTTGTATAGATACTGGTTGCATATATGGACAAACCCCTGCAGAAAAACCAAATCCAATTGGGTGAGTCAGCGAGCTGAATTCAAATAGAAAGGCAAGCCAAGGTTTTGGATTAATGTTGTACAACATATGCATGTTGATGCAATCTTAATTCAGCCTTGCATGAGTAAGTATCTTGGTGAGATTAAATTTTAGTTTCAATAAATTTTAGAAGCTCCCTGGTTCTTAAAACCGGTAGAGCTATTAGTTGTTTCCATATTTTTGTTTTTGAATAAGCACCAGGTACAAGAACAAGTGTGGGGGAGATCTCTCGGAACTCTCATGCATATACACTCGAGATCTCCCACAACACGTGCACAACACCGAACGAACCAGCATGCAAAAGGCCAAGACGAACTGGTGCTACCACCATTCATTCTTTAGAAGTAGGATGAAAACAAGCAATGCTTTGGTGAGGATATATATACAATGAGTGACATGAGAGATCCTATGGAGAAGTAAAGCTATGGTTGGTCTTTGCAAAAATATTTCCAAAACCCCAGTCATATAGTAGGAAAGTGGAGGAGACTAAAGTCAACACCGTTCCGCTCTTCAACTTCCCAAACAATTCATGGTAGACACATCAAAATTCACAGGCAAAGGTAAGGCCTAGAATAATTTGTATGCAGGTGTCATATCATGTGAAGTCAGGTCCGCCTTAGTTCTTGCCTTTACTCGAGGACGAGCAAAGGACTAAGTGTGGGGGATCTTGTTGACGGTCACTAACGACCCATTTTGACCGTCAACTCTTGCACCGAATTCAACCATAATGTGGAATAAATGCTAGGATAGGTTTATTTATTAACAAATTCCATATATGGTGCTTGAGAATGTGTGCAGGTGGTTTTGAGCTAATTTTGCAGGTTGCAAGCACACTTTGGTCCGACATAAAATCACAGAAATTATCAGAGCACCGATTCAGGCTCAAATGGACCAAGTGTAGCCCAAGAACCCAGTTCAGACCACTCAAGACAGGCCAAGACCAACTGAGTTAGGACGAGGAGGCCCAGGATAGCCTGCTGGACGAAGCAGGGGGCGGTTGGCCCACCTGGCAGGTCGACCGACCTACAGGTCGGCCGACCTGGCCCATGGGCCCCACCGCCTCATCCTCGACACGTGGCGCCTCCTCATTGGTTGCTTAGGTCGGTTCCAGGAGTTTCAGCCCGTGGCTCCCTCCTATAAATACAAGGGGAGGGGGTGAGAATAGACACCACACACTACAGTCACCACACCATCTCTTCTCTTGAGTTATCACTTGAGTGAGAGTAGTCTTAGGGAGTTTAGGAGTAGGGGTACTTAGGAGGGGTGCCGGTAACGGTGCTCTTCTCCAAATTGTAACTCTACGAGAGTGAGGGAGATAGTCGGGGGATGTGCCGGGCTTGTCGGCGCTCTTCTCCGCTTGTACCTCGATGAATGCTTATTCGGTTGTAAGTGTTCGAGACTTTCTTTGTTTATTTAGAATTAGAGTCTAAATCGTAAGTTATCATCTCTGCCTTATATTAGTTGATGTGTATGCTAGCGAGTAGCATTTGACTCTAGAGTGGGCTCCGGATAGAAAAGGATAACCCTGTACGCCTCTAGAGTTAGTAGGGAAAGGCGTAGACGTGGTGTCTAGGCTAGACTATTGTTATCGCCGTAAATTAACATGATTAATTTATGGGCCGAAAGCAGGATGGGCTTAAAGCAGAAGATTGAAGAAGGCTTGTAAATCGGCTCCTGCGTGAGTATCTGGGCCACATGGGCCATGTATCTTAGATTTAGTTTAAGATTAGAGATAGAGTCCGATCGGGACAAGATTAGTTTAGATTGTTTCCCAAGTCTCCGGACTATAAATATGTACCCTATGTTATTCATGAAAAAAGAGAACGTCATCACGTCTCACAAACAACAACTCTCGGCGCATCGCCATCCCTAATCCTAGGGTTTCATCCAAGTAAGCGCCATGCTGCCCTGATCACTTTTCGCGATCAGGGCAGCGTTGTTCTTGCTTTTACCTTGGTATTACTCGTACTGAAGCGTTTTTGATGGCGAGTAATGCTAGTTATCTTGATGTTCGTAGCATGGCTTTTAGTAGATCTATCGTGCCTTGTTGTTTATCATCTACGAATATCATGTTGTCTCTGTGCAGTCACGTTTCAATCTTATGCTAGTTCTTGTCATATAGGATTAGTTGCACAGAGACGACATCCTGCTTCTTTTATGTTTAGTAGATCTGATCTGTTACGGTTTGTTCTTATTCTTAAGAGTTGGCGTAATATCTGCTAGGTTAGGCCTTGCAAACGGGTTGGATGATCCGGTGGTGTTTTAGATGCTTTATCTTAGCTTTAACAGGGAATTGATCTGGGAATCGGCTCTCGCTAGTTCTTAGGCCTCTGTTTTTGGTTATGGTTTAGTTATCTGTTACGTTCATTAGGCCCAGTTACGTGTAGGACGTTCCGATCTAGCAGTGAAGCTTTTACCGTTGTGGATTAGATTAATTAGATTTAATTGAAGCAGTTTTATAGTTATTTGCTTTATCTGTCAACATCCGGATGCAAACAGATCCCATCTGACATCGGGACTCGATCGGCTCTTTAAAGCCGGTGCAAGAGTCGTCCCGGGGAGTCGACTACGGCTCGGACTCACATTTCCACGTGTTTGTGTATGCAGGTCAATCATCGCAAGCACGTCCGCACCTTCCTGATCGGGTATAGGTCAGGTGGCACGCCCTGCGTCTTCACAAGCCGCGGCGTGTTGCTGGAATTGCGGGCCGTCGATGAGGGAGCAGTGCCTGCCAGCGCCCCGGCGACCTCCCGTCTCTTCGTGTTGCCTGTCGTTGCTTGTCGGTGGGTTTCGACCGACAACACATTCTGGCACGATTGGTGGGACATTCATCAACAGCAACGCCCACCACAGAGATGACGGGAGTCCAAGATCAAGAACCTGCTCCCAAGCCCATCACGTATGAAGAGCTCCCTCCTGAACACAAGAAGAAGTATGACGAGATCAAAGCTCTGCTGGAAGCCGATCTCATTGGCTCTTTTGAGAGGACCCGCAACCATGGCATCAGGTGGAAGGGGTTCTCACCAGAAGGCACTCTCGACAATGTAGATCTGTCTGTGCCATCTGAAGAGCGCACCAGGGCCCTGCGTCAGGAGATGAACTACATGGTGGCCCATATGCTTCATCGGCACTCTCAGAGCCTGATGAATGAGCTCGAGTGCGTGGCTCATCGTGTCATCCAAGAGATAATCAAGAACCAGTACTCTCCATTGGGACCAACCCTGGGGGGTCACGCAGAGGAAGCTGCACTGCATTCTAGGCCACAATTGCCGTTCTCATTTGCGGCTCCAAAACCGCAGAGCGCGCCGATCTACGTCGTCCACAAGATCGGCGGTGATCCTGGAGAAGGCCAGTTCCTCACCGAGCCACCCAAGGAGATCCCGCACGGTTACACGTGCACCTACATCCCTGACAGCGTCAGTCCAGCACGCTCGGTGCAGATGGTAGACCCAGGAGCTTCTGGAGCAGACGCGGAGAAACAAGCGTGGCTGGCAAAGTACGCTACTGGGCCGAGTGCTGAGCCATCAGCCCCAGGAGTCCTTAGTGTGGAGCAGGTCAGTGCAATACTGAGAGACCAGTTTGGCATCCTGCCCAAAAGGAAAGCGATCGGCTATTCCAAGCCGTATCCAGGTGACTACGATTTGATCCCATTGCCACCCAAGTATCAGCTCCCTGAGTTTACCAAGTTCAACGGGTCAGAAGGAGCCAGCTCCATAGAGCACGTGAGCCGATATTTAACGCAACTTGGGATGATCTCAGTATCGGATCCGCTGAGGGTCCGGTTCTTCGGCCAATCTCTTACAGGCCCATCTTTTGGATGGTACGCGTCGTTGGCTCCAGATTCGATTCGAACATGGAGGCAACTGGAAGATCAATTCCATACCCAGTATCACTCAGAGGCTGCTGAAGCTGGAATTGCCGACCTCGCCCAAGTCAGGCAAAAGCGAGGAGAGACTGCGTCAGAGTATATACAACGCTTCAGAGAGGTCAAGAACCGATGCTACTCATCGCGCATCACAAAGAAGGAGGCAGTCGACTTGGCTATTCTGGGGCTCACTAAGCCGATCAAGGATCTGGCTTTCCAGCTGGAGTTCACATCTCTGGCGCACCTGGTGCAGAAGCTTACGGCATATGAGCTTTATCATCCTGAGCTGTACCAGGACAAGTTTAAGCGCCATGTGAACATGGCCCAGGCGGATGAATCTGATGACTCTGGTGAGGAGAAAGAAGTGGCCGTGGCAGAGTGGACTCGGGGGGCAAACCCTGTCTCATGCAAGTGGATCAAGCAGCAGGGGTTGCGAAGGGCTTCGACTTCGACGTGACCAAAGCAGAGCAGATATTTGATCTGCTCCTCAAAGAAAAATAGTTGAAGCTCCCAGAGAATCACAAGCTACCGACGGCACAAGAGTTGCAGGGGAGATTGTACTGTAAATGGCACCACTCGTTCACTCATGCCACGGGCGAATGTAAGGAGCTGCGTCGTCAGATCCAATCGGCTATCGAGCAAGGCCGATTAATTTTAGCTCAACACACGATGAAGGTCGACACGAAGCCCTTCCCACAAGCCAACGTGGTAGAGTTGTCGGACTTCACTCCTACGGGCCAAAATTTTTCATTCCAGATCAACATGGCGGGGCCCGTACGCCGTCATGACGAGCAAAGGAGAGAGGCCGTTTCTGGCAAATGGCCCCAGGGTCAAGATGAACCAGGGCGACAGCATATTACTGAGGAGCAAGTGCGTCACATCCGTAACCAGCTTCCTGCTTCCGATCGGCTTCTGGAAAAGTATGAATATCAGCACAAGTTGCGTCACCGATATCAATCGAAAGAAGAGGAGTACGAGTACCACACAAGGAGGACGCTGGGAAGGCGCCAGGCTGTACGCGACCACTGGCATTGCCCGTTCTTCAGGTACTATTGGAATTCTGGCATGAGCCGATTGCCTACCATAGATGATTGCTTGGAGTGCAGGCCTCGGACACGCCAGCCAGGCGAAACATCAGTGTTCCGGCGCTTGGGTTCCAAGGTGCGTCACGATGATCACATCCACCGGTCGTCCAGGGGTGATTCCGAGCCGGAAGAAGAAGACAGGTACCATCGCCCACGGTGGTGTCCTGACGGGCTTAATCGGTCACAGAAGCGCAGAGTACAACGCTTGCGTAATCTGGAAGAGGCAGAAGCAAAGTACCTCGACGTCCTAAGGAAGGCGCGTTCGGATCTCGCAGAACAGGTCAAGCGACCGCGAAGGGAGGAGAGGCGCCCTCCATGAAAAGAGTGGCGCCCCAAGCAGACGAAAGCCGATGAGAGGCCATCGGCTGATGTGAACATGGTGTTCGTGCTCCCGTCAGAGTTCCGGGCGCCCCAACCGGAGGACTTGCCTGTTGCACAGTTGGATCTTGGCCCCCAGCCGATCGTCTTCGAGAAGCCAAAGGAAAAAAGCTACAAACATTTGAAAGGGCTGTATCTCAAGGGCTTCATCAACGGTAAACCCGTCAACAGGATGTTGGTCGACACCAGCGCTGCAGTCAACCTGATGCCATATTCAGTGCTGCGCCGGTTGGGACGTTCTTCTGCCGACCTAATTAAGACCAATGTGATGCTTAACGACTTCAACGGACAACCATCAGAGGCAATGGGGGTCCTTAATGTGGAGCTGACAGTGGGTCGCAAGACTGTGCCAACATCGTTCTTCATCGTCAACAGCAAGAGTACATACACAGTACTGCTTGGCAGGGACTGGATTCATGCCAACTGCTGTATCCCTTCCACAATGCATCAGTATCGGTCCAATGGGATGGCGATGAAGTAGAAGTGGTCCCTGCAGACGATTCCAGCGAAGTCTCGCTTGCAGATATGAATGCCTGGGACGCAGAAGGACAAGAGCCGATCTCAAGGATCGCCCTGGAAGATTGTGATCGGATCGAAGCGACAAAAAATGGATTGAGGCTGGTCTTATCCACTGGCCTCACAGAGTAAAAGCATCCTGGCATGCTACGGGGTGTAATAGAAATAGAAAGGCCGGTCCCAGCGATCGGCCCCGAAAAATAGAAAAATTCTATTCGGGGTTGGAATTGTTACATCATGTACATACGATGGCTTGCTCCAGCAGTTGGCCACTCACTGTTTATTTGGTTTTGGATGATAGTGGAAGTATAGAAGCGGCCAGCCCATGCGGTTGGCCAAATAAATTTTCTTGTCATCTCCCTGTGTTTGCCGCTGACCTTGTGGATAACAAAGACTCGCCTGCGTTCGCGGCTGGTTTTTCAGACGACGGCAAGCTGGGATACGGGTTCACGTCAGCTGATGATTTGGAAGAGGTTGACATCGGTCCTGGGGATAAGCCACGACTGACATTTATCAGCAAGAAGTTGGATCCAGTCTTGCGTGAGGAGATAATTGTACTACTGAAAGAGTACCAGGATTGTTTTGCGTGGGATTACACTAAGATGCCCGGTCTAGACAGAAGCATCGTCGAGCATCGGCTCCCGCTCAAAAAAGGGTTTCGGCCGTTTCAGCAATGAGCACGTCAGATGAAGGCCGAAGTCGTAGAAGAAGTCAAGAAAGAGGTGGAGAAGATGTTGGATGCTGGGTTCATCAGGCCATGCCGGTATGCAGAATGGATCTCTAGCGTGGTACCGGTGCAAAAGAAGGATGGCCGATGGCGTGTCTGCGTCGATTTTAGAGATCTCAACAGAGCGATGCCAAAGGACGAGTACTCGATGCCTATTGCAGAGACATTGATCAACGCAGCTGCCGGCCACAAAAATGATGAGTTTTATGGATGGTAATGCCGGCTACAACCAGATCTTCATGGCCCCAGAAGACGTGAACAAGACCGCATTCAGAGTACTAGGCGCGGTCGGCTTGTTCGAATATTTGGTGATGACCTTTGGACTGAAAAATGCCGGTGCAACGTACCAACGCGCCATGAATTACATTTTTCATGATCTCATCGGCAACTGGTAGAAATTTATATTGATGATGTCGTGGTCAAATCCAAATCAACTGGGGGGCACCTAGAAGATCTGCGTCAAGTTTTGGAGCGGACTCGAAGGTTTGGGTTTAAAATGAACCCAAAGAAGTGCGTCTTTGGAGTATCGGCCGGTCAATTTCTAGGATTCTTGGTGCATGAACGGGGAATCGAGATCGGCCTGAAAAGTCAAGAAGCTGTGAAGACGATAAAGCCACCAACTACGAAGAAAGAGTTGCAGAAGTTCATCGGTAAAATTAACTTTGTCAGACGATTTATTTCTAATCTGTCTGGGCGCATTGAACCGTTCATGGGTTTAGTAAAGATCAAATCAGATGATGAGTTTCGCTGGGGGGCAGAACACCAGCAAGCTTTCGATGAAATTAAAGAATATTTGTCCAAGCCTGCAGTGTTGGTTCCTCCTCAGCAAGATAGGCCGTTCTACGTGTACCTATCCGTGGGTGACACTTCCGTTGCTTCAGTGTTGTTCTAGAGGCACGACGTCCAGGAGAGGGTGGTTTTCTACCTCAGCAGGCGCATGTTAGACGCCGAGACCAGGTACCCTGAAATTGAGAAGCTTTGCCTTTGCTTATTCTTTACATGTACGAAGCTTCATCATATTTTGCTCTCGGCGGAAACAATTGTCATATGCAAATCGGATGTCATAAAGCATATGCTGTCGGCTCCTGTCCTGAAAGGCCGGCTTGGAAAATGGATGTTTGCATTGTCAGAGTTCGATATTCGGTATGAGCCTGCAAAAGCAGTTAAAGGACAGGCACTGGCGGATCTTGTTGCAGACAGGATCAGCACGAATATTGCTGTACTATTTATTCGTGCTTGGGCTATGTTTTTCGACGGATCGGCTTGTGATGATGGATGCGGTGTGGGAATTCTGTTGGTGTCGCCTCGAGGGGCGACTTACTCCTTTTCCATCAGGATGACTGCCCCGTGCACCAATAATTTGGTGGAATATGAAGCCGTTCGCAAAGGGATGGAACTGCTCCTTGAAGCTGGTGCAGAAGCGGTGGAGATTTTTTGTAACACCCTACTTTAAATTTCAGCATTTATTAATAAATTTAATTGGCTTTATTTAATTTTCTAAGGTTTATTGTGTTAGACTTGCATTTAATCTAAATTTTTGTTCTATAAGTAATTAAAATTTATCATAGGTTTAATTTTTGTTGTTGCATCATGCTGGAGCATTGTTTTATTTGTTGAGTGCTTGTGTGAATTCAAATTTAAATTTGAATTCTTTTGCCTTGAGTTTGAATTAAGATTAGATTTAGAAATGCAAAAGAAATTAGAAAAGGAATCCAAACCCAACAAGCCAACCAGACCCGGCCCGAGAACCCCAACAGCCCACACTTCCCTTCCTTCCCCAAGCCCACTCGCGAGCGGCCCACCTCCTCCCCTTCGGCTCAACCCGGCCGGCCCAGCTCGCCACCCCCGCTCCTCTCCCCGCGGCCCAAGTCCCCACTCGGCCCAGCAGGACCCCGCTCAGCCCGCTCGCGACTGCGTCGCCCCCCCTTCGCGCCTGACCCCACCAGCCAGCGCCGCGGCCCGCACCCCGCTCGCCCCAGCGAGTCGCTGCTCTCGCTCGCCCCGCCGCTGACCAGTGGGTCCCACTCGTCATCCCTATCCCCGCCTTCCTCACCGCGCAACGGCCGCGCCATAATCCCGCCATCCACGCCGGCCTTTCCTTCCGGGGCACGCCCGCCCGAGATCCCGGGCGCCCCCTTTAAGCCCACCGAGACCCCCCTGCTCCCTCCCCCCATCAGCGCGCCGCACAACCCTAGCCGCCGCCTTGCCTCTGCTCGGAGCGGAGCGCCGCCGCGACCTCCACGCCGGTGAGCCCCTGCTCTGCCTCAATTCGTCACCTCCGGTGACCACCGGACTTATTTGGCCCCTGGACCACCTTCGCAGGACCCGCACGGACCCCTCCGGCAGATCCAGCACCCGGAAGCGCCCCGCGTCGACCCCGTCGCCACGCTCCGTCGAGCTCCGCCGCCAGGTTCACGCCGCCGACACCCTGCGCCACACCATCCCCCGATTCGAACCTCGGTGAGCCACGCAACAACCACCCCTCCCTTCTGCGCTAGCTATTTTAGCCCGAGGCCCACCCACGCGGCACGAAGATGCTCCCGCCGGCGGCGTGCCGCCACGCCGAGCCGCCTCCACGCCATGCGCCCGGCTTTGCCCCACCGCAGCACCGCGATATCCACCCCAGTGGATTACGCATGCCGCGGTCTACCCTCCCGGCCAAACCACGGCCCAAACCGACCCCTAGGGCGCCGCTTTGGCCCTCTCCGGCCACGCGCCGCCGCGGAACAGGGAGTTCCGGCGAGCCGCGCCGCCCCCACGCGCCCGATCCGCCCTGGCCGCCCGATATCGGATGGACGGCCGAGATTAGAACCCAAGCCGTTTAGATCCAAGCCATCAGATCTAGATCCAATGGCCGAAAACCACGCGTAACGGTTCGGCCTGGCTCTTTTCCTAAAGAGACCCCCAACTTTGCCTAAATCAACCCGCAGTCCGATCCTATTCAAAAATAATTACGCAGAGGTCCTGTTTTTAGCGTTTTACCCCCTGAGCTTCTTTAAAAATTTAACCCGCCGTCCAGCGCCTGGACTTTTGCACGCTAGCCCTTAGATTTAGTGGTTAATTGCGTTTTAGTCCCTCTATTGTAGCAGAAAAGTCCCTGGAACCTATTTTTATTACAGATAAGCCCATGAACCTTGTTTTTAGCCTAGAATATGCGTTTTAGCTCCGAATTAAGCGTTCTTTATGTCCACGCGATCGTTGTAACACGTAGAACAGTTTAGGCTTGGTTTTCTTGCTGTTTTTATATATTGATGTACTGTTTCTTAGTTTTTGTTAGTGTTTGCTTGTATGCTTATTGTTGTGCCTTGTTTTTGGCCATGTGTTCGTGAGTAGACGTTGATCCATCTGAGGAGCCCCAGTACCAGTACCCGGAGCAGCCGTCTTCGGAGCAGTTTGAGCAGCAGCCAGAGCAGTACGAGGAAGGCAAGTATAACATGAACAACCTATCACGTTTAAATACATTTTCATACTGCATTTTAATACTGTATGCCTATAAGGACATTCCTAGCCACTTTATATCCTTTATATATACCTTTGGGTTGCATTTTGGTTAGTTGTGCTAGGTTGCTGCGCTATAACACACTCTGTTCCTTTTTAATTAATTTGATTAATGGTTTACTTGAACTTAATTCTGAGAGTGGCACTCTGTGTGGCTTGAGTGGCTCACATCTCGTTAAAAGATGGTTTTTGTAGAAACATGGTTTAGGGGGCCAGCACGGTGCTTAGTGCTTGGTTGGCCACTCTCCATAAGGACCTGTTCATAGAGCGACAACCTGGGACAACAGCGCTACCACAAGGCTAGAATGGGATAGACTTGGCTTACTAATTAGGTCTTTTTGGTTTGGAGTAACTTACCTACGGGGCAAGAGTAGTAAGCTTCAATGGTCCCTGCTCCTCCGGCTGCTCTGTGCTTGGTTTGCGTACCTGTGCTTGTACCCCCGTGAGGTGGGCCCCATCGTCGCTGACCTAACTCTCGCGGTTACGCCTTACCAACGAGATTCTTTGTAACGGCCTCGTAGTGAGTCGCTAGTCATCTCACCTAAGGAAGTGTGATGAACCTCTAGCGTAGCTCACGACTTGTGGGTAAAGATGTGCAACCTCTGCAGAGTGTAAAACTGGTATACTAGCCGTGCTCACGGTTATGAGCGGCCCAGATCCTCCTTTTGATTAGTGGGGTTGTCTCCTTCCGACGAGGGAGGTGCCTCTCGGGTTACCTTGGTATGGTTTTGGTATGGTTCTCAGTAGTTACATAATTAATTCTGATTAATTACTATGTAACTGGGTTAATGGTAATGTTGTGTACTCACTCTTGCCTCTTCTCTACTTTTTCCTCTTGGCTACGCTACTGCTGCTCAGTTCCTGCCGACACGAGGGAGTTCGTCCAGCGCTACCAGGACTACGAGGACTTCTAGGTGTTAGTCTCCTAGTCGACGTCCCTGTGGCGCCCTGCTCAGCTTCGGAGAGTTTTATTCGTATTTGTACTTCGCTTCCGTTGTATCAGACATTTATGTCATTAATGTAATAAATAACATTCGTATTCGCTTTATTATGACTTATTCGTGATATGTGCTGTGATATACTGTTCATTCTGTTGTATATACGTGTGACTTGATCCTGGCACGTATATGATTGCTCGGTTTATGTTCTTTTATAAACCGGGTGTTACATTTTTGGAGATTCAAAGCTGGTGATTTCTCAGCTCACGGAAGAATATAGATGTGAGAGCGAGGCTCTTTTTCCGATATGGATGTAGTGCCGTGAGTTGATGTCACAATTCAGGTACATCAATTTCCACTGGATACGCAGAACTCTAAACAATGAAGCCAATGATTTGGCTCAAATGGCTTCTGGCTACAAAGAAACAGCCGATGGAGTCGACGTAGAGGTTCAGTTTATGGAACCTGGAGACTGGAGAGCCGATATCTTCAATTACTTGAAGGATTCGGCTCGGGGGGCACCCAGAATGATAAGACTCAAGGCCATGAAGTATGTCCTGATAGGGGATAACATGTTCTACAGGACCTTGGAAGGACTACTGCTTAAATGTCTGGGACCTTCAGAGTCACATCGGCTCTTGCATGAGGTTCATGAAGGAGCCTGCGGTACTCATCAATCGGCTCATAAGATGAAGTGGATGATTAGGTGATCGGGTTATTACTGGCCCACTATGCTTGAAGATTGCTTCAAATATTACAAAGGATGTCAGGCATGTCAGAGGTTTGGCAAAATTCAGATAGTGCCAGCATCAGTGATGAATCCTATCATCAAACCGTGGCCATTCAGAGGTTGGGCCATGGACATGATTGGTCAGATCAACCCGTCGTCTAGCAAGGGTCACCAATGGGTATTAGCTGCTACAGATTATTTCACAAAATGGGTAGAAGCAGTGCCCATGAGGTCAGTAGCGTCGAAAGATGTGATCGGCTTTGTGAAACAGCATATCATTCACAGATTTGGGATTCCTCAAACTATTACGGCCGATGGAGGGTCAGTTTTTATATCAGAGGAATTCAAGAAGTTTGCCGATGACATGGGAATTAAGCTGATCAGATCATCTCCATATTATGCCCAGGCTAATGGACAAGCTGAAGCATCCAACCAGAGCCTCATCAAGCTCATAAAGAGAAAGATCGATGAATATCCTAGGCGCTGGCATGAGGTTTTGTCAGAGGCTTTGTGGGCATATCGTATTTCATGTCACGGATCCACCAAGACATCGCCGTATCATTTAGTATACGGCCAAGACGCTGTGCTACCATGGGAAATTACAGCTGGATCAAGGCGTGTCGAGTTCCAGAATGATCTATCTACTGAACAGTATGCAGCCTTGATGAACGATAATGTGGAGGATTTGACAGAGCTAAGGCTTTGGTTGCTGGAGAAGATCAAGGAGAATAAGGCTAAAGTTGTTCGTGTGTACAACAAGAAGGTCAGGCCAAAGAATTTTCAGGTTGGAGACTTGGTTTGGGAGGCGGTATTAACATTGGGAACTAAAGATAGAAAATATGGCAAGTGGTCTCCGACTTGGCACGGACCGTACAAGATTGATCAAGTCTTACCTGGGAATGCATACATGCTTGAGGAGCTAGACGGTGTCAAGTTTCCTGTTGCTGTTAATGGTCAACACCTCAAGAAGTATTTCCCAAGCATGTGGGAAAGCTAGTAACAAGAGCCGATGAGATCCATCTGGCTATACTAAGATAGGCCAACACGTTGAGTTGGCCGGTAAAAAAAAAGATAGGCCAACACGTTGAGTTGGCCGGTAAAAAAAAAGATAGGCCAACACGTTGAGTTGGCCGGTAAAAAAGAAAGAGATAGGCCAACACGTTGAGTTGGCCGGTAAAAAAATGAATGAAAAGCCAACACGCTGAGTTGGCTAGTAAAAATACATATGAGAAGCAAGATAGCCGATGTGCGGCCATCGACTTAAGAAGTTTTAAATGAGTACAAGTTTCAGGTTTAACAGGCCACATCAGATGTTTTCTGAACAGTTCTATTAGTTCAGGAATTTTTCTATGGCATGGATGGCGTCCGCACGTACAGCATCAGCTCTTGCGATGATTTCATCGTCATCCTTGTCATCGCCTGATATTATCTGTCGACTCAAGGTGCTTATCTCTGCAAACTCTGCCTGTATTTGTTCAGTCATTTCTTGGGCTTCCTGCCTAGAGTTTGCGATCGAATCCTGCTCCTCTTGGATTAGTCTTTGGGTAGTGCGGACCTTTTCTTCAAGTTCGATCAGTTCCTTTTCCAAGAGGTTGAGTCATCTTGTGTTCTCGGAGACATCAGCTTTAGCATCCAGAGTTGCTTTCTTTTGGTTGAGGGCTTTGCACTTTTGAGCTATGTCAGTTTTCAGAGAAACTTGAGAACGACGTGCATCTATTCTTTGTTGAGCTGCCTTCGCCTCTGCCCGAAAGAAAGGAAGATGGCCGGCTGGCCAGAGTTTGACTCGAAGTAATTCTGGAAGCTGGGATTCTATCTGCCCAAGAATTTCTTTTATCTTGCTGGAATCATCAACAAGAGCAGTGATTGGAGCAGATAGTAGATCCTTGATGGATTGAAGCTGATTTGCCATGTTAGCCGATTGCTGCAAAGATGGTGTTTCTGCTCTGGGGGCAGTCAGACCCATTGATGCTGGGTCAAAGGAAAGCAAACCTAAAATATCAAAGCCCTATGGACATATTTGGAGTTAGAGCAAGATGCATTTATAAAGCTATCGGCTGAATCAGAATTGGTTCTCATGAAAGTTACCTGTTCTGAACAAGAGGTGATGATCGGCTCTGGTGTAGCTGATCCTGTTGGATTGGAGGTGACAACAAGGGCTTCGACTGTGTTAGCTTGTTTGCCATGTATATCCGTCAGAGTGTCTGAAGTTTCAGTTGTTCCAGTATCAACTTCATGAGCGATGATTTCGTGTTGTGTTGGGTTACTGGTTTCAAGGATGTCTTCAGTTGCGTCCTGAAAATAAAATTGCAGTCAACCAGAGTACATGTGTATGCAATAAAGAAGGAGTTTTTGAAAGATGAGTTACCTGGTTGGTGTCGGACTCTGATGGACTCGGGGGAGCTGGTGCAGGTTTCTTGATGACTCGCCTCGTGATCATCTTCCTTTTCTTGGTCAAGACTCGGGGGGCAACACTTGCAGAAGTTTGTCTTCATTTGGAAGCCGACTGAAGTAAGTCTGGCTGGATAGTCATTATCACTTTCTTCATTGGCTGTGATCCTTTGCAGAAGAGTACATCAGGGGCAATGGGAAGAGAGTGGAATGGTTCCCCGTTGCTGGTCATAGGT
Organism: Panicum virgatum; assembly: GCF_016808335.1. Taxonomy (NCBI): domain Eukaryota; kingdom Viridiplantae; phylum Streptophyta; class Magnoliopsida; order Poales; family Poaceae; genus Panicum; species Panicum virgatum. The sequence continues at coordinate 26,368,124 of NC_053143.1, read as the reverse complement.
TCTGGACCATCTTGTTGCTGCAAACAGGGTGAGTAAGAATTAGACAAGTGGAAGGATGGATGATCTAGAAAGAGTAAGGTGCATAAATTCAGTAGCTCTTCCTCAGGGATTACATATTCAGGATCAATTTGCTGCAGTCGAGGACCTAGAGCTTTCCTGAATACATGTGTTTTCCACATTCTCCACCATGTGCTGAAGTCGATTGATGAGGAGGTGAAGGACAGATCGGCTGGTATTGGAATGTGGAGATCATCAAACATGCTGTAGCATCTTGAACTGGTGAGGCCGTCAGGCAGATCGGCTCTGCTCTCCACCAAGTGGTGAATATGGAAGTGGGGAGGGACTTGTCCTAGGCCAAATTGCCGAGCTGCTATGACTGGTTGGTAAGATTCATAACCTGGCTTGATAATTCTGTTAGAAGTGCTAATGCCAACAGGAAGAAAGCCAGGTCGGATCATTAAAGAGTATAAATGCCGAGTGCTGTCGTCATCGGCAAAGTTATCTAATCTGAAGGCAGTTGGGTTCTCAAAGGATTCAGATTCAATAAATGGGAAATAGAGTGGATTATCTAGTCCTTTGTAGAAGATTCTGAACCAATTTATTGCATCTGCTGAATTCAGTTCTGAACCAATAAAGCTTGGCCATAGCTGGTACATCTGATTGGTTTGCCACTTTCATCAGGAAAAGAGTTCTTGGTCAGGCCTTGGAAGTTTGGGATATGATGCTAAAAGTACAGTTGTGCCCACAACTGAATAAACCACCAAGGGCATCCAGTTCTCAGTTTCTTTTGGTTAAGCAAGTTAGATATCATCAAATGAAGATATCTGTAGGTTTCTCCAAGGAAAAGTTTACCTAGGCCGGTGCAATTGCCATGGGCCAGGTGATAGGCCAAGGGAAGATAATTCTTAGTTGGAGCTAAAGAAGGACCGCAGAAGATGAAGTATTCTAGCCAAAGATTTAAGAAGGCTGTGTGTTCCTTCTCAGTCACTGGACCTTTTGTTTTCATGTGCTGACTCATGTAAGTGCAGTTAACCTTGGATGAAAGTTTGAAGGGAACTTCTGCCATTTTTTGGGCAGCTGGATTAGGAGATCCAATATCTAGGCCAGTGATCATGGTGACATCTAGCAGAGTGGGAGTCATGGGTCCATGACCAAAGAGAAAACAGTTCAGAGCATTATACCAAAAATAATCGATGGTTTTCAGAAGATTTTCATCTTTGTCGAGTGGAGACAATGATAAGCTAAGTGCATCGGCTATGTTCAAATCTTGCAATAAGGGCATATGAGTTTTTGCTACTCTGCTGTACCATGTAATCCAACTTTCAGGGGGGTTAGGCCAGGCTCTTAAGCAGTCGGCCCAAATGTTCAGATTGATGTTTTGACTCACAAAAGGAATCCTATTTGCTTCACAAGAGATCAAATCTATGAGATTTTCATAGGTTCGTGGGCCAAGACAGAAAGATTTTGGGTTGGAAGGATGCGGCAAAAGGATGTCTGACACCTGAAGTTCAGAAATTCAGAAGTATGCATACGGCGTCAGGTTTCAGGATTTAAAGTTTCAGAGGCTTAGTAAGCTGAAGAAACTAAAGGATTAGGCCGAATATTACCTTCAGGCCGCAGATTGTCGCATCATCGATTGCAGAGCTTGTTGACTGAGCTGCAGAATCTACCATGGTCCAGATCTGTTGACTTAGGGTTTGTTTGCTGTGGGTTCTGATTCGAATTCCGGGTGCTTGGAGAGTTCTTGCTCGAATTTGTAGAACTGGGTTTTCGAATTATGCTCGGGTTCAAGAGTTCAGTTCAAGGTGGAAGTGTTACTCTACTCGTGTGCGGGTTGCTTCTAGTTTGAATTCTGTCGTCTCTTGGATATTTATAGGAGCCTGATGCGTTGCCATCGGCTTTTTTGGAAAGAAAGTGAATATACACGAAATTGAAGGAAATTCGATTTCATTAAAAGGAAAGATCATTACAAGGAAAGCCGATTGTTACAAAGGAATTAATCCTTCGGCTTTGTGATCCTACCCCTACGATGCTACTACTACTGCTCGTAGGTACCTAGTACCTACGGTGCTTGGGGCTTCAGGCCGGCGCATTCCCGCTGCCATCGTCGTCGTCGTCGTAATCGTCGCTGCTGAAGGCGCTGCCGCCGCCTTCAGACCCGAAGTCGCTCCAGCCGTCGCCGCCGCCGCTCTTCTCTTCCTCGTTGTCCTCCTCGGAGGACCCGAGGAACCGAAAGGGCTTTCCGCCCATCGGCTCGTCGTCGTCGGAGGGGGAGTCGATCTCCTCTTCTGAGGAGGAGTCGACTCCCTCCCAAGAGAAGGCGTCGTCTTCACTGCTCTCCAGTTCCTCTTGGAACAGGAACTGGAGGTCTTCCTCTCCTTCGGTCTCGGGCTCGTCTTCCTCGGAGACGACCCCGAAATCGAACTCCTCTGCATCCCAATGCAGAGGAGCCAGCGCTTCGTGCACTGCTATCGGGTCCCATTCGGGGGTCGGCTCTCGGCTCTCTGGGATAGAGTCGATGGAGGAGGCGGAGAGGAAAGAAGAAGGAGGAGATGAGGAGGAGGAAGAAGAGGAATCTCCAAAAGAGTTGGAGCCAGAGGAAGAAGAGATGGCCATGGCTGGTGAAGGATTGGGGTTTTCTGCGCTACTGGCTTTGGGAGGAAGGAGTTCGCTGTGAAGAAGAGCCGATTCGGGGTAAGATTAAATAGTGAGAAGATGGAAGACGGATCGGCAGTTTCACATTCTACGAGGAGCCAGTTGCAGAGATGTTGCATCTTCCTTGGTGGTTGCAGTGTGTTTAATGAGCATTAATGGGAAGATGAAGCGACGGGTTGGTTTTGGAACTATCATTGTCAAAACCAGGGGGCATGTGTTATCGTCGTAAATTAACAGGATTAATTTATGGGCCGAAAGCAGGATGGGCTTAAAGCAGAAGATTGAAGAAGGCTTGTAAATCGGCTCCTGTGTGAGTATCTGGGCCACATGGGCCACGTATCTTAGATTTAGTTTAAGATTAGAGATAAAGTCCGATCGGGACAAGATTAGTTTAGATTGTTTCCCAAGTCTCCGGACTATAAATATGTACCCTATGTTATTCATGAAAAAAGAGAACGTCATCACGTCTCACAAACAACAACTCTCGGCACATCGCCATCCCTAATCCTAGGGTTTCATCCAAGTAAGCGCCATGCTGCCCTGATCACTTTTCGTCATCAGGGCAGCGTTGTTCTTGCTTTTACCTTGGTATTACTCGTACTGAAGCATTTTTGATGGCGAGTAATGCTAGTTATCTTGATGTTCGTAGCATGGCTTTTAGTAGATCTATCGTTCCTTGTTGTTTATCATCTACGAATATCATGTTGTCTCTGTGCAGTCACATTTCAATCTTATGCTAGTTCTTGTCATATAGGATTAGTTGCACAGAGACGACATCCTGCTTCTTTTATGTTTAGTAGATCTGATCTGTTACGGTTTGTTCTTATTCTTAAGAGTTGGCGTAATATCTGCTAGGTTAGGCCTTGCAAACGGGTTGGATGATCCGGTGGTGTTTTAGATGCTTTATCTTAGCTTTAACAGGGAATTGATCCGGGAATCGGCTCTCACTAGTTCTTAGGCCTCTGTTTTTGGTTATGGTTTAGTTATCTGTTACGTTCATTAGGCCCAGTTACGTGTAGGACGTTCCGATCTAGCAGTGAAGCTTTTACCGTTGTGGATTAGATTAATTAGATTTAATTGAAGCAATTTTATAGTTATTTGCTTTATCTGTCAACATCTGGATGCAAACAGATCCCATCTGACACCGGGACTCGATCGGCTCTTTAAAGCCGATGCAAGAGTCGTCCCGGGGAGCCGACTACGGCTCGGACTTACGTTTCCACGTGTTTGTGTATGCAGGTCAATCATCGCAAGCACGTCCGCACCTTTCTGATCGGGTATAGGTCAGGTGGCACGCCCTGCGTCTTCACAAGCCGCAGCACGTTGCTGGAATTGCATGCCGTCGACGAGGGAGCAGTGCCTGCCAGTGCCCCGGCGACCTCCCGGCTCTTCATGTTGCCTGTCGCTGCTCGTCGGTGGGTTTCGACCGACAACACATTACCACTCAGTTGTCCAATAGTCCCACGGTTTGTAGACGTAGCCGGCAGGTGGTGACAGCCCTGTTCGAGCCCTAGTAATCCTCCACGTTCGGATATTGGATAGAGCACATATTGGAGCTATCGGCTTGTATAAGCCGGTCGATACCTTTAGCTCGAAGTATAACGGCGACGTGATCTCTTCTTCTAGGCATAGATTCTAGATCTAGAAAGTCCTCTCTTTCCTATCATCCTACACCAGGGTGTGTGTCCTTGGACTTTCTGAACCCGTAGATAGTGTACTCACGTTCCCCAGCGGATACGATACCCTGGAATACTCTTGGGTGAAAGCTACATCAGTATCCGTGTGCTTGCGGATTTTATTCGTGATGTTACAAAGTACCAACACTCACCTGTGGCTCCCTGCTATAAATACAAAGGTGGGGGGTGTAGAGAATGAAGACACACACACACCACACTTTCTCTCCTCTCTTGCTCATCTTGCATAGTCTTTAGGCTTAGTGGAGTTTAGGAGAAGTCTAGGAGTCATCGAGTCGCCGGATCTGCTCGAGGGTCTGGTATGGGTTCATCTCTAGCTCTCTCTTGTAATATTCGGTTGTTTGTAATAGAATTAGACTATGGTTACTGATATCTGCTCGAAGTATGTTCTGAGTTATCGGATATATGCTTCTTGATATGGTTGCGTTATTATTCAATGCTTACATTGCATGATCGCCCTGTGCTTCAGATGGTTAGTATTTTGTTCTTAGAACTCTATCAACTGCTCCAGTATTCGTATGTTTGCTGTAGTGTGATGTCTGTCCATCTAGAGGGTGGGGGCTCTGCGCGGGACACTAGAGTATCCCTTACTAGTGTAGACATGGTGTCTAGATTAGCTAAGAGTTGCTGGATGTCAACTACACCCACAGTTTGTAGAGGTAGCCGGCAGGTGATGACAGCCCTGTCCGAGCCCGAGTAATCCTCCACATTCGGTATGGGGGGTAGGAGGTACATAAATCCGCCGAGGTGTACGGGCTCCTCTCGTTGCTTCGATAGCGGTCTTCCTGTTGTGTAGTTTAATCTCTGACGATCTAACCAATGAGATAGTATAGATATAGCTAGCCTAGCACAGTTGACTCGAGCTCTAACTTCTGCCTTGCTCCCGGCCTAGAGCATCTTTTATCTTTCTTTTATTTATTTATTTATCCAAGAGGGTAGTTTGTGTGCGTCACACTACCTCCTACCATATTATATATCTTACCCCTATTTATGCATGAGAGTATCCAATTTAGATAAAGTTCATCCACTAGTCTATATCTCTTCATTCACCGCCTTCCTTGCGAAAATATAAATGACACCCCGGTATACTCCCGGGTAAAATGGTACAGCGGTATTCCGTGTGCTTGCGGATTTATTCATGGTTCATGAAATACTGCCACCCCAAAATTGACGTCTGCGGGCGTCATCGCTGCTTTCCCGGTGGTGACATTGGTAGGCACCAACAAGCATTTTTTGGCGCCGTTGCCGAAGAAGGCACAAATTGAAGTATGTAGACAAAGTTATGAACAAAATCGAAATTGGTATTCGCTTGTTAAACAGGCTAACTTGGCTTTGTTTTCTTGTCTTTGTTGATATAAAAATAGGGTAGTGTATGACCGGTTTCGACTTGCCACAAAAGTTTCATTCCAATCAAGAGTCACTTTTAAGGAGGACGCGAGCTCATCTCGTATCACCTCGGAGACCACTCTCGGCAGCCAAACCAGTCATCGCATCGTCGTCAGCTTCTAGAGCTATGGCCCAGAAGATACTCCATGATTACTCTGCTCCATATGCTAACCAGGACCCTACTGGGACCGAGATTAACACCGGAGGGGAAAATTTTGAGATCAAGACGGGTCTTATTACGATGGTGCAGGCCAGCCCTTTCTGTGACAAGGCCAATGAGGATGCCAGCGCTCATCTCCAGCAGTTTCTAGAGCTCTGCAGTACTTTTGTTTTCAATGGTGTATCGCAAGATGCAATCCGGCTCCGTCTGTTTCCGTTCTCTCTCTTGGGAGAGCAAAGCAGTGGTTTTATGCTAACAAGGCTGATGTGGACACTTGGGACAAATGTGCCAAGGTGTTCCTCTCGATGTTCTTCCCGTCGGGCAATACTAATGCTCTTCGTGGTCGGATTTCGAACTTTCAGCAGGCATCAAATGAGTCAATTCCTGAAGCTTAGGAGAGACTTCAGGAGTACATTCTAGCGTGTCCGCACCATGGAATGGACAATTGGATTATTCTATAGAACTTCTACAACGAGTTAACTCAGTCATCCCGTGATCATGTGGATGCCGCTGCGGGTGGAGCTTTCTTCTCGCTGACCATTGAAAGAGCTACATCATTGATTGAGAAGATGGTTTCCATCCAAGGTTGGAGTGATGATCGCCTCCAACTGTGCCAGCGAGGTATGGACTCCGTCAAGGGGGCCGACATGCTTGCTATAAAGATTGATCTCCTCCTCAAGAAATTTGAGGATTATTTCCAAGACAAGGTTCAATTGGAAACACTTGAATCCTTGGAAACTCGTATGACGTGCGAGGTCTGCGAGAATGTTGGACATTCGGGCGACAATTGCCCAAAAACCCAAGAGGAAGCTCTATTCCTCAATGGCAACAATGGGTTTCGTCCACAAGGAGGTCAGGGGTGGAATCAACCACACCCATACTATCAAGGAGGTAATGGAAGTTGAAATTCTTTCAATCCTAACCAGCCTACCTTAAGAGATCTTGTCTACGTCCAAGCGAAGATCAATGAGTCCCTTCAGAAGAAGTTGGCCGCTACAGAGAAATCTATGGAGACCATCCATGCTAAGATGGGCAGATTCTCCACTGCTATGAAGAACCAGCTGAGTTTCAACAAGGCGCTAGAAACTCAATTGGCTCAGCTAGCTGCTGCTACACCTGCTGCTGAACTAGGGAAGATTCCAGGGCAACCCGAATCAACTCTAGAGAGCGTCAATGTCATCAATGCTATGTGGAAAGAACCACTTAGCAGGACACCCCTTAGCTATGCAGAGAAGCTCACACGCCCAAGAAGAGGTGCGTGAGGCGAGTTAGCAACTACAATAAGAGAAGATCCCAGAACCCCAATGATCAGCTGCTCAATCTTCGATTATGAATTTGATCATGCCCTTTGTGACCTTGGAGCCAGCATCAACATCATGCCCAAGGTAACATTCGAAAGGTTAGGCTATCCATCAATTTCCCCTACTACTATGTGTGTTCAGCTGGCGGATTCCACGATAAGATATCCAGAAGGAGTTGTGGAAATGTTAATGGTAAAAGTCAAGAACACCTACATATTGGTGGACTTCGTAGTCCTCGATATGGAGGGAGATCTTGGGATTCCGCTCATACTTGGGCAATCATTCCTCAAAGATACAAATGCCAGAATTGATGTAGGGACAGGAAGAATCAGCCTCCGCATCATGGGAAAGACCATGAAATTCAAGTTTCAAAATAAGAGGGAGGTATTCCTGATTCATGAGGATAGTGAGAAACAAGGATTATGGGCAGAACCCGGTTGGGATGATCAAGACTATCACTCCCCTTCCAAGCCAGCTTGGGAGGATTTGGAGATTCATACTCCACCAACCGAGCCAGTGGAAGACGACTAGAGGATCCCTGACTTCATCACCAATACAGTGTGGGAAGATCTGGAAATCGTCTAACCTACATCCGAGGATCCTTTTCCTGCACCGTCTACGCCATCAAAGAAGACCAAGAAGGTATGGCGCAAGAAGAACAAGACATCATCGACCGCTACTTTCTCTCCAGGTACGGACGGAACGACCTCAACCTGATCAGATCTGGAGAAAGGTCCTGCTTTTCGGACCCTAAACCAAGAGCTATCTTGGGGGAGGTTCCCTCCCCTAAGTCAATTGTATCCCTTTACTTGCTTTTGAATAAAATTTGATAAAAAAACTTTCAAAAACAAAATAAATATTTAGTGCTTTATTTCCCTTTTCATCATGCGCGGTAAGAATGTTTTAACTCTTTATGATAAGTTGAAAGAATGAGTTTTGCTTTGCTCTATCATGTCTATTGTGCCTAGTTTGGAAATTAGAGTTCTCTTGAGTTAAATCTGTTGGTTATGTAAATATCTTGCCAAAGAACCTGAAATTTTCGTGGGTTGCATATGCTTGATCCAAGTCTGAGTTGTTGTGAGTATAGATATGGTAAATAAGGTTGTGCAAGTTTGTTCTAGTGATGCTTGAAGTCTAGAGTTGTTTTCAAAAATCTAAAAAGGCAAGTTCCCCAGTGATATGCAATGTCCTACCAGAGCCATATGTCATACTCCATGAAAAACCTTATACATATGCTGCTTGATGTTTTGTTGAGTTCTGTCAAATTGTGTGACCCTAGTGAGATGCTTTTCATGCTTTCTCGATCATAAGCACGTACATGTCCCATCCATTTGCTACATTCCTACACTGGGAATCAGCACCACCATCCATCCATTCCACATTAATAAATACTCCATGTCTTGGTGATCTCTTTCGTAGAACATCCCTGAAATAAAATAAAGTTAGATTATGGTTGCTCCAAAAAAGAGAAAAGATGGCATGCCAAAGAAGCATGACCCAAAAAAAAGAAGAAGAAAAGAGAGAAAAAGGGGTAGCCATGTCTCAAAAAAAAAGAGAGACAAGGGATGATTCGAGAGAGAAAACCATTGCCTCAAGGAGTAAGCCACATCCATCCATCCATCCATTCACTCATACACCTGCACCCTTTGATCGAGATTGCATGACTTGTTTCTCTATGGATCATCTCTTTGACTTTACAATATATGGAATGCAAGTATGCCCTGTTCTTATCCCACCTTGAGCTCCACAAAGGCTTTGAAGTAGTAGGAAAGATCAAAGGCAGTTACTGCCCTGGTAAGGAAAAACAAGTTGAGTGCCTCGAGAGAGTTATCCTGGGAACTTTGCCATGTTTTTAAAAAATCTTTCAAAAAGTACCTGCAGATGGATTGCGGATCTATGAGATGGTAAGTACTACTATATGCACTGTTCTAACTCTCAACAGCCCAAGACAAGGAGACAGCTAAAAAGCCCCATGAAGGAGTAAGGTAATTGTGCAAAGGTATGATAGCCAACTTATTTAAGCTTATAGATGAATCTCTTTGCTTCAGACTATGACATGACAGGTAAGGTACAAGTCAAGGTGATTTTCTGATCAACAACCTGATTTGTCCTACTTTGCTCGGGACGAGCAAAGGACAGCTTGGGGGATCTTGTTGACGCTCACTAACGATCATTTTCAGGTGTCAACTTGATTATAAAATCATAAGAGTTTGCATTTCATACATGCATCCTTATCCAATAAAGTCCCTAAACCACACTTTACCTTTTAGAAAATGTAAGTTGTGTTTTTGAGCTAATATGCAGGTTACACGCACACTTTGTCCCGACATAAAATCACAGAAACTATCAGAGCACCGATTCAGGTTCATATGGACCAAAAGTGATGCTAGAACCCAATTCAGGCAAGCCAAGACAGGCCAATACCGACATGGACTAGACAAGGCAGCCCAGGACAGCCCACTAGAGGAGGTTGGGGACGGTTGGCGCCACTGGCAGGCCAGCCGACCTACCTGGTCGGCAGGCCCCACCGTCGGAATCTAGACACGTGGCGACGTCCCATTGTCTCCTAATGGCAGTTCACCGAGGAATGGCTGCTTCTCACCCGTGGCTCCCTGCTATAAATACAAGGGGGGGTAGAGAATGAAGACACACACACACACACCATACTTCCTCTCCTCTCTTGCTCATCTTGCATAGTCTTTAGGCTTAGTGGAGTTTAGGAGAAGTCTAGGAGTCATCGAGTCGCCGGATCTGCTCGAGGGTCTGGTATGGGTTCATCTCTAGCTCTCTCTTGTAATATTCGGTTGTTTGTAATAGAATTAGACTATGGTTACCGATATCTGCTCGAAGTATGTTCTGAGTTATCGGATATATGCTTCTTGATATGATTGCATTATTATTCAATGCTTGCATTGCATGATTGCCCTGTGCTTGAGATGGTTAGTATTTCATTCTTAGAACTCTATCAACTGCTCTAGTATTCGTATGTTTGCTCTAGTGTGATGTATGTTCATCAGGAGGGTGGAGGCTCCACGCGGGACACTAGAGTATCCCTTACTGTAGACATGGTGTCTAGATTAGCTAAGAGTTGCTGGATGTCAACTATACCCACGGTTTGTAGAGGTAGCCGGCAGGTGCTGACAGCCCTATCCGTGCCCGAGTAATCCTACGTTCGGTATGGGGGGTAGGAGGTACATAAAGCCGCCGGGGGGTACGGGCTCCTCTCGTTGCTTCGATAGCGGTCTTCCTGTTGTGTAGTTTAATCTCTGACGATCTAACCAATGAGGTAGTATAGATATAGCTAGCCTAGCACAGTTGACTCGATCTCTAACTTCTGCCTTGCTCCCGGCCTAGAGCATCTTTTATCTTTCTTTTATTTATTTATTTATCCAAGAGGGTAGTTTGTGTGTGTGTCACACTACCTCCTACCATGTTCTATATCTTACCCCTTTTTATGCATGAGAGTATCCAATCTAGATAAAGTTCATGAACTAGTCTATATCTCTTCACTCATCGCCTTCTCTGCAGAAATATAAATGACACCCTGGTATACTCCCAGGTAAAATGCTACATCGGTATTCCGTGCGCTTGCGGATTTATTCGTGGTTCATGAAATACTGCCACCCCAAAATTGGCGTTTGCAGGCGTCATCGCTGCTTTCCCGGCGGTGACGTTGGTAGGCGCCAACAAGGTGCAACGCAAGAAAAAGAAATCTAGCTCCTGGATTATCATTGATTCATGTGATGACTCCGACACCGACTCCAAGAGAAGAGCCTCACGCTCCTCTAACAAGGAAAGCACATCAAGGTCAAAAGGAAAAGGTGATTATCGAAGAGTTGCTCATGACTACACTTTTTCATTTCCTAGTGAGCACAATGCATCAATTCACATGGGCAAGCCACCTTACTTTGATGGTACCGGATACAATCAATGGAAAATAAAGATGTTCAGTTACATGAATGCAATCCATAAGGATCTTTGGAAAGTTGTGGAAGTTGGATGTGAAATTCCGGATGAACATGAAACTCCAACACCGGTTCAAGCATATGTGCTACAAAAAAACTTTAAAGCTTTGAACATTCTACACACATCATGAGTGCCGAAGAGTTTAACAAGATAGAAGATGCACCAACCGCCAAAGATGCTTAGGATACTCTCCAAGTAAATCATCAAGGGTCAAGAAAAGTCCGTGAATCAAGAATCAAGAGTTTGTTCTCCATGAAGAAAGATGAAAGTGTCAAAGCGATGTACAACCGCATGAAGAAGATCACAAATCAAATCAAATCTCTTGGTGGTGACAAGTGGGGTGACCGTGAGATTGTGGACAAGCTCTTGACCATTTACACGGCTAGAGATGTCACTTTACCTAGCTTGATAAGAGCCAAAAGAGGATTCAAACACTTCACCGCTGAAAAAGTCCTTAGAAGAATTGAAGCTCACCATGATCAATTGAAGAGAGTCAAGATTAACCAAGATCTAGCCGAGCTTCAAGAGCAAGCGGCCATGAACAATGGATTGGCACTTCAAGCAAAGTCAAAAGGCAAAGAAAAGGCATCTCAACACTCAAAAGATGATACATCAAGCAACGATGATGACAAGATTGATGATTAGGAAATGACCTTCTTTATCAAGAACTTTACTAGAGTGTTGAAGAAAAACAACTTTAGAAACTTTGGTAAAAACAAGCAGTATGAGCCAAAAACAAGATCAAATAGGCCATGCTTTGGATGTAACAAAGTTGGGCATTTCATTGCGGATTGTCCGGAAGAAAAGAAGAAGAACAAAGACACCAAAGAAAGCACATCCAAAAGAGATAGATCAAGATACAAGAAGCAAGCCGGGGAAGCTCATCTTGGTCAAGAATGGGATTCACAAGAAAAAAGTGAGTCCGAGAAGGAGGATGTTGCAACAATGGCATTCAAGGCTTCATCACCTCATCCTACAAGCTTATTTGAAGATCTCACCGACAATGAGGATGAAGATCCTATCATGTGCTTCATGGCTAAAAATTCCAAGGTAACATCTCCAAACTCATCGGACGATGAAATAGATAATGAAGTAGTTGCTACCAAACTAGTCAAGAAATATGGAAAAGGAGCCGCAACTAAAATGATGGAATTAATAATGAAACTAGATGAAGCGGATGAGACTCTTTAAACACAAGAAGAGTTGCTTAGACTTGAGAGAGAAAAATTCAAGGCTCTTGAAAAGGACATCGCCAATGAAAGGGAGGAAAACAAGATGCTTGTGAACTCAATCAAAGTCAAAGATGGCACTCTACTTGAGTTAAAAGACTCACTCTCTAGTGAAAAAGAAAAAGTGGATGATTTTACTAGGAAATTTTCTTTTGTAAATGACACTAACACTTTCTTATGGAAGGATAATGAGAAACTTCAAGAAAGCATAACAAGCTTACAAGCTAATCAAACAGCACTTGAAGTTCAAATTAATACTCTTTTGGAAAGTGCTTCTAAGACTAGAGAGACATCTAATTCATCTAGTCCTTCAACAAGTAATGGTTGTGCATGGTGCTATAACATTGATATTCAAAGTTGTGCTACTAACCATGTTGAGATGAATGCAATGAAGAAAGAAATCTCTAGACTCACCCAATTGTTGCAAGAAGAGGCTCATTCACATGCTCAAATCCTAAGGAAAAATCCATCAATGAGGGTAGGTGAGTTTGAGAAACACACCAAGGGATTTGGGTCAAAATACATGAGCAAGTTTGGGTTTGAAAAAGGTAAGGGACTTGGTAGGAATGGGCAAGGTACTCCACATGTCATGCTGTTTATCAAGAACAAGAACAAGGCTGCCTTGGGTACTCAAGGAGGTCTAGTGAACATGACCACTCCCATCCGCAAGACAAATGATGTGGCGCAAGAGAGCAGTCATGTCAAGTGTGTCAAGAGAGGTACAACATGTGATGAGGGTGCCAAAATAGTTGCATCCTCATCCAAGAAAGATAAGTTCAATGGCTCTAACCCAACCAAGATCAAGGCACAAGAATCATCACATGTATCCTTTTAAGCCGATTATGTTTTGACAAGGAACCACCGTGGTAAAGTGGTTGCCAAGTTTGTAGGACACTGTACATGGAACACAAAAATAAAATATCATGTATTGGTGCCCAAAGTGCTTGTGACTAACATTAGAGGACCCAAGTATTGTTGGGTACCTAAATGAAAAGAGTAACTTTGTTTTGTAGGTATACTCCTCCGGTGGCTCAACTTGGGAGATTGATAGTGGTTGTACAAATCATATGACCGGAGAAAGGAGTATGTTTGAAAAAATAACCACATCAAGTGGAGATCATTTCATTACCTTTGCGGGAAATCAAAAAGGAAAAGTACTTGGTACCAGTAACATCAATCTAAACTCAAAGTTCACTCTCTCAAAAGTTCTTTTAGTTGAGTCACTTGGTTACAATTTGTTGTCCATCTCACAACTTTGTGATTCGGGCTTCAATTGTTTGTACACTAACGAGGGTGTGACTGTCATTAGAAGAAGTGATGACTCCGTTGCGTTCAAGGGGGTGCTCAAGGGAAAGCTCTATCTTGTGTATTTCTCACAAGAGAAGGCTCAACTTGACGCTTGCTTGATAGCAAAGTCTAGCTTGGGTTGGTTATGGCATCGCCGACTAGCTCACGTTGGGATGAGAAATCTCAACAAGATTCTAAAGAGGGATCATATCCTAGGACTAACAAATGTTTCTTTTGAGAAAGATCGTGTTTGTAGTGCATGCCAAGCCGGAAAGAAAGTTGGTGTTCCACATCCATCAAAGAGCATCGTCACCACCATCAAGACATTTGAACTTCTACATATGGATCTTTTTGGCCCGGTGGCTTATATTAGCATTGGTGGTAACAAATATGGTCTTGTTATTGTTGGTGATTATTCTCGTTTCACTTGGGTATTCTTTTTGCATGACAAAAGTGAAGTGCAAGAAACTTTCAAGAAGTTTGCAAAAAGAGCTCAAAATGAATTTGAGACCAAGATCAAGAAAGTGAGAAGTGACAATGACACCGAATTCAAGAATACCAATATAGAAGAATATCTTGATGAAGAAGGAATCGGTCACGAGTTCTCGGTTCCATACACTCCACAACAAAATAAAATTGTAGAGAGGAAGAATAGAACTCTCATTGAAGCCGCAAGGACAATGCTTGATGAGTACATGATCTCAGATCAATTTTGGGCGGAAGCAATCAACACGGCGTGTCATGCAATCAACCGTTTATATCTTCACAAGATCTTGAAAAAGACGGCATACGAGCTTCTACTTGGTAAAAGCCTAACGTGTCTTACTTTTGAGTTTTTGGAAGTAAGTGCTTCATTCTAAACAAGAAGCCCAAGAACTCTAAGTTTGCACCTAAAGTTGATGAATATTTTCTTCTTGGTTATGCCACAAATGCTCATAGCTATCGTGTTTTCAACAAAACCTCCGGTTGTGTTGAAATAGCGTGTAACGTGACATTTGATGAATCTAATGGCTCTCAAGGAGAGCAAGTTGATAATGTTGTAGGAATGGAAGAATCATCAAGTCAATCCATCCAAAAGTTGGCAATTGGCGAGATAAAGCCTCAAGAACAAGTGAACAATGATGATGATGATGAGTTGATATTGGCCATCCATATCTACATCCGCTGCACAGCCCGGAAACTCCGGATATGAAGCCGGAGACTCCAGACATCATGACAGGAGTATATGGACTCCAAGCCAGAGTATCCGGGCCACTCAAGCCGAAATGACAACTCAACATCAAGATCAATCTCAGGATGACAAAGAAGCTGAACCAATACAACATCAATCCTCCATTTCACATCCAAGAGTTCATCACATAATTCAAAAGGATCATCTAGTGGACAACATCCTTGGAAGCATAATTAAAGGGGTAACCACTCGATCTCGTTTGACTACTTTTTGTGAACATTACTCGTTTGTTTCTTTCTTGGAACCTCTCAAGGTAGAGGAAGCATTGGGTAATCCGGATTGGGTGATGGCGATGCAAGAAGAATTGAACAACTTTACTCGAAATGAAGTCTGGTCCTTGGTTGAAAGACCCAAACAAAATGTCATAGGCACCAAGTGGGTCTTTCGAAACAAACAAGATGAACATGGCGTGGTGACAAGAAACAAAGCTAGGTTGGTTGCTCAAGGCTACACACAAATCGAAGGTTTGGACTTTGGTGAGACTTATGCACCCGTAGCTAGGCTTGAGTCAATTCATATCTTTCTTGCCTATGCTACTCACCATGATTTCAAGTTATATCAAATGGACGTGAAGAGTGCTTTTCCTAATGGACCAATCTCTGAACTGGTATATGTTGAGCAACCACCGGGTTTTGAAGATCCCAAGTTTCCAAACCACGTCTACAAGCTCCATAAGGCGCTCTATGGGCTCAAGCAAGCCCCTAGAGCATGGTATGAATGCCTTAAGGATTTTCTCTTAAGGAAAGGCTTTAAAATAGGCAAAGCCGATCCTACTCTCTTCACTCGCAAAGTTGATAAAGATATCTTTGTGTGCCAAATATATGTCAATGACATCATATTTGGCTCTACTAACAAAACTTGGTGCGATGATTTTAGTTGGATTATGACAAAGAGATTTGAGATGTCCATGATGGGTGAGTTGATCTTCTTCCTCGGATTTCAAATCAAGCAACTCAAGGATGACACTTTCATTAGTCAAACCAAGTACATCAAGGATATGCTCAAGAAGTTTGACATGGAAAATACCAAGCCCATCAAGACTCCCATGCCAACTAATGGACATCTTGATCTGAATGAAGATGGCAAGGCCGTGGATCAAAAGGTATATCGCTCCATGATTGGATCCCTTTCTTTACCCTTGTGCATGTAGGCCCGATATTATGCTTAGTGTGTGCATGTGTGCAAGATTTCAAGCTAATCCGAAAGAATGCCATTTGATGGCGGTTAAGAAAATTCTAAGATATTTGGTCTTGACTCCTAACCTTGGTTTATGGTATCCCAAGGGCTCATCTTTCGATTTACTTGGCTATTCCGATTCGGATTATGCCGATTGCAAAGTAGATCGAAAGATTACTACGGGGACTTGTCAATTTCTTGGCCGGTCCTTAGTAGCTTGGATCTCTAAGAAGCAAAATTCGGTTGCCTTGTATACGGCGGAGGCCGAGTATGTCGCCGCCGATGCGTGTTGTGCACAACTCTTGTAGATGAGACAAACGTTGAGTGACTTTGGTTGTCATTTTGATGCAATTCCTCTAATTTGTGACAATGAGAGTGCAATCAAGCTAGCAAACAACCCGGTTCAACACTTCCGAACAAAGCACATAGATATTCGTCATCACTTCTTACAGGATCATGAGGCTAAGGGAGATATTGCTTTACAACATGTAAGCACCGACGGGCAACTTGTCGATATCTTTACTAAGCCTGTAGATGAGTCAAGGTTTTGTGCTTTGAGAAGAGAACTAAACGTCTTGGATTCTCATAACCTAGTTTGAACTATTGCATACACTTGTGTGTTTGTAGACTTAGTGTTTTCCAAAATGAAAAGATCTTGAAAACTTTCAAAAATGTGTGGAACTCTATTTATTGAAAAGGTTTGGATTTTCTTGTTGCTTGCTCGAGATCATAGTTCTCCTTAATTGGTTGTTGTCTGGTCTCGAGTCAAGTAATTTCTCTCACACCATTAGATCTATCAAAATCTATCGATATCTTTCATCGCATCTAGATCAAGCTCAAAGTGTGCCATATCTTCTCTGCTTGAGGGGGAGCCAGAGTTTCCGGCCTGTGGACCGGAGTCTCTAGACTGTCTGGATACTCTGGCCCAAGGCCCGGATACTCTGGGTAGTAAAACTGTCATATATATACCATGGGGGGTCGGGGTGAACCGTTACACTCTCATTTTCTACCACCGCCGCCGCCGCCACCTCTCCTCTCCTCCTCAACTCCTCTCACACCTTAGGGGCGATTTCAACCTTCCTTCCATCAAGAACTTGTGAATCTTTGAAGGAAGGCTCTTCTCCACTCTGCAAACTCCGAGGAAAGCTTGGATTCGAAGTTCCCGTGCTCTCAACGGCTCTCAATGTATTTTGAACTTCGGATCGCCCAATCTCCCAATGCCGTAGGTTTCTTAGAAGGATCTTTAGGGCATCTCTTCCTAGCATGTTTAGGATCCTCTAGTTCAAGTTTCATGCAAATCCCATGGCATAATCCATAGTTTTTTGCAACCTAGGGTTTCGGGTGCCTCATGGCCGGATACTCCGGGTATGAACCCGAATACTCCGGACCCTCTGGGCCGGAGTCTCTGGAGGTATACCAGGAGTCTCCGGACTTGTAGGCTTTTGAAGCTTCCTTTTTCATCCAAATCTTCTAGAACCCGTTCTTAATCCTGCTTATATCCTTTAGGCATGGTGAAGCAACGTCCTGGAGAGTCTATGGATGACGCGGTGCAAAGGAGGCAAAAGCGCTGCCATGACCCTCGCGCTCAAAGGGAGGATCCTCCTCCAAATCCTACAAGGGAATTGCATCCTCGTCAACATGCAGGCAAGGAACCCACTGGGAGCAGCTCAAGGAAGGTGCCAAGGAAAGCTCCTTACATATTGCAAAGTGGACCCGCTCCCCCACCATCTCGAGCTAGTCCAACAAGGAGGGGGATTGCTCATGACATATGTCCTCGCACCCCTCCTCGTCTACATGTTCTCCTGAGCAGCGCAACTATCCAAACATTCCAAGACTCAGGAGACCCGGAGTGGTTCCTAGTTTTGAAGCTCATTTGGGAAGAAGCTACTATAAGCAAGATGTGGCTCTTAGGGAGGCTCGCAAAGAAGAAGTGTACAAGTATGACAAGTGTGAAGGTCTTGAGAGGTGTTTTTTGTGCAAGCTTCATGAAGACTTCTATTCCTCAGTTGTGATGCGCAAGTCTCGCGCACCCATTGTGAAACGACCCGGGTTTTCGAACGAAGAACCTGAATCCCTATATCGTCGTGATAGTCCCTGGATCAGTAGCTATCACATACAAAACTCATTTCAGGCAGTAAATCAGTTCATACTCACTTAAAAGAGGTTCAAACATGGATTTAATTATTACAAAATTCAGAGGAATCTGCAGTACGAATTTATTACAAGCCAATTGGGCTAAACAGGAATAAACAGAAAATGATAGCGGTAGCTGGTCTTCAGGTCATCCTTCATCTCGAACTTCAACTCCACAGGCAGCACTTGAGTGTAGCACGGGCTTCTAAGCTTCAATCATACCATCTGTCATTGTTGGTGTCGAACTCCTGATTGGATCCTGCATCTTACCAAACTATCCCCAAGGATGGGATAGGTTCACGTCACCATCCGTATGCAAGCTTTAAGTGGATGCAAGAGTACAAAAAGTAGCCAAGGATAGGCTGAGGTTTCCTATGCAATCATATACATATATCTCTATATACATACCTCTCACCCATCCCAGGCCGGTGCAGGAACTCCCTCTCCCTGCACCTCAACTGACTCCACAGGGGGAAGTGGACTAGAGGGAGGTAGAAATCTGGGTTTACTATTCTAGATGAAGTAACAGAAGAGTAGAAATGTACATGACCGAGTACGCGGCTATACGTATAATTTTCACCCTGCAGGGGTTGTACACCTGTACCCACTCGGGCTGCAAAGACGGTCGTCGCCATCTTGAGACACAGCCCACAACCATGACTCCCAAGCTATGACAGTACCATCCTGCATTTCCGGGGCGGGATACATTCGCCGCAACGAATGTATCGGGGCTATGGATCTCTAACCTGGCCATGGCTTCGAGAATCTCGGAGACTAGGGTCGAAGAAATCAACCGGGCCCGACGCACCCTGAATTGGGCATGCGCGGTCTACCCACTCCTGGAGACAAGGGTCGGAAAACCCGACCGAGCCCGATGCACCCCGAATTCCCATGGGCGTGCGTGGCCTACCCTCTCCATAAACACAGCTACAGTCATACTACCGCACAACCAGAAATGGCAGGAACCCCTGCCCATTCGGGGGTAAGTGGTGCGTACAATAAAATCCCACAAATCATAGTTACCGCATATGTCCATAAGAGCCGGGGCAAGCATCATCTCTCACGCAGTCCCACGCAAAGGTCCGCCAAAGGCACCCATAATAGGTATTGCCTCTCCTTGGGAAACCACACAGGTACACCCCTCCTCATACCGCACCCGCCACAGGTGCTCCTTGGGATGTGTCCACTCACAACCCCGGCCAATAGCTTGCCCCCGCTAAAAGTCCTATCTCTGGCTCCTCACAAAGTGGGTCTCATGCATGCCAAGACTATCATATCATGGAATCCCATACCCAGTCACTCTCATAGTAGCCAAAGCATCCAAGAATCAATCAAGGTGCAATAGGGATGCAAGGAATATGGTAAACAAGCAGGCCATGCAGGCTTATCTCACACACACACAAGTATAGCGATAGCAATTCTAGCAAGCAATGCCTAATAGGTATTCAAGTCAAAGATGGGTGTGAACCTGGCATCTCTTCGTAGTCTACTGGAGTCTCGTGGGCTTCTCGTAGTCCGGGACGTCCTCCTGGGTCTTCTGGGCGTCCGGAGCGTCGATCTTCTCTTCAGCAGCAGGACCTATTCATAATTACAAATTACTATAGTGACCAAAGTGCAAGAATTTATAAAACTACCCTAATAAGATCCAACTCACAACAAAACCTACTCTAACGTGTAGATCATGATTTTAGAGGAATTATAAAACTAGTTTCATAATTTTCCGAGCTTCGGTTAATTACTTATGAATTTTTGAAGGTTAAAACAATTTCTGAAATTAATAAAAGGTTTTCGGAAAAAGAAAAACACACAGGCTAACACGTGGCAGCACCAGGGAGTGCCATGTGTCCTGCTGACGTCAGCATGATGACAGCACGGGGTCTGCAAAATGCTGACGTCATCATGGCCTTTGATGACGTCAGTGTTGACCCGTTCAACATTGACCAAGTCAATAGGTCAAACTGGGTCCACGTCCAGGTGGGGTCCACATGTCAGCGATACTGGATTAATGACCAGTGGGCCCCGTGTGTCAGGTCTGGGTAAAAGAAAAAGAAAAAGGTTAAAGGGTGCAACGGGCTTAAAAGAGGTTCGGGCCGGCTTGGGTTGGACGAATGGCTCGGCCCGCGACGGAGCAGGCCGGCTCGGCTCCTCAGGCTGGATGGCTCGGTGGACTGGGTTGGCTTCTCCTTTTCTCCTCCTCCTTTTCTCTCTCATGGCCCTGCGGATTGGGCACTTCTTCTTCACCTCTTTCTTTTCCTTTTCTCCTTCCTTCTCTGGCTGACGTCCTGGTCCCGCCGGTCGGCGTCTCCTTCTTCTTTTGGCTGGTGGGGTCCGTCTATCGGTGACCCAAGGATCCGGTGTGGCTGGGTGATCCAGTGCGGCAGCTTCGTGTGAGAGTGTGTGTGCTTCTTCGCGCTGTGACGGAGTAGGGCGAGGCGGAGACATCCTGGAGGTCCGGCGGCGACGGCGACGGGACCCCTAGGCGGTGACAGTGAGGTCCCGTGGCGACGCATCCATCAGGCAGCAACAACGAGCATCTCTGTGAGGCAAAGCTCGGCGGCGGTGGCATGGCCACGGAACGAGGGCGGCAGCTCTGCTCCGGCGAGGTACGGCGGGCCGGGCACGAACTCGGGCAAGGCAGGACACGGCTCGTGGCGATGCGTCGGGCAACGTCCGCGCGAGGCATGGCAGCGGCAGCGAGCTCGGTTCGGCCTTGCCAGGGGCATGGCCCTCGGCTCGGACGGCCAGGGTTCACGGCGGTGTGGCTTGTCCACGCGGCTGCGGCCACGACGAGGTTAGGGCTCGATGCGGGTCCAAGACAAGGCCATGGCCGGGCAGGGCAGCAGATACGGAGGCGGCCGGCTCGGCGTGCTTGGTTCAGAGAGGGTAAGGCCGAGGTGGACAGGTCAAGGGCTAGGCACGACGACGGCGGTGAGCTAGGCAAAGGCGTGCGCACGCGTGTGTGATCCAGGTGTGTGGCAAGGCGGCGCCCGCGGGGTGACTTATGTGAGCCAGGGCAACCGGCGGTGGTCCGAGGCAAGATGGCAGCGTGGCAAGGCAGGTCGGTGGCGCAGTCCGACGGCGGCGGGATCTCCAGGCGACGACGGCGGCGATCGGCGGCAGAGCTTCAACGAGGACATGGCAAGGCAAGGGCAAGGGTGCTGTGCGTGTGCGCGGCGTGACGCAACAGCGGCGAAGCAGAACAGGGTGGTGGTGTGGCACGTCCGCGTGGCAGAACGACAGTGAGACGGCGACGAAGCGGTGGCGGATTCAGTACAAGGTCAAGGCGGAGGCGTGGCGTGAGCCAAAGGGCTCGGCCTTTCGGCTGGCAGGGTGCGTGCGCGCGCGAAACACGGCGCGTGCGCATGTACCAGTACGGCGCGTCTGTGGTGTGCTTGTGACAGCGAGGGCGAGGGTGCGAGCCAAAAGGGCTCAGCCAAAAAGGCATGGCCTCGGCCGGTCGGGTTGCCGGCAGCGGCGACATGGTGAAGCCATGGTGCGTCGGAATGTCAACCACAGCGAGGCGAGGCCTGGCAAGGGCGTGCGAGGCTGCGCGCACGCACGGGGCACCAGCTTCCTGGGCCCACGGCGGCGAGGCTACAGTGGCGCTACGGCGGTAACGGGAAAATAGGGGAACGGCGTACGGCAGGCTCACCGCTCGGGTATGGTGGAGAACGGGCTTGGCGCAGTGGCGAAGTGCAGCCGTGATGACGTGGGGCAGAGCCATGCAGAGCAGGATCGTTGGTGTCGTCGTCCAGGCTTAGGCGCAACGAAGGTCCCCGGCGGCGGCGGCGGCCTCCTCCTTCCCTTGGCGTGGCAGCGGCGTCAAGCTCCTCCTTCCTCCCCTCTTCTCCTCTTCCTTGCGTTCGACGTCGGCGACGGCGCACTCCCCTTCTTCTTCCTCCTCTCCTCCTTCTTGCTCCTCTTCGAGCTCTCTTCTTTTTCTCTCCCCTTGCTCTACTTCTCTGGTGGCGGTGGATTGAGGAAGAAGGGAAGGCAGCTAGGGTTTGCGGCGGCCGGGTTGGCTTATATAGGCCAAGGGCGCTAGGTTTGGGTCGGCGGCCGGGTTGATTAGGGCACGAACGCCAAGGTTCGACGACACGGATGGGACGGCGTGAGGCTGGTCGACGAGGCAAGCATCCACAGCCTCTCTGATTCGAGGTCGAGGTACCTGCGGGCCCGAGGTGGCAGCAGAGCTTGTCGAGCGAAGGCGGACGCTGGGCTGGCCGCGAGGTGCGGCGGCGGTTGTTGGTCGCGGTGGAAAGCAGGGGAGTGGTTGGAAAGGAGAAAGAAGGCCCTGACATGTGGGGCCTGCATGTCAGCGGCACAAGGTGGAAGGGGCCGTGCAGCTGGGTTTGGGCTGGAGCGTGGCTAACGGGCCGAAGGCGGGGTGGATCGGGCCGCACAGGGTGGAGTGGTGTGCTGGGTCGTGAAGTGAAGCAGGCCGGGTTAGGTGGGCTAGGTGGGTTAGGGGAGAGGTTAGCGGGCCGGTTAGAACTGGGTAGGTTAGGTGGGCAAGTTAGTTGGGTTCGGGCCCAAGTTTGTTGTTAGCTCTTGGATTTTATTTGAATGGCCAATTTCAAATAAATTCCCACACAAATCAAACAAGGGAAAATAAATTCAGTTTGAGTTCAAATAAACATGGTAGATTCAAATAAATTCCAAATAACTCCAAATATTACACACTAGCAAATTATCCTTATATTAATTTGGTTTTAATTTACTAGGAATTTAGAGAGAAATAGAAGGCATTCTTATATTATTCTAGCTAATTTCACTCCAACACAAAAAGTTTTTGAAAACTCGCATTTTTGGAGTTTATAACATTCCGTAAAAATTACGGGATGTTACACATTGTCCCTTGTAAGTACGTGGATTGGAAGTATTATGAAGACATGAATGATCCCTTCTTTAATGAGGCTATTGCTACGTGCAAGGAGATGGGTCTTTATGATATCATGGGCTTTCGCTATGATTGGAATGAGGAGATCCTAGCTCAATTTCACTCTTCCTTGTACTATGATGAAAGAGAGATTGCATTCTATTGGACCACTGAGGGAGCCAAGTATGGAGTGGATTACATGACCTTCTCTAGAATACTGGGACTTGGCACTAGAGATGAGGCACGTGATCCTATTCATGTAGAGCGGCAACTCAAGCCATATCAAGTGCCAACATTGTTCTTCAATCCTATCTGTGCCGAGAAAGGAAAGGCAAACTATCTCCTACCGGTCTACTATGCATTAAATCAATTCTTTAGAGCCACCATTGATGCAAAGGATGGTTATTTGGCGGCACTTAGATACTATGCTGTCAATCTTCTAGCCCGCACCTTACCAGGTGGAAGACCCTTTTGCATCATGGATTTTCTTTGGAATGAGCTGAGAAGGACCATGATTGAGGCCAAGAAGTCACTCCATGCTGCGCCGTATATCATGTATATGATTGAGAGGGTGACAAAGGCCACATTTCCAAAGACTGTCAAGCATGAGCCTCTTCACATGTGTGCCCGCTGTAGAGATGCACCTCCTCCATCTCATGCTAGTTCAACAAGGAACCCAAGATATGATCCTGCTCCATCTTCTTTGGGTGCCTCTTCATCGTCCCGTCACCGTCACCATGACTCTTTTGTGAAGAGGGCCCTCCGCAGCTTGTTTGGGACATGTAGGAACATTGCACAAGATGTCCATGAGAATGCAAGGTCGATCAATGAGATTCGGGGTCACATGGGGCTTCCTTTGGATCCACACTGCAAGTTACCGGCGTTTGATGATCCTTTCGCTGAATGGGATGCTGCCATGAGGCCGCTATTGCTGCTGACATGCTCCACTTCCTCGTGCTCGTCGCCAAGCTCGTTCTCCTCGTTGCCGTACTTCTACTTCCTCTCGCTGTGCTCCTCCTCGTGGCCAAGAGATTTTTGATGAGGATGAGGAGACAGAAGATGAGGCACCCCTCAACTACCGCGAGCATCCCGACTCCGAAGAAGATGAGGACACCTTCGAGGACACCGACCAAGACGATGATGAGTAGATGGACTTCGTGCCGCTTTTCATTCCCTTTTTGGCACTTGATGACAAAGGGGGAGTGAAAATGCCATTTATGTACTCATTTGGGCTTGTATCAAACTTAATGTCGTTCTTATTCCGCTTTGAACTCCTTTGATTATTTGTAAGGACTATGTGGTGTGAGAACTCATGTATTGTGTGCTACTATGTGCTTAGATGTTGAACTTAATGTGTTTCTAAGGAAGTTGTGCTAGTTTGTGGTATATTTGACTTGTTATGATGGTTGTTTTCTGTGTTCTGGCATATGGGGGCCGGATACTCCGGGCTACAGGCCGAATACTCCGGACTTCCTTGTCCGGAGTCTCTGGGTTCCTACCCAGAGTCTCCGGGGTCTGCTGCCAAAGCACATCTTTTATTGAGCGGATAACATGTCATATGCATCACACATGCTTTGCACACACCTGCTCACCCCACTGTAAAAGATATAAGAGCTTCTGTGATTCTCTCGTGTATTTTGCCATTTTTGACGTTTGTAAAGTCAAGTTTGAAATTCAATTTCATGACATACATTTAGGGGGAGCTCTTATATTCTAAATGTTTACTGTTTTATAATTATCAAATGAGCTACATGTGGGTTATCATCAATCACCAAAAAAGGAGAGATTGAAAGTGATCTAGGCCCCTAAGTGGGTTTTGGTGAATAATAACAAAACACTTGTATATTTAATCATGTAATTAAGCATGTGTGCCGGTGATGAGTTTGAACAGGTGAATTAAGTGACAATGTACGACCCCTCAAAACAGAAATAAAAAGGTAGTGTTCAAGTGTACTCAAGAAATTAGATTTTATATTTGAAATTTGAGTATAGGAACGTCGTACTATCAAGAGGGGCTTGGCTTAAAGGTTTCCATTCGAAACTAGTGCTCAAGTGAACATAGACAAACTTGTGTGAGCCACAAAACCACTCCAAAAGAGTAAAAACCAGAATTTTCCCTGCCTTACCCGGATACTCCGGGTATAGGGCCGGATACACCGGATCCCATTGCCCGGAGTGTCCGGGTGACTGTTCCCGGACCGAAAACTAGGTTTGCCCGGAGTTTCCGGGCATATACCCGGAGTCTCCGGGTAACCTTTCGCCCAATGGCTATTTTCTGTGCTGAGGGGTATAAATACCCCCTCAACTCCTTCAGCTCACTCTCTCTTGCCCATTTTATGAGCTGAACACTTCTCTAAGCCAAGAAAGAGCTCTCTCACTCACCTCTCTCCATTCTTGAGTGATTCTCTTGAGGGATTTGAGTGAGAAGCAAGCAAGAGTAAGAATTTGTGCTAGTGAACCTCATTCCCACCTCTTGAGCACTTGGTTTTGGACAAGCCCGCAGATTCAAGTTTGTTACTCTTGGAGCCTTGTGCTCCTAGACGGCTAGGCGTGCTTATGATTGCTCGACCTCAATTGTTAGCTGCATGAGAAGTTTGTAAGCTTCATTTCTCGCCGAGAAATTCATAGTAAGTGACATTGGGCTTGAGATATGATCTCGCCCTTGCGAGAGGAACATAAGCGTTCTTAAGCACCATCTCTTGAATCCTTCCTCAACGGAGACGTAGCACCTTCGGGTGTGAACTTCGGGAAACAAATTCTTATCTCACTTGTGTTGCTTTACTTGATTTCATTGCTATTTGCTTGTGAGTCTTTCTTTTTAGGGTTTGAGCTTGATCTACTCGTATTCAAGTTTCTAGTGCAACCAAACTTGTGGAACATCATCTCTAGAAACCCTTGGTACTTGTACATTAGCTCGATCTATTTTTAGTGCTCAGATTCTTATAGTTTCCTTTCGTAATTTCATACCCGGAGTCTCTGGGAAAGAGCTCCGGATACTCCGGACAAAAAAACCAGTGTTTTCGGGCTTATACCTGGAGTATCCGGGCTGAGTCTGCATCTGAAAAGTTTTTAAGTGTCTTTGAGCTGCAGATTGCCTATTCACCCCCCTCTAGGCATCTTAAGATCCTTTCAGGTATTTATATGAAAATATACCTTAGTCTATACTATAAAGATCGAAAACAATTGAAAACTTTTCTCACCCAAACTGGACCCGCTGTACCCCTCACGCTGGACCCACGAGTCAGGGCCGAGTGATGTGGGAGGAGGTGGAGACTCATAAAAATCACATGTTGGAGAGCGTTTCTGCCAAAAAAAAACCTTATTTTTTTCTCACCATCTCCGTTGTACCCACCGTGTACCCATATTTCCACGTTTGACCGAGCTGTACCAGTTGCCGGTTCCATGGCCCGTTCGCGCGCCGCACGCCACTGCCCCGACGGCCTCCTTCCGCTCGCCGCGCGCCTGGTAGCGCTTGCCGCCACCATGGTCTCCTCCCGCTCGCCGCGCGCCTGGTAGCTCGCCGCCTCCAT
This sequence comes from Panicum virgatum, assembly GCF_016808335.1. NCBI lineage: Eukaryota > Viridiplantae > Streptophyta > Magnoliopsida > Poales > Poaceae > Panicum > Panicum virgatum. The sequence goes on along the minus strand of NC_053143.1, from coordinate 26,341,497 downwards.
GGTCCTCCTCCCTCGCTTCCACACCCTCGACGTCGTCCGGCCTCGCGGCATGGCTCTGCGATCTCCGGCATGGCGGCATGGCGCCCTACGGGCCTGCCGTCGCCGGCCTCGTAGCGCCGCTCCTGCGCAAGGTCCCGTCCACCGATGCCCGCAGCCGTTTGACTGGGCCTCGCGGCACGTCCCCGCTGTCCCGCTCACCCGTGCTCTGCGCCGCACCCCTACCTGGTTAAAGAACGAAGATGAAGTAATGTAGTCACAAATTGCCTCTGAATTGCTATACCGATTAAGTAGTGTAAGAACTTCTCAACCTGTGAAAGATCTTAGCTTTCTCTCTTTCGTTCTTTAGCTAATTTTCAATGGGTGGTGAGAAGCCATACATAGAATTCATGGATCACCAAAATGATGACACTCTTCAAGATTACAAGATGGACCCAGTGGTTGTAACAGTTCGTGTCCCCTTTTAATGATGGCAAACCAAAAATTTATATTTGGGCCTTGTTTAGTTGCAAAATTCAAAATTTCAAATCTATTACATCGAACGGGTTAATTTTGTGATTAGTTTATATTTAATACTTCAAATGTGAAAAAATTCTATTTCGAAAACTTTACACCCTGCAACTAAACGAGGCCTTGTATTATGATGGTTTGACGTTTGTTGATTGCTATTTGGATGCAGTTGTATTTTTAATGCGACAATTACAACCGGTGAATCCTTAAATAAATTTTAAGGATTTTTTAAACACGTGCGAGCCGCACGTACATCTCTACTATTTTACTAAAACATACAAGTTTTAAAAATAGTTAGGACCTCATTTTGGATTTCGCACCGGCACTCCAAATTTCTGGAAGTGAAGACAAGTCGCGTTTGAATTGTTGTGCGTGTCGCCAGTTGTGTGGCTCGAGCGTGTGAGTGGGCCCGCGAGGCAGTGTTGGCCTCTGGGAGTACCCCACGCCACTCATGAACAAATACTTGAATAGAACAGGGTCAGGATTCATTCCCCTTTTCCCGAGCTATCATCCTGCTCTATCAATTGTGCGTGCTCACATCGTCGGCGCATCGCCGCATGCCAAGGAATACAACACCGCCACTGCTCTGATTTCAAGAGGAAGAACATCAAAGCCTGCACTGTGCCTTGGGCCTATATGGCCTACGGAGCTAGGGGACCAACTCCAGTGCTCACAGCCCCGCCTCACGGGCTCACGACCACGGACGTCAAGCTCAAGCGCCTTGGCAAGGACACGAGGAGATCGGCGGTGGCCTCAATTTCTCTATATTCCCTTTCCTGATTTCTATTATGTTTCTATCCGTGATGCTGTGAACTAAGGATTTCTTTTCTCAAACCGCATTTGAATTGATTCTTTTCTTTTCTTTTTGAGAACAAATTCATTCGATTTGGTGCTATTTCTTCTTTGATTCCCCAATCCCCATTATACATGTTTTTGTGACATAGCTCACGAGCTGTATCGAGCTAACTGGAGCTCTTAGCGAGCCGAGCCGAGCCCAGCTCAGCATTTAACTCGTTAGCTTAACGAGCTGAGCTGAGCTGAGCTAGCTCGCACAAGTAACGAGCTGAAGTGAGCCAAGCTGGCTCGTTATACAACCTTAGTTAGGAACCACTTATAGAAATAATTTTAAGGGTATTTTAGTACCTTTTCTACTCATTTGGTCAATAAACACAGAATAAAAAAAAACAATCGATTGAAGTCCCCTATGTTCATTGCTGCCGGTGCCAGCGGCGGCCAGGTCCTACTGCCGCATGTCTCTGGTCTGGGGATTGCGGTGCGGCAAGGACGGTGCGCGACGAGGCCCTGGCCAGTGAGCCACTGCACGGAGACAGGCCTAGGACGCTGACAGCTTGCGCGACGAGGATCTGCCCCAGGCATCTGTGAAGCGCTTGCCCAATCGGAAGATGAGAGGGCCGCACGCCGGACTCCACGATCGGGGAAGAAGAGCCGCGCATAGGCCGCCGCAAGCGCCCGGTGGCAGAGGAGCCGTGGCTGGAACACAGATCGGCGGCGGTCAAGGTAGAGGCGCTCGCAGATCGTCGCAGTCAGAGAAAAATGGCGCCCAGGCCGCTGCCGTCGAGGAACTGACCATCGCGAACTCGCGATTGGGGATGAGACTAACCGGTCAAGGATGAACTAAAATGTATATCAGCTGGGGTGTAATGACTAAACTACCCTTGATTAAAATAAAACACCCATGATTAAAATCAACGCTCCAGAAAATTGGGAGGGGGAGGAACCAATGGTTCCTCTCTCTCAAGCACTGTATCAAGCCTCTTTAAAATATGTACTTATAATTGACCGTGACAAAACATTGATGATCATTAATCGACCGTGACATTGATATTTATGTACTCGTATGTCTGTAAATATTAATATATTTAAATAAGTAGTCCTATATCTGTATATACTTAATTAGGTGACTAATGGACTTACAGTAAAGCATAGTTCAGGCAGGCATAGTAATTTTGCATAAATAAACAATAATAAATAAATAAAAAGAAAAAAAGAAAAAAAAAAGAAACCATTTAGCCCTTTAACTACCGGCTGACCTTCAGTACTTTCCAACTGATACTTAAGGTGGAGTTACCTCAATAGCTTTGCCACTATCAGCACTGGCAGATGCCTGGTAGAGTATTGGCTCTTGACACCCGAACCCTGCGCATACCAACCCATAGAGACCGAGCAGACAATGCAACCCGAGCGACAAGAATGGCAGCAGAAATGGCTGGCAGACCACAACGAAAACGAAGAGCACACACAGGCAGTCAGGCACAGCCGAAAGCTCCTCCCTATAGCAAAGGTGACGACGATCGCCACACAAAGACGGCACCACAAGGGCCTACCAGTGGCAGCGGCAGCGGCAGCCACCGCAAAGGGGTGGGGAGTGCTGAGGAGACCCTGCCACCGGACACCCATTTCGGCTCACACCAGTAGCATACACAACGGCAAAGGAGGCACCGCAGTCCGCAGGCCCCCTGGAAGCGGCGGGCGATCGGCACAGACAGCAGGAAGAGCGTCGCCAAACGCACGGGAGAGCTATAATTTTTTTTGTCTTTGTAAATTGTTGTACATGCACAAGTTTGATTTCTGAATTCCAGTTATAACGAGCAGCTCAGCAATTGTGGATTCCTTCACCTTGAAAAACTAATCTACTCTTGTGAAACAAATCTTCTGATGATGTGTAGTACATGAGGACCCGTGTAAGTGGTACAAGTAAAGAATCCTCGAAAAGAAAAAACTGAGGAATTCAAAAGGAAAAAAAATGCTGCAGAGACAAATGGTTCACCAATTGCCTACTGGCACTAGATAATCCTTCAGAGCTTTCACCCTTTTCTTGCTCCTTAGTTTCCGAAATGCGCCAGACTCGATTTGCCGAATTCGCTCCCTGCTCACACCCATGATGTTGCCAATCTCCTGCAGGGTTCTTATTCGACCATCCTCGAGCCCAAATCTCAGCACAACAACTTGCTTCTCGCGTGGGGTCAAAGTGTCCAGTGCCTGGTGCACATCGTTCTTCATAGATAATCTGTTCAGCATCTCTTCAGCTGTCTCGGCGCTGGGATCAGCTGTGACTTCCTGATAACAGAGACTAGGCTGTTATTTGAGTTGTATGGTACGAAGGACAGATGAGAATCGAGCATAGAAGGGCCATACCTGATAAGTCATGTCTGTGGAACCAATCTTACTATCAAGGGATACACTGTACTTTGGGAGGTTTACTGCTGCCTCTACTCGTTTGATTGGCATACCAGTGTCCACTGCTATTTCTTCATTAGTGGGCCGTCTTCTAAGCTTACGGCGCAGTCGTTTTGTGCACTCCTTTACACGGTAACTTGCTTCAACCATGTGAGCCTAGTCACCAGAATCAATTAGTGGTTAAAATTGCATGAAATAACCGACTTCGACAAGATATAAGTATTTCATACATTGGGAACATGTATACTAATTGGCAAGTAACATGAATAAAAAATGGACACAAACGATATTAAACAGGAAAATCAAACAAAAGAAATCATAGAGAAGTAACATGCAAGCCAATCAAATCATGAGGGAAGCAAGACAATACAAACTGCTATGTCTACTAATAAATCTGCATACTGTCATGTATGCTTTAATCTATTACATTAATGGTTATCTCACATGTGTGTGGATTGACTGTCTGCACAAAATATAGGAAAAACCTTCACCCTATGATCACCTGCTCATAATAATATTTTTTCTGTAATTTGCTAGAAAAGATATGGGTCACTCATGCATGAATAACCCAAAATCAGCGTGCACTCAATCAATACAGAATTGGGGATAAAGCAGTATATAGAAATAGAAGTTCTGCGCAGAGGGGGACGTACTGGCAAGCGAAATATTTGGGATTGCTCCGAGACAGATTTGCGAATTGCTTGTTTTATCCACCAGTGAGAATATGTAGAGAACCTAAAACCTTTTGACGCATCAAATTTTTCAGCTCCCCTTATAAGGCCCTGCATTCCTTCCTGTAACAAAGACCTAAAATAAAATGCCGATGCTAAATACAGCATGGTAGATACCATTTTTACAATAATGAAGAAGCTTCCATGCACACAGTTACCTGAATAAGATCATAAAGATCCATTCCAGGGCCTTCAAACTCCCTGGCAATAGATATTACAAGTCTCACATTAGATGTTACCATTCTGTTCTTGCAATAAATACCATGATCCAGACGCTTCCGCAAAGTTTTCTCATCAGTTCCAGCTGCTGTTGCCCACTGCGAGAATGTTGGCTGTCCACCATTGTACTCTGTAAGCTCAGCTTGGATTGCCTCGAGCTTCAAAAGATCCTGCACCAGTTCAAAGAACACAGTTTCCATAATTATCGCCAAAACTAACTCTGCAGCAAGAGGACCACAACAAATGGCAACACTGCATGGATTTGCAGGTAAGCAGCAACTTTCCAAATAACAATACCTGATAAAATATTAACTTCAGAAATGTGAAAAGGTCACATGTTCCGCTAAGTTTTTCCAGAACCTTATATCGTTATCGTACATTAAGAAAAACACTGCATATATAATACTACTGCAAGATTCAGAAGTTGTGTGCCATGCATGTTGCATGACGCCAAAATGAAAATACTTCCGCATATGAATAAATTTTTCCAAAAAATCAAATATCAAGTTTTTCCTATTCTCCATGATTTTAGCCTCTTCAAACAAGAAACGGCGGACCAGAAATAAGCATTGACATCTTATGCAAACAACTATGAAAATCAGGTGAACTATGCAAACATACACGGATCAAACTTCGGAATATTTCTAGCTATGAAGAACCATCAAGTCAGCTAGTTTGTACTCTGTACTATTATCCTCCTAAAACCCTTTTATCACAAAAAACCTTTTGGGTCATATGCAATAAAACCATTTAAATATTGGCAACTTAATATTGAGATTGTGTTAGAGTATATTAGACAACTCCGGATATGGTTACTTTAGGATTGATTGTAATCCCAGGATAACCTTTCTTATCTCTAGGAGAGGCTACTTGCCCTCCAAGCCATGTACTCCTATATATTCGCCCTAGAGGCTCAATGCAATATATCCCACACATTATACCCAATCTTACATGGTACCATGAGTCTAGGTTCAAGTCCTAGGCCTCCGCCGGGGGCATCGCCCTCATAGGATGCGTGGCCGATCCATCTAATCTGCCGCGCCATTGTGGTCAACAAGCAACAGAAGGGCCAGCCTCTACTCGCCGTCGATGGCTCCATGGCTGCGCAGCCCGTCGTCCTTGCTGGGAACCGTGTTGCCGTTAAGCCTGCCATGCCTCCGCGTCATCGTGGCCTCCGACTACGCATCTGGATCTACTGCCCCTTCCGCGCAACAGGCCAGTCGCCCCCCCCCCCCTCCAGCATCGCCGCACCGCCGCCATGAGCGCGAGTGTGTGGTTGTGGAGGAAGATCGTGGGGTCACCAGGCCACTGTGTCGTTGGGGCTGTCAGGCCACCGCATCGCCAATCGACAATGTCGCCAGGCGGCAACGCCATTGGGCTCCGCCCCTTCCCCGCTCCCCCCTCCTACCGGCGCCACCGCACTGCTGCTTTGAGCGCGAGTGAGTGGCTGTGGAAGAAGTATGTTACGGGCCAGGGGCAGCCGGCCCAGGCCCAGCCAACGCAGCAGCCGGCGGCCCCGGCGTGGATCACGTACCAACGCCGGGAGCCCCGCCCAAGTGGCTAGGAGAGCCACGATTTATTTCCTTAGGCTGGGACAATTTGTAAGTTAAATAACCTTCTCTAGAGGGAATGAGATTAGGCTGGGAATTAATTCCAGTTGGCCTCACGGGCCGCCCCTAGCTTCCGCGATCTCTCTCTGTCTCTCGCGACTCCCTCACGCACGCCGCCCTCCTCGCACGCCTCCGCCGCTCCCTGCTGCAGCCACGGCGCCTACTCGCCGGCCGCCGCGCAAGTGTCCTCCTCCCTCCCATCCATACGCGCTACGCAGTCGCGGTAGGATCAACGATCCTATCAACCTGGTATCAGCTATGCCAGGCGACGAAGGGAAGACTCCGCCACCGACGACCATCGACGGACTAGCGGCCATGATGACCAAGGTCCTCGGCCGCCTGGACGCCTTGGACGACATCAAGGCGCGCCTGACATTGTTGGAGTCGCAGCGCGCGCCGACCTCCACCGCACCCTTCCCCTACGGGCTGCCAGGGTTTGGATCTACGACGCTGGTAGGCCCTTCCTCGTTGGCCGCCGCCGCTACGAGCGCGGCACCCACTATGTCCACTACGGCGCCGTCCCTGCCGATCACCTACATCCCGTTCCCCCACTCGCCATCGCCGATCCCGGATGGGTTCACCATGCCCGCGTTCGGGGCGTCCGGGGCGCAAGGGCACGGCGGTGCCAGCGAGCGCCTGGGGTTCCTCGCTTCAACAAGATCTACTTCCCCTCCTACGACGGAGCTGAAGACCCGCTGAACTGGCTGCACCGCTGCGAGCAGTTCTTCCGCAGTCAACGCACCCTGGCTTCGGATCGTGTCTGGCTCGCCTCATACCACATGACGGGCGTGGCTCAGACCTGGTACTACGCCCTCGAGCAGGACGAGGGCATGCCATCCTGGGAGCACCTCAAGGAGCTCATCACCCAGCGCTTTGGGCCGGCCATCCGGGCCAATCGTCTCTCGGAGTTGGCACGACTCCCCTGGCACGGCGCCGTCCAGGACTACCAGGAGCGCTTCAATGCCATGGTGTGCCACACGCCGGAGCTGTCGCCGCAGCAGAAGGCGGACCTCTTCGTGGGTGGCCTGCCCGACCACATCCGCGTCGACGTCGAGCTCCGCGCCCCCCAGACACTTCAGGACGCCATGCACTTGGCACGGGCGTTCGAGCGTCGCGCGGCGGCCATTGCGAACGCGCCGCTGCAGAGCTCAGGGCGCCTTCCCCAGCGCCTCCCCCTGCCACCGCCCCCGCAGGCACCTCGCCCGACCGCGCCAGCCCCGGCGCTGCCGGCCCCGGCCGCCCCAGCGCCAGCCCTACCAGCGCCGCCGCCCAAGACGTTTCGCCGCCTGACGCCGGCCGAGATGGCGGAACGCCGCCGCTAGGGCCTCTGCTACAACTGTGACGAGACCTACGTCCGCGGGCACCAGTGCCAGCGCCTCTTCTTCCTGGAGGTCAGCGACTACACGTCCGACAGCGAGGACGACGCGGCGGCAGGCGACGCCGACGCCCATGCCAGCAGAGGAGGCCGCCCCGGTGGTCTCCTTGCACGCCATCGCCGGCATCCACACTGAGGACGCGATGCTGTTACCTGTCTACATCCACGGTCACCGCCTCACGGCCCTACTCGACAACGGCTCGACGCACAACTTCGTCCACGTCGATCTGATGCGTCGCATGGGCCTGGCAACATCGACGACCAGGACGCACGTGACGGTGGCCAATGGCGACCGCGTGCCTTGCGGGATGGTGGCCCGCAACGTCGCCTTGCACATCGGCAAGGAGTTCACCATCAGCTGCCTCGGCATTGACCTGGGCGGCTTCAACGTCATCCTCGGCGTCGACTACCTGCGGACCTTGGGCCCCATCCTGTGGGCCTTCGAGGACCTCTGCATGGCGTTCACGTGGCACGGGCGCCGCGTTTTCTGGCGGGGGATTGGATCCCCCCGCGACGACATCTTCGAGCCGAGCCTGCGGGCTTTGGCTGCCGACCCCGAGCGCCCCCTCCTCGACGTCCTCCTCCAGCAGTACGACGACGTCTTCGCCGAGCCGCGTGGGCTGCCTCCGTCCCGCCCCTACGACCACAGGATCCACCTCCTGCCGGGCACGGCGCCGGTGGCGGTCCGCCCACACCGCTACCCCCAGCTGCAGAAGGACGAGCTCGAGCGCCAGTGCGCCACGATGCTCTCTCAGGGCATCATTAGACCCAGCACCGCCCCATTCTCGGCGCCTGTGCTGCTGGTCAAGAAGGCGGACGGCACTTGGCGCTTCTGCATCGACTACCGCACGCTCAACGACAAGACCTCCAAGGACAAGTTCCCGATCCTGGTGGTCGACGAGCTACATGGCGCCAAGTTCTTCACCAAGCTGGACTTGCGCTCTGGCTATCACCAGGTGCGCATGCACTTGGCCGACGTGGAGAAGACGGCGTTCCGCACACACCACGGCCACTTCGAGTTCCTCGTCATGCCGTTTGGATTCTCCAACGCGCCGGCTACGTTCCAGGCGCTCATGAATAACGTCCTGCAGTCGTTCCTTCGGCGGTTCGTGCTTGTATTTTTTATGATATCCTGATCTACAGCTCTTCGTGGTCTGAGCACCTGCAGCACGTCCGCCTCGTCTTCGACGCGCTCCGTGCCCACAACCTCCACCTCAAGCACTCCAAGTGCTCCTTTGGCTCCAGCTCGGTCGCCTACCTCGGCCACGTCATCTCGGCCGAGGGCGTCGCCATGGACAGCGCCAAGGTGGAGGCTGTGGCGTCCTGGCATGAGCCTCGCTCGGCCCGGGGCGTCCGCGGCTTCCTGGAACTCGCCGGCTACTACCGGAAGTTCATCCGGGACTTCGGGGCCATCGCCGCCCCCCTGACTCGCCTCCTGCGCAAGGAGGCCTTCGCCTGGACCGCGGAAGCAGCGGAGGCTTTTGTGGCGCTGAAGCAGGCGCTCTGCACCGGCCCGGTTCTGCAGATGCCGGACTTCGAGCGGCAGTTTGTGGTTGACTGCGACGCCTCCGGCACTGGGTTTGACGCCATTCTCCACCAGGGTCCGGACCCCTGGCCTTCTACAGCAGGTCGTTCGCCGCCCGCCACGTCAAGCTAGTGGCCTACGAGAGGGAGCTCATCAGCCTGGTACAGGCTGTGCGGCACTGGCGGCCCTACCTCTAGGGGGCGCCGCTTCCTGGTCCGCACAGATCACTATAGCTTGAAGTACCTCCTCGACCAGCGGCTGTCCACGATCCCGCAGCACCAGTGGCTCAGCAAGCTGTTCGGCTTCGACTTCGCCGTGAAGTACCGCCCGGGGCACCTCAACTCCGCGGCCGACGCCCTCTCTCGCCGCGACAGCGAGTCCAGTACTGACGATGCAGCGGCGCTCCACGCCATCTCCGGGCCGTCTTTCAGGCTCATCGACGACATTCAGACGGCTACCTCCACCGACAGCGAGGCCGCACAGCACCAGGGCGAGGGCCTCACGGCTCCTTGGCGCTGGGACGCCGGGCTCCTCCTCCACGGCAAGCGCATCTTCGTGCCTGCCCAGGATGACCTTCGCCAACGGGTGCTCTCATTGGTCCATTCAGCAGGCCATGAGGGCGTCCAGAAGACCCTACAGCGTCTGCGCGCCGACTTCTACGTCCCCCACGACAGGCGGCTGGTGCAGGAGTTTGTCCGCGCTTGCCCGACATGCCAGCGCAACAAGACGCCGACGCAACGACCAGCCGGGCTGCTCCAGCCCCTCGAGGTCCCCTCTTAGGTGTGGGTGGGCATCTCGATGGACTTCGTCGAGGGGTTGCCCAAGGTCGGCGGGAAGTCGGTCATCCTCACTGTGGTGGACCGCTTCTCGAAGTATGCGCACTTCATCGCCCTAAGCCACCCGTACACGGCGTCGTCGGTCGCCCGCGCCTTCTTCGACGGCATCGTTCGGCTCCACGGCTTCCCGGCTTTCATCGTCAGCGACAGGGACCCTGTATTCACGAGGCACATGTGGCGTGACCTGTTCAAGATGGCCGGCGTCTAGCTCCGCTTCAGCACGGCGTTCCACCCTCAGACGGACGGCCAGTCGGAGATCGTCAACAAAGTGCTGGCCATGTACCTGCGGTGCGCCACGGGAGACCGCCCGCAAGCCTAGGTGGACTGGCTCGCGTGGGCGGAGTACTGCTACAACACCTCATACCACACGGCGCTTCGGGCGACGCCGTTCGAAGTGGTCTACAGCCCCCCCCCCCCCCCCGCCCCCGCCGGCGCTCCTGCCACACACCGCCGGTGCGGCCCAGACGGACGCGGCCCACACGCTACTCCGCGACCGCGACTCCTTCCTCGCCGACGTCCGCGAGCGTCTCCTCCAGGCTCGTCAGCACGCCAAGCACTACTACGACGCTCATCACCGCGAGCTGGAGTTTGCGGTGGGTGACTGGGTCTGGCTTCGCCTGCTGCACAGGCCGACCCTCGCTGGAGCGCCGTCCAAAGGGTAAGCTCGGCCCCCGCTACGCTGGCCCGTTCCAGGTGATCGAGCGCATTGGCCAGGTGGCCTATCGTCTGCAGCATCCGGAGGGGTCCCGCCTCCACGATGTCTTCCATGTGGGGTTGCTGAAGCCCTTCCACGGCGACCCCCCTGCGTCCACGCCGCCATTGCCGCTCATTCACGATGACCGGGTGGTCTTGACTCCTGCTCAAGTGCGGCGGGCACGCGTCCAGCATGGTGCCTGGGAGATCCTCGTGGAGTGGCAGGGGCTCCCTCCTGATGATGCGACCTGGGAACCACTGGAATCCTTTGTCGAGCGCTAGCCCGACTTCCAGCTCGAGGACGAGCTGTTTCCCGAGGAGCAGAGAGATGTTACGGGCCAGGGGCAGCCGGCCCAGGCCCAGCCGGCGGCTCCGGCGTGGATCACGTACCAACGCCGGGGGCGCCGCCCAAGTGGCTAGGAGAGCCACGATTTATTTCCTTAGGGTTTCATTTTCTTTCCTAAAGTGTGGGACAATTTGTAAGTTAAATACTCTTCTCTAGAGGGAATGAGATTAGGCTGGGAATTAATTCTAGTTGGCCTCACGGGCCGCCCCCTAGCTTCCGCGATCTCTCTCTCTCGCGCGACTCCCTCACGCACGCCACCCTCCTCGCACGCCGCCGCCGCTCCCTACTGCAGCCACGGCGCCTACTCGCCGGCCACTGCGCAAGTGTCCTCCTCCCTCCTCCCATCCATACGCGCTACGCAGTCGCAGTAGGATCAACAATCCTATCAATGTACCTGGAGGTTCGTCTACTTCGGCACTAAAGGGTTATCATCTGCATGTGCTATTCCAGTCGAAGCATTCGCATTGACGTTCTGACTGCGGGGGCATATCTCCATTGTTCTCCAGTCTGTCCGTTCGTGTTGCTACCACTACGACTGCGGGGGAATATTAGAGTATATTAGGCAACTCCGGGTATGGTTAGTAGGATTTATTGTAATCCCGAGATAACCTTTCTTATCTCTAGGAGAGGCTACTTGCCCTCCAAACCATGTACTCCTATATATTTGCCCTAGAGGCTCAATGCAATACATCCCAGTATCCCACACATTATACCCAATCTTACATATTGAAACTTTGAAAATAATGTGAGAAGATTAATCTTTAAAAGTGCATTTATATAGTTATAACTTTTTCGAAATAAGAACTACAAAATTGATGGTACCCTATTGATGTCCAAATGACACCTTCTCCCGACCAAAATGAAAAATGAAGTTATGGCCAACAAAATGGCCTGATTCAGAAAGCACTTTAGGACTTCACTTGATGTAGAATTATGCATATTGAGTCCTGAAAGCCTTAGCTACTACAGCTAATCCATGCAAAGAATAAATTCTTCGGCCTAAGACCTTTTTCCTGGGTTTTGACATGGACAGTTGTTCAGTTGTCTAGGTCATGGTTCTTGCGGCGGTAAGGCGAGGTGTGGCAAGTCACTACTGCGCAGTCGCCTAGGCGGGCTAAGGCGACGCCTAGGCCCCAAAACAAGGGGAACACCTTGTCGCCTAGGCGACGCTATGAAAACCATGGTCTAGGTACTAATTGCCATTGGAGCAGAACAACATGCTTAAACTGCCAAGCTAATATCTGAGTCAAGAATATCCATTAGTAAACATACAATTGAAAGGAAGAAAGATACTATTGACTTCTAATACAGTAGTCTCACCTGAATACCTTCTGAGAGCTCAACTTCTTCCTTAGCTGTAAGAAGTCTCCTGCCAGTCATCTTCCACAAGGAACCTAAAGGATTCATGCTAGGTGAGGAACCCTTGAGCCGTTTCTTCTTTGAAGATGTTGCAGTTTTTTGTAAAGCACGGACAGTTGTTGCAGCCTTTATTGCTGCTCTGGTTCTCCTAGCTCTTCTCTCAGATTGGCGAGCAGACTTCACAGCTATGTTCTCAGTGTACTGTGCATCATCATCTAATTTTCCATCCACATCCATGATACCATAGGACTCCAAGTCCTCCAGCAAAGCATCATTTGCATATCCATCGGGACTGTTCACTTGTATCTCTGTGCGAAGAATTTGATTTGCCAAGTAGCTGTCCACGCCCTTATTTTGTCTAATCACTGGCTGGTGATTGTTATTTTGCACCATCTGAACAACTTCGCGAACAGCTTCGCTAGCTGCTCTGGCAAGAGCAACTGCCTCTGCTGCTGCCGCTTCTACTACAGCTTCTTCATTCAGAAGTGCCTCTGATGCTAGAGTGGACTCAAAGTTTCTCTGTGACATAAATTAGATAATAAAAAAATAAATACTATGATATTCTATTGTTGCTCTTAAGGAATTTGTAACATTACAGTTACAGGCAACAGCAGATGAGCGGTACTATCAAATAGAAAAGAAAAGGACTAATAACTAATAAGAACTTGAAGGAAACATGATTATGTCTGCCTTCTCTATTAAGTATTTAGTGACACAATATTGCCCTTCCTACCGGAGCCTTAAACTTCATATTTCATTCTTTTCCAATACAGCTGGATACATCAATCAAATAAATGAAGCTAGCTTGATTAGTTAAGATAAGTGTCCCCGTGGGTCAAAAATTTTCCTACCGATTTCAGCAGATTTTGGTATAAAATGCACCGTCTCCAGTAACAGACTCGACATAAATTGGTACATCATCCTACGTTATGTAACGCTCCTAGATTTTTACAGTGAATACTTTAGTGATTTGTTTAATGCTGCAGCCAATGTGACTAGATACTAGTCCCAGATTTTGTAAGGAAAATGGAACTGTTCGAGGGGTGGTTAATGGTACTGGCACTAGACTGGTTGCCTGGTTCAATCACGTATCTTCAATATTCTGGTCTCTTTGCGAGGATTCCAGCTCCGGCTGGAGCCCTACCAAACCCTCTAGAGGTGGAGCGGCTCCGCCCCGGAGGTTGTGAGAGCCGCAAGAACGGCTTTGCCTACGGAAGGTGGAGCAGGCGGAGCCACAAAAACTAGCTCCACCTGCTCCAGCTCCGGCTCCACCCTTCCTGCAGGGACCCAGAGCCCTCCCAAACGTGCCCTATATTTTCTCACGCACTATATAAATTGAAACAAAGGAAAACAGAGTAAAAATGATGCAATCTTGAGAGACAATCGAGCCAAGCAGAGCGGGTCACCTGAAGCGCCGGCGCGGCGTAAGTGAGCCTGAGATGCGCGGCACCGCCACCGTTGGCGCAGTCGGCGTCGACAACGGCGGCGGCGGAGGTGACGGCGCAGTGGACGCGGAGGGCGCAGCACCTGGAGGAGGAGGAGGGCCCGTGGGCGGCGGCGGAAGGGACCCACATAAACTGTGGCACTAGGCACGCCATCGGAGAGCCAGTGCGGGCTGGCTGGCTGGCCGGTTGGTCGGCTCACCTGGGTCCCGTCTCCATTGCTGCCCGGAAGGGGAAGCTGGAGCGAGGGGACGGCGGGGATGGATTTCGTGTTTGGTCTGGTCTCTCCGCCGGATAAGGGAGCTCGGTTAGACACAAGCACAACAGAATTTCAGTCAGGCCGCGGGGACGGACAGTTTGTTGGGCCGATCCACGTATCTTTAGTTTACTAGAACAGTGGGCACATTTGCGCGCTTTATCATGGTAGGGAAAGTAGAAATAAATAAAAATTTTAATATAGATAAAAATAAATAGCGAAATAGTCAAAATCATCCCTCAACTATAGCTCAAGGCTCAGTTTCGTCTCTGAACTTTGAAGACGTCCACTTTAGTCCCTAAACTATGCTAAACGGGTCAATTTCGTCCTCCTGACGACGTGGTGTGCCATCGTGGACCGTCAAGTCAGCGCCCAGTCATCATATGATAGAATTTGACCACGAAATTGGATCTGTAGGGCGGAATTAACATAGGAGATGATGATGTATTGACTGTTAGATTTTATTTCAATGGAGAATTTGTTCTTGATGGGTCACACATGCAGTATTGCAATGGGAATTTCCGGGCCGAGCGAATTTAAGTTTAGCTGGCTCGAGGATAAAAATGGTATTTCCCATCATATGAGGACTACTAGGCTCTGGCTCGAGGATAGAAATATTATTTCCCATCATATGAGGACTGGGCGCTGACTTGCGGTCCACGGTGGCATGCCACATCGTTAGGAGGACAAAATTGACCCGTTTAATATAGTTCAGGGACTAAAGTGGATGTTTTTAAAGTCCAGGGATGAAATAGAGCCTTGAGCGATAGTTGAAGGACGATTTTGGCTATTTCGGCAAAATAAATATATGATAGTTTTGTTGCAAACAACATAAACTAGCTGCAGCTGAAATAAAAGCCACTTTATGCATTCAATATTCTTACAACTCAGTGCTCACAAACTCAACATGTTAATTGCACGTAAAGCAGCAGTAGACATTGAACGTGCTAGAATTCCTAAACACCGTTCTGTGATAAAATGTTGTAATTGTAATTATATTTTACAGCTTTTTATGAAATACATCACTATTCCAAATGAAAAAACACTTAATCAATTACTGCCTCTGCATGCAAATCTGGAATATATACCATCAAGTTGCTTCAGGTTTGTACTGCCATTCAGGGCAACAAAAATCAACGGGATTTCTGCGGATGCCAAAGAAAATGGAAACCATGTAAATTATTGAGAAGTTATAATTGAAACATAATCCCAAAATGTGGTAGAGATCTAAACTACTGCCAGTACAACCTCCAGTCCAAAAGGAAAACAAACGAAAAAGGTTAGGAATAGATACATGGAAAAGGAGGTAGTATGAACTGTAAACATAACTCTTTTCTATAATAATATGTAAAAAAAGAGAGTCGGATATATGTAGTCTTTGTTTGCAGCTCTCTTTTTTTTTAGCGAAAAACTGTGGGTATAAAGGGAGAAAAGTATACAGAAAGAATTTTACCTACATAGCAGGAGAGAGAAAGAAAAAAGTCTATTTTTAATCATCTAACTATCACCCGAGTTCGATTTTGACCATCAAACTTCAAAATCGGATATTCTTAACCATCAAACTATTAAAATTATTTATATTTGGTCATCTGGCTGTTTTGAAGGATGATTTTACTGATGTGAACGACACGTGACAGTGAGGCCCACATGTCAGCTTGTTCGCGGTGGCAGTGGGCCTGCTCACGGTGCTTCCTCGCCACCTAGTTCGGAAGGGAAACTTGAGAGGGACAGAGATCGGGAGGGAGGGGAGGGGGGAGGAGGGGGAGGAGGAGGTAGCGGCTGCTTGGAGAAGAGAAGGGAAGCTACGATGGTCGCAAAGCAAGGCCCACCAGTCTGTGGTTAGGATGCAAACAACATGACCTTGATGAAGGTTCGAAGCTACGCATGCTTGGTGGGCTCGTTTAACGATCACGCCGAAGACTGCGCAGGGTGAACGCATGGCCCAGCGACAGCGGCACAGCGCACCATAGCTCGGATGCATGGAGCTGCAGAAATTTCTCCTGACCCGGTTTGCCAGGGCTCTCGCGCAATGAGATAGTTGCGCGCTCTCACCCTGCTAAGGACAGTCTTAGTGGGGGTTTTATGGAGGGTTTCAACCCCCACTAAGAGCCCTCAATTTTGCTGACATGTCGTGGTGTTTAGCGTGCTCTCAATTTTGCTAACATGGCAAGAAAAAAGAAGGATGGAATTTCATAAGATGTGAGTAGAGTTTCATCACCAGTTCTCAATCTAAGTATCTGTGTCTATGAAACTTCTACTGAGACTGGCCTAAGCGACGTGGTGATGCGCAGGAGCAAGAAGAGCCGTGAAATGCGGGCGTGCGAGGAGGAAGAATCCTGATGTGTCCCGCCGGAAATGCCATGTTCCGCCAATCCTATATATATCTTCCGAAAATTTTGTTCAGAAAATCTTTGTTTGTGAAAGGTACCCTTTAGAGCGGATATGTACCGTAACAAGTCCCTCGAAAACTCCTAAAAAATCTAACGGAACACAAATGGCTTCGGCACAAAAGCCGGCGCTCTATTCTCATTCGTGGGTTGTTGGAAACCCTGGTCATCCGATTGGTCATTGTCATGGTTCTGTCCTTATCGAGGGCCGGTGTGTTTAAGGACTTGCGAAGGCTGATTCACTCGATGTGGGTGCTTGGATTTAGGTGCAGGGAGCATTGCTTGTGCAGGATCTTATCGAATTGTTCCTGCTGGTTGCCCGACTTCTTGCCGCGCGTGTTGCGCTCAACAGCCGCGATGACATGTTCCGGCTAAGAGCTTCTTAGAGTAATCCGACTGGCTCTTGTTGGAGTGGTGGTCGTTGTTCCGCTTGCCCCCATTGTCGTTGTTGCGCTTGGGGAAGTGATGATCACGCTCTTGCTCCTCCTGATCGGCTCATCACTACATCATGTCGCGGAGTTGTGCGACTGTTTTAAGATGATTACGGCTGAAGTTGCGGTAGATGTGTTCCACGGCGAGGCTGTTCTGGAAGCAGTGTTGACGGTCTATAGACACACACACACACCATATTGATGTTATCCTCGGAATGAACCCTCATAATACTTGGGCCCACTGACCTATGCAGCTGGAACAATTCCATCGTCATCTGGCCTGGACCACCATTCGTGGATCTGCCTTACCTTCTGAAAGCTCCAATTCAGCCCCTATCAGAGTTTGTTGCGCTTGTCCAGGCCTCAAAGTACCCACTGCATGAATGCGACGGAGATGGGCCACGATACAATCAGGGGAAGACAGAGTTCAACTACACGAATGCATCGCTACTAATCTCTAGGTCACGTAATCAACGTCGACAATGCCCTGGCGCCACAAGCAAGTGGGAATGTAGGATACAAATAAGGCGGGCAAATTTCATCATCTCCAAATAAATGTTGTTTTCAAATATAAATAAATACTTGTTTTTTTTTTGTAAAATTGGCTCCAAAAGTGTGAATAATTAGGTATTGATTCCACAAGAAAATCTTGAAGTTTATGAAAGCATCTCCTTGTGTTTACAATTGAGTGGAGCCTAAATGACAAAGGAGGGTGCATGTAATTGTTTTTTTTTTTGAAAATAAGGGTCTATGTAATTGTAACCCTGTAGCCCAAAGGCATGTTATTTTGCCTCCACATTGAGATATAAAAAGTCGCTACTGCAGAAAACATTTTTAGGGTTGGGTAAAACAGCATTTGTAGGGGCGGTGCGATACCCACCCCTGTCTATCGCAGCTACAAATGAGTTTTTTAGGGGCGGGTAAAGGGCCCGCCCTGTAAATGTATTTCCAGGGATGGGTCAAGGCATCAACCGCCCCTGGAAACATATTTTCATGGGCGGGTGCTGGAGCGACCCACCTCTGAAAATCTCTTTCCAGGGGCGGTCGATGCCTTAAGCCGCCCCTAAAAACCAATTTCCAGGGGTGGGTTGTGGTATCACCCGCTCCTGGAAATAGGTTGCCCGCCACCTAATTTCAGAATTTAAAAATTGTTTCCCGCAAATTTTTATCAAATCTGTTTCTCGCTTCTGATTCTCATGAATTTTCACCCATCAAGCTAGTGCTCAATTCTATCAATCTAGCGCGCGATTGAGGATTTTGTGACCGATGATGATTATATTTCTTAAATATAACAAATTATAAATTCAAAATAAAATCATATAGAAGTATCATTACAATCATTACAGTGTATCATTAGAGTGCATACATCATCAAAGTGCGCATAGAATTCATTGCATGGTTTTGTCCTATTTCCCCTGAGTAACACTACTATAGCCGACTCGGAGTTGCTGATTGTCCCACTGATGGAGGCTTTCATATTTTCTGTCAGCTGACAGTTCATGCTCTGGGTGAATAAAATCTCCATCTATATGGACCACTTTATGCAATATAAAATGACATAAATTGTCGACTACATGGAAAAGTTGTTGCTCATGGAGTGGACCTTCGTGGGTTTCCCGTTGATCCTGCAAATAAAAAATGCATGGAAAAATTCAGCCAAGTATATTAGATGCAAGCAATGACAATATGCAGTTATGCATCTATCCCTAGCAAAGAGTAGACCCTTACACATTCGAGATCTTTTGTGTATCTCTCGAGCTGCCTCATGTGCTCACACATGTAGTATCCACAGTACACGGAACCTGCAGGTTGCTTGTGGCATGGAAAGTTTATGCGCATCACCATTTTTTCTTTTCTATTTGGGGGATGAATTCCTCCTTTGTAAATGTAGTGCTTGTAAGCCCTATTTTTTTATGAAAAAGAAATAAGAAGTTATTTATATCTGAAAGATTTAGTAGGATGTCCATGTAGAGATAACAATTTTGCTAACATGTTTAGGATGGATACGAATTCACTGTATGTGCTCGACTCAAAATCAGCGGAGTCCAATACAAGTATTTTTTCAAGCTTTGGTTGTATCGCAAATGCAATTCAGTGTTTTCTGCAAAAATATTCAAGATGAGAATGGGCCGGCCCAGACCTGGCCCCCATGGCCTCAAGGCCAACTTCTGAGACCATGGGCCGACCCAAATCAATGTTTTGCCTATGGCCTTGATGGCCCAATGGGCATCATGGGTCGGCCCATTGTAGGGAGATTCTCACAAAATCAGCAAGAGCACATACAACATGATTTAACCCCATACAAATTAAACATGTAGCTGCACAGAATCTATCCAACTAGAAACAAGAATTTAACAACAAGAAGTTGGCAAGCTACACACTAGCAGTCAAATATGAACTCCAAAAGTTTATGAAAGAAACTCAGCAGTAGGTATTAACAAGGTTCAGTGCCACCATGCAGCTAAGATCTGGATCACTTGTGCATAACTAAATTGCTGTGATCATCACCATAGAGTTTTATAACAGGCCAACACAAGGTTCAATGCCCATATCTGGAGGAACTGCATAAACCAAAAAATGAATTAAGTTCAGACAAACATTTGCACAATGTAGAAACCGTGATGTACCACACAACTCTAGATGACTAGACCCTTAGTGAAAAGTAGATCACTACAGACATTGGGTACTATTCATGGAATACTTGCTCCATTTTCATTCTATCATTTTTTGCAAGCAACTAAAAGTACTATTCATTGCAACTAAATAAAAGCAGAACTGCAGAGGTTGACCTATCATAACAAGTAACCATCTCACAGGCACAACAATGAAGGGATAACTAAATTGTACACAAATAATCAAATCACCTACACGATAGGGTTATTGCCTGCAAGGTGCTAGCAATTTCAACAGTGAGCCCAGCGCGGATGGGTTATTGCCTGCAAGGCTGACAGTGATAGGGTAGAATTGGAGCAGCAGCAAGCAGGGCCTACACGAGTCGAGCAGGTGCTTCAGTGAAGGCGTGATCCAGTTCTCCGCGTGACGGAATCTGCTGGCCTTATCGGCTGTCCAACTAGGCAACCCAATCCCGCATTGAGATTGAAGAAAGGCCCAGGCGCAAGACTTACCAGCAAGCAGGGGAGGACGTCGGCCGGCCGGAGAGACGAGAAGCTTACCGGAGGGGAGGGCGAGTTGCAGAGTCGCTGCAGCTGGGAGGAGGACGGCGCGCCCGCCGCCACCTGCTCGCTCGCCTCCGTGCCGAAGTGGGAGGGAGCCTGGCGGCGCAAGGGTCGCGACTCGCATGGGGATTGGGGAAGAGTCACGCCGCCGGGTCGACCATATCCACCCATTTCATCAATAGATTTCGGCTAGCCATGGACCGTTTCTCATTTGAGGCCGACCCGGTGGCTCATTAGCCTTGCTATTGTGGGTCGGGCCAGCAACCCAATGGGTTGACCCGGCCCATTCTCATTATAAAAAAAATATCATATATGATTTCTTAGACATTTACTCGAACCAAGTGCATATTATAATAAATGATTGAGACTAACATATCGGAAGTGGTATGGTGCTCATATGACATCCTTGTCCTGCCATCGTTGCATCTGAAGCAATATGTAGGCACCAACTCTCCTTACAATATTTTTGTGTGTCTTTTTTCGCTTATCAAGCAACCATGCCAACATACTTAGGAGATTATTGAAACTACTGTCTAACTAGCTGTGCTTAGCCTTTAGAGTCAATAGCTCAAGTACAAAACGAAGAATATTCCAATGTTTCCGACATCCTTTAGATCGCTCGTATATATTTTCTCTGCTGATTTCTTCACCGTCTCGAAATTTTCTAACCCCTTTGCACTACCAACCAACAGCTTCGCTTTGGTGTGACGTAACAACTGGCTCAGAAAATCACCATCATCAAGTTTATCGCTATCATCATCACTGCCAATATCGATGGCCCCCCAAGTCCACACCATCACTATAGCCACCATCAACATCTTCATCATCACCACCAGTATCATCAAAATCATCAAATAATATATTAAACTCAGGGTCTTGCAATATTTCATCGAGTTGAGTCTCTCTTGGAGGTGGTGCTTCTTCACCATGTTTATTTTAGATCATATAGTTGTCTACAAAACCACTAATCAACACATGTGATCCAATTATAGTTGTCTCACTGAATACTCTCACATTATTGCAGGTTATGCACGAACAATGTATCAGTTGTGTCTTCTCAATTCTTGCATTCTGCAACTCAAATGAATATCAACTTCTCCACAGAAATATGCATCCGTTCTTCGTGCTTTGTACATCCATGTCCTATTCATCTCTAAACACCAACAACAGAAAATCAGTAGATAATTTAAATGGATTAAAACAAGCTCTTAAATAATTTGGAAAATAAATGCTAAATAAATCTACACCTAAGCATAGATATTGGAAAAAGTCAATTTAGTATGTGCTGACTAAAAAAATCAAACCCCAACCTATTATTTTACCATTACATTTTGGGGAAAAATTATCATTCATTTGTGTAAATATAGGGGGAAATCAAATCTTTTTCTCACTCCTCTATATATCTAGGAATTTGTTTACTTAGAAATGAGGCTAAAACACGAAGATTGGGCCAAAATAATTACATAATTATGTTCTTCAACTAATATAGCATAACTTTATCCAAAAAAATAAAGTTAAATCGTGGCTTAAATGGTAAATTCACCCAATGGGATTTATCTAGGGACGCATGAGAGCACAATTTAAGCTTTAAAATTAACCCAAAAACTTAGAAAAAACATAGAATTAGCATCTACTTACCTCCTAGAGCTCCCAACTCTAAGAAAATCAAGTTTAAAACCTTCCCTCCTCTATTTTTAATTTATTGTATTTTTTGACAACACCTCCCTCGAGAACACACTGTTTTGTTGGGAGAAGAAAAAAGGTTTGCGTCTGCGCCTAGATATTTATGGGTATTTTTAGGAGCGGGTGGCCTCATTACCTATCCCTAGAAATATGTTTTCAAGGACGGGTGATGGCATCAGCCACCCCTGAAAATGGGGTCATTTCAGGGGCGGGTATGCCGCCACCCGCCCCTGAAAATTTCATCTTGAGGGGCGGCTGGCACCATCATCTGCCTCTGAAAATGAGCCCTGTTTTCAGGAGCGGCTGATGCCAACACCCACCCCTAAAGATGTATTTTCAGGGGCGGGTCAAATGGTACAGTATCCCCACTCCTTTTGTAGGAGCGGGGTACATTTGGATCCGATTCTGAAAAAATTGAGCGTTGCTACAAATCGTTTCTGTAGTAGTGAGCACAAAATATTCTTTTTTTGTCGTGTAAAGATGCAGTCGTCGTTTTTCTGGATACCATGAAGGACTAGGTGCCAAAAGTTCATCACAGGTTTGTATACGACTAAAGGATGGGGGAGGTAGAGGACGCCCTGTCACATATGCTTCTATGCTGGATGGAATCTTCTCCACTCTGTAACGCAACAGCTGCCTTTGTTTTCATTGTGTTATATTGTCCTCTATTTTGTCCTGCAAACGACGTGGCAAAAACGCCAACCAAACACAGTTTTAACATCATGATTACTCATTTCAAACCGTTTTGTTAATATGGCTTTGAATCTCGCACCATGAGAACAGCAAGTGTAGGGAATATATTATGCGATTAATTAACAAATTTTTGTGAAGTAAATAATTTATTGAACGTAACGTGATGTACAGACACGACACTGCGACTTTTCTTAAAATATTGTTTATAATGTAGGTCGACCAAACCTAAAAGCGGATTTTATGGACACGACAGGTGCGCTAACATATCATTGCCGCTCGGAATGGTTGTGAGGCGATGTCAGTTCCGCTCATCATGCAACCAAAGTACCTTTCTGCCATGCCAGCAGCAGTTTGGTGCTCTGGGAGAGAATATTGAGCAGGTACATTTAACCCCAGCTTCGTTGTCCGGATGAGATTAACAACGCAATCATACATTGAAGCGAGACACTAAAAGAGGTTAAGATTCTACCTAGAGTGTTGACAACAGCTCATCTGAGGGCTAAGACTATGATGAGGGGAACAAGCAATGTGTCACCTACCAAAACAAAACTAAAGCTACCAGCACCAATTACCAAAAGCAGGAATCATCACATGTATATAAAATCCATCAACTTGATGTCTAATGGACTAAACATCATTACATTACATTGAAAGTACAGTGCTTTTGCGAATTTCTTTTGGAAATGCAAGAAAAACAACATAGTCTTTTTTCGCCGTTCTTCTCAGCCTCGCTGAGTTGGAAACTTTCAGCCGAGGCGATTAGCGAGTAAGAGTCCTCTTTCTATGCACGGGTGTATGTACAATCATGGAGAATTTCCAATGATTGGAGCCCAACCCTGTTGTTAGGTGGCCCTACTCCAGACATGCCCCCGCTGCGCCATCCCCCCCCCCCCCCCCCCCCCAATTGATCATATCTCTTGCCTTGATTGGTGATCGGTGAAACTGAACTGTCCCTCAATCAACGCGTCAATGATCACGTACTGCCCCGGAACCCCATCAGCACCAGGCTTTGGAGGTCGTCCTCCTCCCACAAGCTCCCCATCTAAAAGTCGTCACAAATTGCAAGGATACTATCAGTGGCTGATAATTGTAAAGCAACTAAGATTTTGAACTCTTATGGGAATCGATATCGGTATGGAAAATGCATGTAGCCCTATCTAACAAAACCCTGACATACCTGAGAGTTAGCATTTTGAAATCCTTCAATTGAGTAGTCAGGGATGTCATGGTTGGCAAAGGTGGATGACGTTACGAAGCTTTTGGCACTGGTCACCACGCTCGGTGCCGTAGCACCTTGAGATGAGGCGTAGCAGAGCGCCGCGCTTGACCCTTCCAGCGAGTAGACTGGCAGTGGCGGTGGCGGTGCAGGCACGCACGGCTGGTTTGCCTGCGCAACGTAAGCCGTCACGAAACTGCCAAGGAAAGAACAAGAAGATCATCGATCACACTCTTGTCAGGAGGAACTTACATCTTTGGGAATGAAGCTGTCCACGCCGAGTTCCAACCGTGGGTTGACGGTCGATAGTTTCATCGACAAGAACTGTTGCAAAAGCAAAAGAATTTGTTCAATTCACAAGCATCCATGAACTTTTGAACCCTGTTCTGTCGAAAGCAGAGACTGTCATACACACCTCCACTTGCCGTTGTAGAGACTGCACGTAGTTTATGATCTCGTCAAGCATCACGGCCTTCCCAGTAACCTTCAGTCAAATGCTTTGAAAATTACCCACTGGCCACTGCTTGAAATATGTTTCAAATTCAACACACACACACACACACACACACACACACACACACACACACACACACACACACACACACACACACACACACACACACACACACAAATTTCTTGGCGTAATCTACCTTACTGCAGCCGGGGACGAGGTCCTGCAGCAGCTTCATACGCTCGCTTATCTTCTCCCTCCTCACCTGCAGACAATCAGCGTCGGCAACCACGTGAATGACTGAAGGTTTACACCAAAGATCGTAATTGAGTCAGACACGGTGTTCGCCGGCGGCCTACCCGCTCGGCGAGACTGTGGCTGTCCGTGGCTTGTCCCCGGCGAGCGCGCACGTGGATGTAGTCCTTAGGCGGCTCTGCGCCGACCTCCTTGCCCTTGCCATTGCTTTGCCCTGCATCTCCAGCCGCCGGCTTCCGCTCCTCGTCATCGGCGGCGTCCATGGAGAGCTTGCATTTCTTGGCTCTCATCTCCGGCTCCCGGGACTGAACAGCAGAATTAGACATATTCAAAGACAGGTTTTACGATGGTACAAAAATGGGGAAACAGAGACGATTAGTACTTTCGGTGTCGCCGTGGTCACCGCGTCCTTGGCCTTGGACTTGCCGCCCGGCGCCTTTCGCTTCCGGCTGGGGCCGTCGCTGCTGGACCCGTCGCTTGCGTGCTGCTGAGCGGGAGCAGGCGCCGTCGCCGGCTCGCCGAGGAGCGACTGGCTGCTTGCAGCTCGAGACAGCTTCCCGCCGGAGGCCGCGAGGCACGAGAGCCGCGCTGCGCGCTCCGAGTCCGCGCCGAGCAGAGGAGCTCCGAACGGCGCCGCTGCAGCTCCACCTCCGGCGGCGGCCGCGAGCGACGACGACCGCGACGGCACGATTGAGCCCAGCGCTGCGTCGTGCTCCCACCCCGCCACCGCGCCGGCGCCCATCAGGGCGTGCTGCACATCCACCTGCAGGGCGTCGAACGGCCCGCCTCCGACGGCGTTGGCGACAGCAGCATGATGAGAGAGCGGCCACGGCAGGTCGTGGGAGCCCCCGAGGAAGCCATCGTGTGCCATTGCCGCTGCTTTGGTGCCACGACACGAACACAAAGGGG
Organism: Panicum virgatum; assembly: GCF_016808335.1. Classification (NCBI taxonomy): domain Eukaryota; kingdom Viridiplantae; phylum Streptophyta; class Magnoliopsida; order Poales; family Poaceae; genus Panicum; species Panicum virgatum. Next base: position 26,316,199 of record NC_053143.1, on the reverse strand, counting down.
AGCGGCAGGGGAAAGGGCGCGACCTCGAGCTCCGCGCCGCCTAAATGTATCCGCGCAGGCTCCCGAGTGCGTGCGTGCCGGCGCGAGGACGGCGGTGGTGGCGGGGAGTGCGCGTCGTGGTGCGGGATTAGTGGGCGCTTCCTCCTAGTGGTGCGCAATGTCTGTCGAGCCTAGTCGAGAAGAAATAGGAGGGAAGGGGAAGGACAGAGCTTCCCGGTTTGCGATCCGCAACCGTTAATTTCGAAGAATGTTTTTTTTTTTGGGGTGGGGTGGTGGGGGGGAGACGAGGATCGGAGAGAGATCTCTGAAAGGGGAAACTGGATGGAGCATTGGAGCCGTTTCTGGATGTAGCTTGCGGTGGCGATGGTAAGTTTGAACTTTGAAGTGTGAAATGTTAAGTTTCTTGATTCCAGTAGATCTCAAATTTAAGTGCAGGTTTCATGTCTATATATGTTTCAAAAAAAGAGTACATTTTTCTGTAGTTCCACTTTTGGAGTCTTTATCTCAGTCAGAGGATGGTTTTGAGTGGATGAATGAGATGCGGCTTCACCTTTCTTCGATAGCTTTAGTTGGTCTAACTTGGGACAAACTAGATTGAATTTCTGTGGAAATACTTCATCTGTTTGTAAATGTTTCATACCATTAAATTTTAGGTACTTCACTTGATCATTCATCTTACTATTTTCCTTGTTGATCTATATAGAGTCAAACTAAATCTTGTGACTTGTTTCATCATTTAAGGTACTTTAAGCATTACTTATATTTCTGCATATTGGCACTGTATTTTTTAATATGTAAAATCGTCAAACTTTCGTGACCTAAGGTCAACATGGTCAAACGTTTAAAAACAGAGGGAGTAACAAACTGCAGTGTCAAGTAAACAAAATGAACTCAGTTTTTTAACGGTTTTAACACAATAAACACATAAAAATACTTCCTCTGCTTCTAAATATATGAAATAATATAACTCCATCTCTTTCAGTAGAACCAAAAATTCCCAATTCTTGGGGAACAGTGTTAAACATTTGACTTGTAGCTTATATAACATATGTTATCAGTCCTCGGAACAAAAGATTTTTTGTGAAGTAATTCTTTTTGAACAATCCAGTACCCTTTCATCCCTAAAAAAACGTTACTACAAAGAAAACTAAGAGAAATTAGTAAAAGTATGAAATACACATGCTTGCTACTATTTATTAGCTATATTTGACTCATAGTAACGAAGACAAGAATTGTGGGATTGTTTTTTTTTTCCTACAGGGACGGAGTAGACCTGAGTATTTTAGATCCAGTCACGGCCGGAACCGAGGCTGTAGGGTTTTGGTCCACCCATGCTTCACCCACTGCTACTATGCTTAATGGTTGGGTTTGGTTAAATAAAATCATTACCTTAATAAATTTAGAGGGAAATCATTTTACACCTTTGAACTATCATAAAAGTCCAATTTTCAATCTTTAACTACAAAAATAGATAACAGAGGTCATCCAACTGTCGAAACCGGGCAAGTTTGGCCCATAGGGTGATTTAAAAGGTTGTTTTTCATTTTTTGAAAATTAAAAATATTCAAACTTGAACTAAAAAGTTCATAAGTAACTCATTTTAAAGCAGAAGATAGGAACCAATACCAAAATTGTTTTGCAAACATAACCTATTTGTTGGCACTCTACATCTTAGTTATTTGGATCCAATTTTTTCACATTTGAAGTATTTATTTGCTTGTAGTTATACCAGTTGTTTTTTAATAAACAAGATTCAAGTAGATCAATGATAGATAATAGATTTGCTAGTTTACATTTTTTTTAGAAAAATTTAGGTGCCCGTTTCACATATTTTCTGAATTTAAATAAATTAGTTTGGATTTTTTAGATCTAATTTGAATTTATTTTTCTTAGAAAAATAAAAAACCACTTTAGAAATCACCCTAAAGAAAAAACTTGTCCGATTTATGTATACACTATACGTTCCCCATAAATTTAAGGTTAGCCCGAGGCTAGCCTAACAATTTAATTTATGTATTTTCTAACTAGAAAATACTAGGATGCCCAGCCAAATAAAATAGTCCTAAAAAGTTTCCCATGGGACGGGACTATGCAAAAATAGGCTCAAAGTTAATCAATTTTTTGGTCCGTCCCGAATCTGATACGGTCCAAAAAATGCTTAGGTCTAGGATGGAACGAGTAGTTAAAATTTTCAGACTATTTATATAGCTCAAGTCTGCTTACTATTGATATGTTTATGCATATTTTACAAGAAAATGTAGTTTATATTTTTTCTAGAACTGCTGGAAATCCTTTAAGTTCCAAGTTATTTGCAATTGCTCAGAGAATTAACGCGCACAAGCAAACATCACGATAGCCGCAGCTGAACTGTCCATTCCAAACCCAACCGGAAGCAACAGCAAATAATTCCTGGACAGCATGTTGCTCACGGCAGAGGCATGCGCCAGGGGGATCCACTATCACCCCTGCTATTCATTCTGGCAATTGACCCCTTGCAGCGTCTCCTCAGTCTAGCAACTGAGGCTGGGATCCTAACAAGGGTTGCAAGGAACCGCGCAAGACTACGGGTGTCCTTATATGCGGCCGCCGCCGTCATTTTTCTACGACCAATCAAGCATGAAGTGCGAGCCCTGAGCCATCTGCTGAACCTTTTTGGGCAAGTTACAGGGCTACACACGAACATCCACAAGTCCTCGATCGCCGCAATTCGATGCGAGGGAATCAACCTTGACGACGTCATTGCGGACTTCGCAGCAGCTCGAGCGAGTTTCCCCATCAAGTACTTGGGGCTACCGCTGTCTGTTAGACGCCTACGGAAAGTTGACTTCCAACAGCTGATCGATAAAGCTGCAAGCCGGCTGACTGGGTGGCGGGGTCGTAACATTTCACAAGCGGGTCGTGCGGCTCTGACGAAATCGGTGCTCTCTTCGCAACCCGTCTACCTTCTGACGGCCTTAAACAGCACGAAGGAGGTCCTGGAATCCGTCGACAAGCTTCGCAAGAAGTTTCTTTGGGCGGGGGATGAAAACCTCACCGGAGGGGAAATGCAAGATCAATTGGCCCACAGTGGCAAGACCGACTGATTTGGGAGGGGCTGTCATACTAGACCTAGAGAGATTTGCTCGTGCGCTGCGTCTACGTTGGTTATGGCAGGAGTGGACGATGCCGGAGAAGCCTTGGGTGGGCATGGGCACACCATGCAGTGAGACTGATAAATTACTCTTCGCAGCTTCCACTGAGATTAGGATTGGAGACGGCCGGAAAGTTTGTTTCTGGGAATCAGCATGGGTGGCCGGCCGTCGGCCAAGGGACATTGCGCCGGATCTCTACTCCATATGCAAAAAGGAAGAATAGCAAGTTGCACGAAGCCTTGACAGACAACCGGTGGATCCGGGATCTCAGGGTTGGCCCAAAATGCAGCCTGCATCACCTACAACAACTCGTTGAGCTTTGGTTCGCCGTCATGGACACTAGCATTAATCCGGACGCGGAGGACACAATCAAGTGGAAGTGGACGGCCAACGGGGACTACACTACAGCCTCAGCATATCGGGCACAATTTCTGGGGTCAGTCAAAACGGATCTGCATCTACTCATTTGGAAACCATGGGCGCCACCAAAGTGTAAATTTTTTGCATGGCTCATTATCAAGAATAGAGTTTGGACGTCCGACCGGCTGGAAATCAGGGGCTGGCCGAGAAGCGATGTGTGCCCCCTCTGCCGCACTGAACCAGAATCGGCACATCACCTACTTGTCACGTGCCGCTATACAAAACGAATGTGGAGGCTAATCGCTGATTGGGTAAACTGCCAGCAACTGCACCCAAGTGGGTGGGACAGCACGTACTCGGTCAATGAGTGGTGGCATTTTATGGGAAAGCTTCGGAACGTTCCGAAGATGGCTATTAAATCACTCCTACTACTGGTAAACTGGGAGATTTGGAAGGAAAGGAACTCAAGAACTTTTGACCGTCGCGAGGCTTCGACTATAACTTTGCTGGGGAAAATCAAGGAGGAGGCAAGGACGTGGGGAATCGTGGGAGCCAGACACCTAGCGAGCTTCGTTGGTGACTAGCGGCTGGCCTGAGCCGCCCTATGTATAGTCTCTTGTTACTTTTTTTTTAAAGGAACCTTCCGTGGTTTCTCGCCTGTACTCCCTTCTTTATTAATAGAAATAAGCACAGTCTGTACTTGTTCGTTCAAAAAAAAAAGAAGCAACAGCAAAGCGATCTCCATTAGGTGCCTCGGATCTGAACAACCACTGCTTAACTTCCACCCTTATCTGCCAGCAATGCGTAGACTAACCTCCACTAGGCGTGCATGCTCCGCGGCTCAGTGCTCACCATCGATGGAACAGTGCTTAATCGAGCCGATTCTAGGCTCCTTTGACGGGATGGAACTCTCGAGCTCCAAGATAATGGAACATGCATGCATGATCCGTGGCAGATTTGCACGATTAGGCGTCTAGAGGTAGATGAGTTGAGATCTAGTCGGTTATACTACATAACATGCATTTGTTCCAAGTCATTTATCCTGGTTGTCTTTGGGCCAGATACAATAGGTGGCTTTTGTCCCGGGTCCAACGGCTCGCCAGGTCAGCGGGGGGTCAGGGGCCTTTTGTCTCGGTTGGAGGCACCAACCCGGACAAAAGGTCTTTCTTTTGTCCCGGTTGGTGGCTCCACCCAGGACAAAAGGCCCAACCCTTTTATCCCGGTTGGTAACACCAATCCGGACAAAAGGGTGACTATTTTATCCCGGTTGGTGTTACCAACCCGGATAAAAAGTCCCTCCACGTGACAGTTCAAAAGGAAGTTATTCTATACTGAGTCACATGTACTACTTAGGTGAGTGGGCAATGAAACCATGCACTAGACAAAAGGTCTTGGGATCGAATCCCGCGGGGTGCAAAAAAATTTTTTGCGTGTGGGACATTTTGTCCCGGTTCTGCCACCCGGGACAAAAGCCTCCAGCCTTTTGTCCTGGAAGGCGCCCTATGGAACAGGGATAAAAAGCTGTTTTTTTAGTATATTAAGATATTTTAACGATTAATGGTGTATCTGTTTGCTGATAATGTGTGCAATAACATTTCTCATCAGATAACAGAACGTCCGGGGACAAGGGAGGCTCTATCTCATAGTGGATAGAGGAGGTACGGTTCCCGTGCCTCTCTTGTTTAATGGCAATGGAAGCGCGTTGTGGGCTATTTATTGCCTAGGCTCCAAATTCTTGATCCATCACCTCAAGAGCAATTGGTGGGCATTTGGGGGGGTTTTTTTTGGCATTGGCTCAACAACGCGGTGTGTTCTGTTCTGTTTCTCGTCTTGCCGCCAGTTTGTTTCGCTAATCCCTCCGTACAGTTGGTCTGTCCGCTGCTTGCATGCACAGCTTGCAGGCAACATGGAGAGATTTATTTTTCTTGCATGCCAAATCCAATGTGGGAGGTCTTGTTGCATGCATCATGCATGGTTTATTTTTCTTGCACGTGGATCTACATGCAGAATTTATTTTCTTTCTTATGGCATGTTTATCTTCCAACATGCAAACTGCAACATTCAAGAAGGTATGATCTTTATTTCTTCTCATTTATTTTAATTTTCTTTCTATTCGTTTCTTTCCTGTTTTCATTTTTTTTACTTTTGGTCTGGTGTGGCAATATTCTTGGCATGTATTTTATCTTTCTTTTCTCTTCTCTCCTATTTTATTTTCCTTTCTTATTCTATAGTATATTTTGTCCTTTTCCATTAGTTTCTATTTTTTCTATATTTTTCATCATTTCTCTTTTATTTTCTTTTTAAAGACTAGTAGGGCGGCACGTGTTTTAAAGAACAATTATTAAAAAATAATTGAATTGTATCAAACACTTACTAAAAATTTAAAAATATTTATTAATTTTATAACAATCCAATCTAATCTAATATAAACTAACAAATGAATTCATACCACTGCTTAGAGTTATGAAAAATTATATCGCAATTTTATCAGGTAAGAGCAGGGGCCAAGCAGAGGAGGGATAAAATCATAAAAATACTCATGTTTTTCAGCCTAGCACCCACGCCAGCGTAAAATTATTTAAAAGTGATTAGATTGCATTGAACTACTGTTGAAAGCCTCATTTATTGCACAATGGAATAACCAAAGGGAGTTTACATGAGTATTTGGAGCCAATCAAATCCATGCACAGCGAGGGAGAAAGAAAGAAGACATGACTCCGTGGATCGTCATTTGAGTGCACTACACACGCCCGAATTAAACCAAACAAGCAATCAGACCTATGCGCTATGGGGTTAAGAGATGAGGGTTCAGGGTTTAGGGAACCGGCACGCTTCGATACAAAACCGGTGGGCAGTGGCAAGGATCCCACCAAACGCCTCGATTATTTTCGCTTTTGTGGTAATCTGCTTTAGAGATTTGAACTACAAGCGAGAAAATCTTCACTTCTCTCGGTCACGCTTAGATTATAAGCTAAGTGAAAACAAACAGGGCCATAATATGATTTATTTGATTTCACATCGCTCTACACGCAATATCGCTATACAAACAATAATATGATTTCTTTCATTTTCTTTGAAAACCCACAATTTCCTTCAAACCGATGCCTAATCAGGATCTCTATGAACATTATTAGGCAATAAAAAAATTCAACATATTCTCTTGTCACCATGTTCATCAACTTTTATGTCAAGTAACAACTTAGACTACTTAATGCTACGATCTGGAAACAACCAGATCGTCATGAATATTCCTTGTATGTATAGAACTTGCGCATTAACAAGCGACACGACACCCATGTGCTATAAACACTGCATCTGCAAGCAAAATAGAATCTCCAAATTTTCTAGACTTATAATCAGAGCATGTTGAGGGTCGAGGGACAGAATCTCCATGTTGAGGCTCTGGGTGTTGGGTACAATGCTAGACAAGCCATTTATTCCAAGACGATATTTTCTGCTCCAGCCCAAGACCTCAACCGTGAGCCCCTCATGGTCACTGTGCTCAATTAGTTGATTTGCCATGTCAACACTACAACTGAAAGAAAACCAAGGAGGTCTACGAATCAGAAAGCTAATGCAAAATTGCTTTCCTAGGATGGACCTTTCATTTCTATTTTGGCACGGCCAGATACCCCACCACTAAAGCCTGCACAGATTTTCCACAAAACGCCATCTTCAAGCTGTAGCTGTGAGCTGCTTCTCCACTCCAGGATAAGTAGGGAGCAGACTGTTAAGATATATAGCAAGACAATGATACAAAGTACTAAAGCTAGGCCGCTAGTGCCTAGGATAAGAAACTAAGTCATTCTTTTCTGTGTCCATCCAAACCGAGACCTATTCACATTCAAAATGGTGGAAACCTTACCGCCAAGCCATTTGTGTAGTCAAAGCAGCTGCAGATGGTATAAGCAAAGCATTAGCTCAATTGTGAACGGGCAATTAAAGTTGTGGCGAAAAAATAGCAACCCATTTGTAGAGAGAACATGTGTAGCATGATGGTGTAATAACACCAACCAGGTCGTTTGCTGGCAGGCAAAAATAGGGAACATGCATCGAATTAGGCCATATATAAATTAAAAGATTCCATTCTGTTCCATTGTGGAAAACCCCAAAGAAAGCGTCAACATTATAGGCAAACAAATATTTACCTCATCAATATGTGTATCAAAATGCTTTATGTGATCCCGCAGCAAGCATGTTCGTGCCAGGCAGCAGCACGCCCTCCAGAGTCACATTGTTCTTGTCCTTGATCATGTAAATCCCAAAGATCTATTAAACAAAAAAAAAGTTACCTAAATGAAGCTCATGTGATAAATGAGTTGAAGATTTGCAATAAGTTGAATTTCTAAATATAATAAGAACTTTATTAGTTAGAAGATTTGCAATGAGTTGAATTTCAGGCAATCAAAAGTGAATTCACAGATAAATGAAGAAATGAAGTTATTATACATTGCAATGACATTATGTCCATTTGTAGAACCAAAGGTCCAAAAGGAAGTGGTAAACATAGATAAATGGAGTAGAAACTTAGCGTTTTATGCTACCCCTAATAGATCTCAACACGTTCCGAGAAGGACCAGTTCAAGATTTTAGGTTAAAGACATTAATGGATCCTGGAATACCTCACAAAGAACTGCGCCGGTTTTTAGATCACCCTAGGCCATCTGTTCCCGACCCTGCCTTACCAAGCATCTGAAATAAAGTAACAATTAGCCTTCATTCATATTTTATTTGCAATTCTAAAGTTCCAGTGATGTAAAAATGCCACACCAAACAAGAAGAAGGCAGGGAAGATAGATCAGGGACCGCAACACAACTGAAACTTTGCAATAAGTGTAAGTAATTTTCACAGATTAGCATATTTATTTGTTATACTGCCCAGAAGCTCACCTAACAAGAGAAAGCAAAGATAATGAGTTAAAGAAAATTTATTACCATCCAAGGGTTACACCAACATCAATTAAAATGCACGATGAATTGAAGAATCAAGATAGTGTGACTTTTCAAACATGCTGTTTGCATATGCTTAGAAGCAGATTCTTTGCATGCCAATATGATCTAAGTTAGAGGTGCTTAGAACCATGCATTGCTTTGTTTCAGGTTATACCAGTTCAAAAAAAAATCCATTTTGAGAACAGAAGTCACATATCAATATTCTCTTCTAAAATACAATCTTAATTTGTCAGGTCTCCATTTATTAATCTAAGCAAACTGATACAACTTTAACAGGCAAACTGATATATAAAAAAATATAGCAGTGGCACCAACAGGCCAGAGAAGAAAAATTCAGAAAATGATGAGGTGCTGCCAAATTCAATGGCACCAGCAGGTCAAAAGAATAAGAACAATCGTTTATGGTAATGAAATTCTTCATTGTTTGCAAACAAACAGAGGTCAGTCATCAAGTAAACACACATAAGTAAGTCATCATCTATTAGATGGTACACCTATTTTAGTTAGATTTACGTTTCGACGTGTACACATTTCATAATTTGAACACAATTATTTTGATTAACTGGACATCACAGACTGAAAGAAAGAAAGATTAAACCTACAACCAATTTAGAATGTTTTTTCCTCTAGAAAGTTAAACTTCACGTTAACCTGATCCTTCACCCAATTGGTAAATTAGAGTGCCGTAGCAAAATTCCAATTTAAAACTATGCATTTATTATCCTGCATTCGATGAAAATAAAAGAAGGAATATGTGGTCATCTCTAATTAAAAATACAGCAAGAGTGACTAAGAAAATGCAGAAATCGAATGCATATAAGAAGCATGAAGCCATGAACACCGATCTATCATTCACTACAAACTTGTGAGTATTACCTGCTCTACTGATGATAGGAGGAAAAATAGTGGATCGATGAAAATGGCAATCAGGCATGATATCACAAAGAATTGATTCCACTGCTGAACAACCTTTGCATTCGGGTTCATTATTGGAATGTTTGACACAATCTTCTCAATCTTTTTCTTCCATCCACCAACACGACCAGAAATAGTATTATGAAGCTTCAAGGGAACAAAGGAAAAGCATGTTAGTACCACAGCCAACAGGTTTAAGAGCTACTATAGAAACGTTAGAACAAATGGCTTATTTCAAGGACATACCTTATTGTCTGAAGCATTCGAGCCTCTGTGGAAATGTCTTTTGTTTTTACGAGCAGGAGGGCAATTGACACAATCAGGATTATCAAATTGCCCCAAAGGTCCAGACATCAATAAGTGTTCATTCTTTGGAACCTGTCCACCTATTTCCTCCAGTTTCTTCCGGCATGATGGCATGTGGCTTGCTGACTGGTTTTCCCTACTGAAGGTCGAGGCAGCCTATCTGGTATGTTTCTACTTGTAAATGGAATGCCCAATGTCGTCTGAGTTGGTGGCTGAATGAATAGAGGCAGCCTATCTGGTATGTTTCTTCTTCATATTCATCATCCCTGACTGGTATACACATTGAAGTACTTCTTAGAGGAAATCTTGGAAGCTCAACATTTCTTAGCGACATAGGAACATCATCTATCTCCTGATCAGTCATTTTGTAACCCTGCAATGCAACCAACATCCATTGCATCAGCACATCACTTTCAGATGCGGTGAATTTAATTCATGGGAAGCAAGAAATTTATGTACCCTTTTATACACAGAAGATGCTATTGGTTGGATGCCATGGATCGAAATTACCATTAAGAACATGTCTTTTCAAAAAGCAAACACTTACGAATCACAAAGTCACCTGCAAAAACACTTAATCATTTGTGACCAATGGATGGCTGTGCAAATAAGTTTCAGACGAGAGAACCAACATATATGGAACCATATCATCTTCAACAAATTAGAGTTAGACAGTACTTCCTATTCATTTTGTAGAAGTAACTTTTCTTTTCAAATTACATTGTTCTGATAAAATCGTGAAAACTTAAAGAGGACAAGCAGCAATATTGTTTCTACATCAATTTATCATTTCCCAAATCATGGCTACCTTAAAATGCAGTGTTTAAAAATGTTGCGAAAAACCTTAAAGGACAGTGCGGCACGCACGTGCTTAAAGAACAATGTTGCGAAAAAAATAATCACCCTAAATCTTAGTTGCAACAAGCATTTTTAAGAAACTATATATAGTGAAAACAAACAATAAGGTCTCAGTTGTTGTATATGGTGAAAACAAACAATAAGATCTCAGTTGTTGTAAAAATAGACTATCTAAAATATAAAAAAGTATATAATTAAGAAAATAGGTAAATTAATGTGTCCGCGGAGGTGGCGTGGACTGTAGGACCCTCCCAGCGCGCACATGTACTGTGATGTTCCTCCCCCTCCATCCATCTGCTACCCCTAAGCCAAACATCATCATAAGAAAAATGATCTAAACATCACGAACCTATTTCAAAATAGGGAAGAAAGGGAAATCATCACCGGTATACCAAACTAAGATGAATTCAACAAACTTTTAAAGATACACATTACTACTGGAATTAATCAAGCAAGTTAAACTCCACTATTTCGCGCTGCCACAGCCCAGCAGCCGGCGTAGGGCACCTATCCTTGCTGCATCCACGACGGTCGCGACTCCGGCTATGGGCCCTGGAATCAGCTGCAGCTACCTAAACATGTTCTGTGGCTAAACAGCAAAGTGATCTATATGAAAATATGATTGTTATTTGAAAGAATGCAACAAAAACAAAAAAAAATCCATTAGTCAGCCATTAGTTCTAAGAAGGAAAAAAAGGAATGCATTATTCAAATAAAAGCTTTCAGATCAAATGTTTCCTATAAAGTTCAGTTTAGTCGTGAGTGGTCCACTTCAGCCTTCCAAGTGACTGTGAGCAAAATGAGCAGAGTCCCATACAGCATGCCTGCCTACACAACAGTGTCAAAAAAAATCTAAGTAAATCTTGTGATGACACTATCAAATTTCAAACTCTAAATCATTGACCGGTATAGAAACCATATACAAGTTAAAAAGATAAACCATTCATCCAGTACCTACACTTCAATATTGTAATGCAACATTTGCTTTCAAGCCTCAACCATTCAGAAACACCACTACTGCAGAGAAATGCATTCATGGCCTCTCACTGCGACAATGGCATAAGCATAAACATCTTACTATGAAATTTCCATCCTTCTCAAACTTTCAAGCATGAACTTCTTTAAAACAACAAACAGAAGTGTTTCTGCCCTGTCTAGTGTCCTCAGCCTAGAGATAAGAATACATTAAGATTAATTCACATGCAGGAAGTAAAAAGTAAAATAGTGATTCACCCTTCAAACACATTGGTGATGGTCTCATCCAGTTGCCAGTCTCAATCTCAATGTTGACAGAATCAATTGGCCCAATCTGAAGAAACTTTAATTTCTGCATGGTTTGAATGATTCCATCTAACATCAATTTCTACCATTAAATATTCATAACAAAAAAAAGGGAATAGCTCACCATACCCAAGCACGAGAACGTAGCACCTTGAGTAATTGTCAGCTCCCTAGAGCTCATACATCCTGAAAAACAAACAAAAAAAAAGAACCTAAGCATCACTCTACATAAGTCTCAAAAAGAAAATAACGTTATGAAAATAGCTTTACATAGTGCTCTATATTCTGACAACACATCAGCAACAGGAAGTAAAAGCACTGGTGATTAACAACATCATTCGACTTTGGCATAACATCACATATATGTACCATCTCTAGGCAAAAGGAGAAGGGGAGTGGTCTATCCAACAATTGCAGGTAGACATCACATGAATGCAATTAACTATGATCAACACTAAGCATCTACTACCAACTGTTTCAGCAGAAGAAAACGGGCAATGTGAAAATTACCAGGAAGCACATCTACTTGACGGGCATGCTCTTCGGCCTGCTGTTTTACGGCCCAGCTAGCCCACCACTTGCCCTAAGCTCTATTTATCCTACAATCCAACTCCTAGCGACACTGCCGCCGCCGCCGCCGCCACTGCCGCAACTCTTCCTTCCCCTCACGCTCTACTCCAGGCAGGACCCGATCCATTGCTGCTGGGACCCGATCCGCCGCCGGGGAGGGTGGAGGAGACCTTCCCGCAGCCGAATCTTGCCGGAGAAGGGGGCGCCGCTGCTCCATCCGCTCCCCTCTCCATGGCGCATCGCCCCTGCTCCGTCTGCTCCCCTCCATGGCGCACCATCCGGCGCAGCGCGGGCGGACCGAGCATCGCACGCGGCCGGCGAGCAGGGATGGAGGGAGGTGCGGAGGAAGATGGCGAGCTCCGCCATGGCTGCGGGGGCGCCCTCCTCCGTCTTCCTCCCGGCGGCTCCCTCCGCCGACGTGCCCGAGCGGGAGGAGAAGAAGGCCGCAAGGTGAGCGAGGAGCTGCGGCGCCCCTTCCCTGCCCTCTTCCACGGCGAGCCCGTGCCCCTCCGCCGGTGAGCCGCGCGGTTCCTCCCCTACCTCCATGAAGAAGTTTGGGCCGGGCCGGGCCGTATCGATGGCAAGGATACGTATCCATTCCTCAGTTTTTGGCCCATTTAATCTGGGATACGCGGACACGCCACGGATACGTATCCATGCCGTATCCGTGCCGTATCCGTATCGGATACGTATCTGACACGGGATACGCGCCTACACTGGCGTATCCGTGTTTCTGAGATGAGAAATGCTAGAACATTTAAAAGGAAGGCAGGCTTATGTCATCCCATAATCAGCTAAGTAAATTCCCCACAAGAGAGTGAGTGAGAGAGAGAGGGAGGGAGGAGGAGAGAGAGAGAGAGAGAGGGAGGGAGGGAGGGAGGGAGGGAGAGAGAGAGAGAGAGAGAATCAGCACCAGGTTGATACTCACTCGACATTGCAAATCGAGATTGCAAACAGACCAATATGGCAACCCCCGGAACCTTACAGTTAGAGGAATTAATCGTTGAGGTAATCTTGGTATCAAAGTTGTGCTTCAGAACCTTTTGAACATCTTCAAACAAAAGAGAAAAAGTTGGAATCAACTTTATATGATTTGACACAATCAGAACTCAATAGCAAGCAAGATTTGATCTTGCCTTTAATCAGATCAAGTTATGTTTTCTGACAACAAAAGCAAGAGTGTGAACCACCCACCTCGACGAATTTGGTGAACTTGTGGTCCCGGTTGACCACGAGCCGATGCACCTGGATTCACATCAACCAAGAACCAAGGTGAGGAACAAAAATGTATCAATAAAAGAACTGTGACGATGGGATGCGCATTCGTTACCATGGCGGGGGACGATGTTGATGCTTTAGAATTGGGAAGAACAGGGGCGCGATTCAGGGACAGAGACCCCCACGCCGCCACCCCTTCTCCTCCGGCGGCGGCACGACCACTTGGCCCGGCTCCACGCCGGGCGGCGCCTCCTCTACACGGAAGCGGCCGGCACGGGCAGCGCGGGGGAGCGAGGCCGCCGCCTTCACGAATCCGGTTCCAGCCTTCGCCGGCCACCGCGCCAGCGCGGCGTGCTCCCTTTCTTCCCCGCCGGATCCCGATGCGACGGCGAGGTGCAGCTCCTTCCTCCAGGTAGCCGCCGACCCCCGCCTCTCGCGGATCCGCTGCCAGTGCTTCGCCCCCCCCCCCCCGGCTGGCGAGGAGGAGGCCTTGGGGCCTTGCCTGCCGGCGCCGGGAGCCAGTTCGCTCGCGAGGGGGGGGGGGGGAGCAACAGCCTGGATCCGTCGCCGCGCGCTCCGCCACCGCGCAGACCTCCGCCGGCGCCGCGCGAGCTCCCCCACCTCGCCGCCCTGTCCACGGCCTGGAGCAAGGAGGGCGGAGAAGGGAGGGAGGGGGCCGGAGGACTCCGACCGCTCCTGAAAGGTCGCCACGCCGCCCTGTCCGCGGCCGCCGCCGCACGGGTCGCGCTGCGCCTCCTCGCGGGCCGCTGTGAACGGCCTCGCCGCGCCGCTGCCCCCGCCGCTGCGGCCCCTGCCCCTGAGCTCCCCGCGTGCCGCCCCTGCCCCCGCCGCGAACGAGCTCCCCGCGCGCCGCCCCTGCCCCCGCCGCGGACGGCCTCGCCGCGCGCCGCCGCAGACCCCTCCTTCCACCTCCGCGTCGGCCTTTCCACACCGCCCGCGCGCTGCCATCGAGCTCCACGGGGCGGCGGCGGCAAGCTCCAGGGGGCGGCGCACCCCCGAGCTCCACGGGCGCCAGCCGCGGAGGGGGGAGGAGTGGCAGTCGCCGACGATGGGATGTGACGGCAGAGACCCAGCACGGCGACGCAGCGAGACAGGAACCACACCGCGCCGCGGGCTCGGTCAGTGCCAAGGCGGCCTGGGCATCTACCACCGCGGGCTGGGCGTCGACCACCGCGGCCTGGGAGTCTGGGCGTGTGCTCGGTCAGCGCCAAGGGGGCCTGGGCGTCGACCTGGAGCGGGGGAAACGGCGACGATCCAGGCGAGCGAGGGCACCGCGCCGCGGGGGAAACGGGGAAACCGCGGTGATCACGGCGATGAGGAGAGCAATGAGGAAACGGGTACCAGGAGCAGGGTTAAAAAAACCGGCCGGAATCGGTCCGGTTACCGCGGTTACCGGTGTTACCGGCCCGGATCGGTTCCGGTATGGGGGCGGTTAGAAACCAGCCCAAATTTAAATTTTAAATTTGAATTCTAAAAAATGGAAAAATTTTAAAAAAATCCTAAAAATACTTCAAGGCGCGACGAATCTAATGGTGTCAAATTTTCTCAAAAATCCGTTCATTTAGTATAGTTTGCGGGGATTTGAAGTTAAATCAAAAAAGAAAAAGGAAAAAATGGGCCGGCCTATTAAGGCCCACCGGTCAAACCGGCCGGTAAACCGGTAAAACCGGTTGGTAAACCGGTCAAACCGGCCGGTAAACCGGTTGCACTAGAGCTTTTGAATTTGGATTTGAATTCAAACCGGCCGGTAAACCGGTAAAACCGGCCGGTAAACCGGTCGGAACCGGTTGCACGGGAGCTTTTGAATTTATTTGAATTTGGATTTGAATTCAACCAGTTTCACATTGCTCGTTTTCTTCTGCTGAAATAATTGGTAAACCGGAACTGGTGGCCGGCAGTTTGGGTTAACCGGTCGGGGAAAAAAAACCTTGACCAGGAGGCGGGTACGAGGGCGCGGTGATAAAAAACGGGAGGCGGCGTCGGCATCGCACCGCGCCGGCGACCGTAATCCGCCTCCGCGTTTCCTCAAACAATTTTGATTCCAGGTAGGGCCAAAAGTGATGAGTTGTGAGGTGGGATGGAGACAATTTTTGATAAAAAGGATTTCAATTTTTATGGATATAGATTGACAGGCTTTAGGTAACTGGGCTTATGCATATGCATGCACGGTGTTGCTGCCTATCACGCATTGGCTCGTAAATAAGATGATTCCTTTTGCTTGCTAGGTGATTTCTACATGCTGTAAGAGGCAACGGGAGGCCCACCTTTTTATTTATTTTTTCTCCTTTCTTTTTTTCTTTTTATTCTATTTGTCCTTCCTTTCTTTTCGCTAATCCCTGCGTTAGAAACATTTTGCATACATCATGTTTGTAGTTAATCACTCTTTTTTTATAATTATTAGTAGCATTCATAATTATTTCTTTAATTTTCCTCTTACCAAACGTACACTCTATTATATTGTTTTGATAGTGAAATTTATTTGTTGCAATATGAATTTAGTAGTTAATGATGCACAATTATTTTGGACTTTGCTAATTTAATTGCTATGTGGATTTAATAGTTTGATTGTTAACAGATCTATACTTACCTATCAAATTATTTATTCATATTTACGAACGAGTTATGCTCAACATATACTGATTTATTCATATTATAGACTTATTAGTTGGTGTGTGAAATAACTTATTTATTTTATATACTATTTGTTTAGCACGTTGTTGGCGCCTACCAACGTCACCACTGATTGAACAGTGATGACGCCCGCAGACGCCAAGGAGGTGGCAGGTATTTAACAAACTACGAATAAATCCGCAATGTACTAAATACTGTTGCAGTATTTTATCCGGAAGTATACCGGGGTGTCATTTATGTTTCCGAAAGAAAAACGGCGAATAGAAGTACATAGACTAGTTAATGAACTGATCTAGATTGGATATTCAATTGCATAAACAAGGGGTAAGATAGATAACTGGTAGGAGATAGTGTGACACACACAAACTACCATCAACAATAAAAGAATATATTCTATAGGAAGGGAGAAAGACAGAAGCTAGAACTCGAGTTAAAGGTGTTAGGCTAACTATATCTATGCTAATTTATGGTTAGATCAATAGAAGATTAAACTGGTACAATAGGGAGACCGCCCTATGGGTGATGGGAGAAGTCCGACCAACCATGCGGCTTTACGCACCTCCGACCGCCCAATCCGAACGTGGAGGATTACTGGACACGGATAGGGCTGTCACCACCTGTCTGCTACCTCTATAAACCGTAGGAAAGGACGACATCCAGCAACACATAACTAGTCTAGACACCACGTCTACATTAACAAGCGATACTCTAAACATCCTGCGTGGAGCCCCCACCCTCCGGATGGACAGACATCGCACTAGAGCAAACATACGAATGCTGGAGTAGTTGGCAGAATTCTAAAGCTAATATGTTAATCATTTCAAGCACATGCCGATCATATAATGCAAGCATCGAATGATAACACAACCAGATCACAAAATATAAATCTGATAACTCAGAATGTACTTGAAGCAGATATCGGTAACCATAGTCTAATTCTATTACAAACGACCAAAAATTACACAAGAGAACTAGAGAAGAATCCATACCAAAACTCTCGAGCAACTCCAAGGACTCGATGACTCCTACACTTCTCCTAAACTCCACTACCCTATAGACTAATGCAAGACAACTTTGAGAGGTTAGTGTGGTATGGTGTGTGTTCTCTATTCTCACCCCTCCCCTCATATTTATAGGAGGGAGCCATGGCCGAGGGGGGCTGTCTTCTGCAGCTGATCCTCGGTGAACCGACTTAAGGAACCAATGCGCTTCCTCCACGTGGCTGGTTGAAGGTGGTGGGTCTCACTATGCCGTTGGCCGACTAGGGTGGTCGGCCGGCCACCTAGTGGCCCCAACCACCCCCAACTACTGGTGTTTGGGCTGTCTGGGCCTCCTCTTGTCCTAACACTAAAGCTTGGCCTATCTTGAGCCGGTTTGGATTGGTCTTTGGGCTTCACTTGGTCCATTTGAGCCTGAATCTTTGCTCTGAATTTATCTATGATTTTATCTCGGGTCAAAGTGTGCTTGTAACATGCAAATTAGCTCGAAAACACATCTTGCAATTTTCTAACGTAAAGTGTGATGAGGGGTTTATTTGATAAATGATGCGTGTAAGAAATGCAAACTCTCATAATTTTCTGATCGATGCCTAGAATTGATCTTAAGTGAGCATCAAAAAGATCCCCCAATCTGTACTTTGCTTGTCCCGAGCAAAGTAGGACAAATCAGGTTGTTGATCAGAAAATCACTTTGACTCTTACCTACATGTCATGTCGCGGTCTATAGCAAAGATATTCATCTATAAGTTTAAATGAGTTAGCTCTCATACCTTTGCCTTAGTTCCCCGACTTGTGTCCCTGCAATCAACAATTCACCAACACTCGTGAAATTCATTAGTAAAAACTCCTACCACTGCTGCTGGTGTTCATTCTTTGAGTGTTTATGCAGGAGTTGATGGCATTTATTTTGCACTTAACAGCCGTCAACACTGGCGAGTCGACCTCAATAGTTGGCGATTTCTCGTCGCTCTCAGGCTCCGGAGCGCTAAACTACACCTCATGCATGCGCGTCGACGGAACAGGGGGGCACAATCGCCGCCTCCGCACCTGAGGGGCTGTCGTTGGCACTACCCACGTCTTCGGAATCCCGAGCACTCTGAAGAGGGAAGCTATTGATGCTCGATAACGACCCATTTCAAGGGTCATCTTGAGCCTAAAATTATGAGAATAAAATCTCATACCTACTTATGTTATCTAGTGAAAGGATCTTAAGATGCCTAGAGGGGGGTGAATAGGCAATCTGCAATTTAAACCACTTAACAAAAAGGTCAGACACAGACTAGTCTGGATACTCCGGGTATATGCCCGGATACTCCGGGTTTGGTGGTCCGGAGTATCCGGAGCTATATCCGGAGTCTCCGGGTTTGAGCGACCTGAAATGAAACTGCAAGTAACTCTGAAAGAAAAGTAGATCGAGCTAGAGTCTGAGTACCAGGGGTTTCTTAAGGTTGATATCCAACAAACAAAGTTCACTAGAGACTCGTGAGTCAGTAGATCGAGCTCAAACCCTAGAAATGAAGTCTCACAAGGAAATGACAATGAAATCAAGTAAACTAACACAAAGGAGACAAGGATTTGTTTCCCGAAGTTCACACCCGAAGGTGCTACGTCTCCGTTGAGGAAGGATTCGAGAGACGGTGCTCAAGAACCCCTATGCTCCTCTTCCAAGGGCGAGATCACCTCTCAAGCCCAAGGTTACTTACTATGGATTCCTCGGCGAGGAATGGAGATTACAAACTTCTTGTGCAACTCACAATCTTGGTTGAGCAATCACAAGCACGCCTAGCCGTCTAAGAGCACAAGGCTCCAAGAGTAACAAACTTGAATCCGCGAGCTTGACCAAAACCAAGTGCTCAAGAGATGGAAATGAGGCTCACTAGCACTAATCCTTGCTCTTGCTTGCTTCTCACTCAAATCCCGCAAGGGAATCACTCAAGAATGGAGAAGGGAGAGTGAGAGAGCTCTTTTTGGCTTAGGTTTGAGTTCTGTTCGTCAAAAGTGGCAAGAGAGGAGGGCTGAAGGGGTATGGAGGGGTATTTATAGTCTTCAGCCCAAAAATAGCCGTTGGGCGAAAGGGTACCCGGAGACTCTGGGTATATGCCCGGAGACTCCGGGCAACCCTGATTTTCAGCCCGGAAACAGCACCCGGACACTTCGGGCAATGGGGTCCGGAGTATCCGGCCCTATACCCGGAGTATCCGGGTAAGGCATGGAGAAACTTCGGTTTATGGCTCTTTAGAGTTGTTTTGTGGCTCACAATCGTTTGTATAAGTTCTCTTGAGCACAAGATCTAAATCGAAACCCTTGAACCAAGTCCTTCTTGATAGTACGGCGTTCCTATACTCAAATTTCAAATTCAAAATATAATTTCTTGAGTAAACTTGAACTCCGCTTTTTCATTTCCTTTTCGAGGGTCGTATATCGTCACTTGATTCACCTATACATGTTCACCACCTACACACATGCTCAATTACACGATTAAATGCACATGTGTTTTATCATTAACCACCAAAACCCACTTAGGGGCCTAGATCACTTTCATCTAGAAAGAGACAATTCCGCATTTCATCTTGAAAATATTGCTATATTGGAACTCGGGCAGAAATGCAGATAAGACAGGCTTCAAGTTTCAAGACACAAACCCAACCATCAGAGCAAGCTATCATCTCCTACATGAGCGTATAAAAGACGAGCGTCAATGAAAGCGATCGGGTGCTCTAGCCTAAGAGGGGGAGTGGGTGAATTAGGCACTCTAAAAATCTTAACCTATGGCTCCAACTAGTTTGCACAAAACTTAAACTAAAATAAGCTATCTAGATGTGCAACTACAATTCACCTTAGTGTGAAACCCTCATCCCAAAAGAGTTTTGCAACCTATAGCCAATCCTAGCAAGATACTACACTAAGAAAGTAAAGTCACACAAGTTGCAATATGAAATGCGGAAGCTAAAGTAGAGGGATGAGAGAAAGCGAACTCTCGACACGAGGATATATTCCGTGGTTCGGTTTGCCACAAAGGCACCCCTACGTCCACGTTGTTGAAGCACTCACGAAGAGTATCGCTTCCCGACAATCAAGTCTCTTGCGTGAACACAATCACGGTCACCTTGATCCCGATCTTCACTAAGGGAGATTGCCCACGAAGGAGGGGTCTCCGTCCCCCGCACAATGTTGTCGACGCCGCTCCACACCAAGCCGGAGGGTCGTTGACTTGCCGGAGAGCCACCAATTGCTCCAAGGGGCCGACACACCGTAATACAAGTGTGGTTCACTCTAGAACCAGCCACAAGGATCTCAACCTTGCTTATTCACTCACTCAAGAGCTAATCTAGCACTCACACTTTACAAAGCTAGTGCTAAAACCTAAGGACATGATCAATGAACTCTTGTATGGCTTGGAGGTGTTCTTGGGTGTGTATGAGATGTCTTGGGACTCCAGCAAACTCAAATGGCCGGGGGAACACATATATATAGGCCTCCAACTTGAACTAGCCGTTTAGAGCCGTTGGGCACATTTCTGCGTAGGCATCGGAACTTCCGGTGCATGGGGCATCGGTTCTTCCGGTCACTCTGCGCTCTGAAGTAGCCGTTGGTCTCTCTGCAGCAACTTCAGGGACCATCGGATGAACCGATGCTACAGCGTCGGAACTTCCGGTGACACTTGATCTTCATATAGCCGTTACACCTTGCTGACGTCATTGCACCGACGTATTGCTCCGATGGCCATCGGTTCATCCGGTGCTGAAGGCTTGGCACGCTTGACATCGTCTCTGGAACATGGTACATCGATTGCACCGATGCCTCTGAATGGACCATCGGTTCAACCGGTGCTACAGTCTTTCTTCAGTTGATCTTTTCTTGATCTCGAGAGGCGCTCAGACTTGCACCGATGACAGGGCATCGAATCTTCCGACAACCATCGGATGCACCGATGCTCATGCATCGGTTAAACAGGTGCCTCTGTTTTCTACCGATTTCGTCCAATGCATCGTAGCGATCAATTGGATCCTTCAAATTTATTCTATCTCTGGATTTCCACTATGCTTTGACATCTCTACGGCGGATTGAACTTGTCATCTTGATAGTGGATTGGACTTGGCGTCTCGACGATAGATTAGACATTGCGTCTTGATGATGAATTAGACATGTCGACTCATATCCATGAGACCTAAAAACTCCTACAAGTGTGATCTCACAAACTTGTTAGTACCATTGATTATGTTGTCACTCAATCACCAAAATCACAAACAATGGTCTAAATGGGGACATGTTCCTTACAGTCAACATTAGTGGTAGGTGTTATTGCTAACGAATTCCACAAAGTGTTGGTGTACATTTGTGAGCAGGTTGCATATGCTTGGAAATGAGAAGAGAATGCAGCCCATAAGTAAGGTGGCACGTCATCGATGTGAGGCAAAACTTTCTCGACAAATCAGGCGCATTCACGAGAATCCATGGGCCCACCAAAGCATGCAAACTGCCTTAAGACAAGCCATGCCAACCATACATGACATAGGACCCCACTTAGCAGCGTCCAGACCAAGATTTGGGATGTTTGGCTACAGTTTATGGCCGGCTGACCAACATGGTCGGCCGACCATAGGTCGGTTTTCCTGGTGCTCATATTCCACGTGTCATATCTGCATTTGATGCCAAGGTCGGTTCCAAGAGATTCCGAGTTGAATTCACGACAGAAGCGGCCATGGCACCCCTCTATAAATAGTAGAAGGAGGCTCCCGAATGAGACATCTCATACTCCACTCTCCTCTTGAATTTTCACTTATCCAGAGTTACCTTAAAAAGTTTAGGGATAGAGGTACTCATAAGGTGTGCCGGTCACGACGCTCTTCTCCAAACGGTAACCATACGAGAGTTCGAGAGAATCGGGGGAAGTGTTCTCTTCCTCGAGCATCTCTGTGCCGCGCCGAAAAGGGGTGAGACGGCGAGAAGCTTTTCCCCTGTGATTTGATACAGCTCTGGTGTTTCGTAGAAGGTAGTAGCTATGTTAGGGGGGAGGGTTGCCAACTGGTGCCATGGCTGGGTAGAACACGGTCGCCGCCATGTCCCACCGTGGCCATGGGTGGTTGCCATGGAGCTTGCAGCTCCGACCCCCGAGGGGCCTGGCTAGGGTTTCAAGAGGATTGGGGGCAAGGCGCCGGTGCTCCCCGAGCTGTTTGCCGGCGAGGAGAGGCACTGTGCTGCCTAGCCATCGTGGCCATGCGTCCGCCGGCCATGGCGTCTGTCGTCGGTGGTTAGGTGCGTGTGGTCCCTGGGTTATCCTGGGTGTGCAGGGCCATGGTGGGAAGGGGCCGGGTCTGGCCGCTGGTGAGGCCGCCGCCACCGAGCGCCGGCGTTACCCGCCCCTGTACTGTCGGCAATAGCCGGGTAATGTAGCTGGTGGGTGGGCCCGTGCAGCAGAGGCAGGGGTAGGAAGGAGGAGGGTGTAAAGTGTTTTCGGATGGAAAATAATTCAGAAATAGGTCATTTTATATTTGATTTTTTAGCTTATGTAGCAACGCGCGAGCACTCATTAGTTTGTCAGTTGTCTATCGCCTCTCCCCACCGTCGTTTCGTCCGTGGTTCCGTCCGCCCGTTTGTATTTTTTTCGAAGTCTTTTATCTGTATACTATTAAAAAAATAGGATTTACTTGTGTATTACTAAAAATTCGTTTGCACCTGTATACCATCGCGTGAACTTTGTTTGCTCTGTGTACCATTTCATCCACCTTCCGTTAGAATTAACAGTTTGAGAGCACTGACCGGTGGGACCGGGTGTGTAAATTGACCATTTAACTAGGAATGACAATTTTACCCGCGGTTGCCCGACCCGATGGGTGAGAGTATGGGTATAAAATTTTATAAGCGGGTGCGGGTACGTGTATAGAATTTTACAGTTACCAGGAATCCTGACGGGTGGGACCGATCCCCTCCCGCGAGCCGCTCTGCCCCCGTCCCGTGCTCTCCCCTGCTCCGAACCCTACCCTAGCGCCACCGCCGGCAACGGCGCCGCCGCCGCCCAGCTTCGGCCCGTCCCTCGCTAGGACCCCCGCGGCGATTCGCCGCACGGCCATGGCCGCCGCCTCCGTCGGCCCTCCTTCGCCAGGGGCCCGTGGCGATTCACTGCGTGCCAGGACCGCCGCGTCCAGGGGCCGTCGCGATGAGGGATTGCGGCAGCGGGAGCAATAATGGCAGCCCGCCCTGTTGTTCGCAGAATGGGGCAGCGACAACACGTATCACCACCGCGCGCCGGTCACAGCAATGGCGACCTCCTCCATGATGCGGTGGACGATGTTGATGTATCCCTCGCCTCAGACCACAGGAGCACAAATCGAATCCTATCACACATAATAGTCTCTCCGTTTCAAATTATAAGTCATTCCAAGAATTTTGGAGAGTCAAAATTTTTTAAATTTGACTAAATTTATATAACAAAATAATAACATTTATGATATCAATTAAATATCATTAGATTCTTTGTTAGCTATATTTTCATAATGCACATATTTGATGTCATAAATCTTTATATTTTTCTATAATTTTAGTCAAATTTTGAGATGGTTTGACTCTCCAAAATTCTTGGAATGACTTATAATTTAAAACGGAGGGAGTAGATGCATAAATTGAAGCTCTGCTGTCCAAATTGTGGCACTAATAGAAGCCTATTAGCAAAAAATCAAATCAAAATCGGAAGCGTTCCTACCCAAATTGAAGCTAGCAAAGAAGATGGGTAAGACATGGCCGCCGTTCATGGAGGCGGAGCCCAACGGCAAGCCAGGGTCGTTGATGCGGGAAAAATTCATGCGGCAACGGGTGTGTTTAGTTCCTACCAAATTTCCAAACTTTTCATCACATTCATCACATCTCCTATTACATCGATATATTAAATATAGCAAATAACTCATGTATGGAGTATTAAATGTAATTAAATAAAAAAACTAATTGCATGGTTTTGATGTACGTTGCGAGACGAATCTTTTGAGCCTAGTTAGGTTATGGTAAGACAATATTTACCACAAATAAACGAAAAATGCTACAGTGTGCTACAGTGACTGATGCGACTTTTTCTCCCCTTTTCACCTCATCTAAACACAGCCAACAGCTGGAATCGCGAGCTCGTAGATGCAACTGCGGCCGCCGGCCGCTACTTCTTGCAGGTTTCGGCTCATAAATTCATGCGGCGGAATTTATGCGGCCGCTATTCCTATTTTTCTTTTCTTTTAATTGTCATGCTCTCTACGAGTGGCTCCTTGTTCAGATCATCCCATTCCCAGAAGGCAGAAGGGTAAAATTGTCTTTGTGCACCTCTGTTAGCCTTTGTTAGTAGTCATTCTGTCTAAAATAGCGTGTAGGTAAAAGAAAGTTTATACGATGGTATACTAATGCGAGTGAACTTTTTAGTGGTATACAGGTAATCACCATCTTTTATAATGGTACAGAGGTAAAAAGACTTTTTTTCGCCTGTCCGCCTGCCCTCCTTCTTTTCTTTTTCCTGCCTTCCTTTCATATTGCCCTTCCTTTTCATATCCGCCGCCGCCCGTCCCGCCCCACCGCGCCCCCGCCCCCGCCCCCGCCCACATAATTGGTCAACCGGGCCGCACGGCACGGCACGGGCACGAGCACGGTGAGGCATGGCACGCCGGAGCACAGCACGCCGGGGCACGGCGCGCGCTGCCGTGCCGTGCCGCGTAGTGCCGCCGTGCCGGCATCCCGGCCCAGGCACAACCCTACGAAGCGCTAGCGTGTCGTGCCGTGCCCCTGGGCACGGCAGCACGGCGGAGGTGGCCGGCGGCCCGGCGCAGAGCATGGGGTGGAATGGATGCTCGAAGATGGTGGCGGCGGCCTGCGTGGGGGTGGCGGCGACGGCCTGGGAGGTGCAAACGACCTGCGCAGGCGGCGACCGGGGAAGACCTACGAAGGCAGCGGGCCGTGGGCAGCAATGGCGCCCTGTGCGGGGGCCGGGGAGGGGGGACGACCTGTGCGTGCAGCGGTAGCGACGCTGGAGGCAGGGTAGAGGCAGGCCGCAGGCGCGGGCGAATCGGCGACGGCGCACGTGAAGGGGGCGGCGGGTCTGGTGGAGAGAGAGGGAGGGAGTGAGCGAGGGGTGTGTGGAGGCCGCCGCCGTGCCCCAACGGGCCGCCTTCGTGCCCACCAGGGCGAGGCTGTGCCTCCTGTGCTGGGGCGTTAGCGCGTGCTAGTGCCGCGGGCCACGATGGCGGCCCAGGCACGGTCCGAGGCCTAGCACGGGCACGGCGCTGGCCCGTGGGGTCACAGGCCGGCCGGGTTAGGGCCGTGCTTTTTCGGGCTGGGCCCGTGCCGGCCTGTCGGGCTCAGCCCACCTGGCCAACTATACCCGCCCACCACCCCCGCACGTTGGCGCCACTGCGGGCCGCGCCCCTGCCCGCCGCATGCCGCTCTGCCGCATGTCCCGCCCCGCGGCGCCGCCCCATCCGTGGAACCTATATATCTTCCAGAAGTTTTTTTTCTAATCATCTTCCAATATTTGAGATTCGTGCAAACATCTACCACCATTGGATCTCCACAGTAAAACCTAGCCTACCGTCTCCTTCCTCCCGTGAAGCCCGCGCCACCACGCCCGCCACCCTGCCCGCCGTCGCCCCCGATCACCTCCGCGCCATGGCCGCCGCAGCCCCCGGCCCCCGTCGCGCCCGGCCGATGCCCCCGACCGCCTCCGCGCCATGGCCACCACGTGCCGCCGCTCCTGGCCTCAGCCGCGCCGTGGACTCCGCCGCCCTTGACCTCCGCGCGCCGCCGCCTCTGGTCTCAGCCACCGCCCTGCGCGCGCCGCGCGCCGCTGGGCTCGCCGGAGCTGCCGCCGGCGTCGGAGAAGGTGAGCATTTTTTTAGATTCAACATTTCAATATACTAGTTTAATATTTTTAAATATTGGTTCAACATTTTTCAGATATTAGTTCAACATTTATAAAATGCTAGTTCAATATTTTTAAAAACATAGTTCAATATTTTTCAATAAATAAATATTAAATAGATTTTAATAGACTTTATACATGAATTGATTAACCATCCTCCCCGCCCCACCCGCCGGCCCCGCACATCGCGCCGCCGCCCCCAGCACGTCCCAGCCGGCCGCCCCTCCAATCTCTCTCTGCTCCTGGATGGCCGCCCAATGACGCAGCCCTGCAAACCGAAATCACCGATCTGAGTCGGGCGGATCGAAGGGCCGCCACTCGGTGCTATCTCCGCCCACGGCCGTCACCGTTCCATGCTCCGATGACTTCTCCCCCGAAGGTCACATCGAGCAGGTACTCGCTTCTGCTTAAACCCTCTTCTCTGCTTGGTCTTCTGCTAGCGCTGGTGCTGGTTCGCTCTGTTCTAGGTGCTATGCTTCAATCCATGGATGAAGATTCTAGGCGATCCTGGCCGATGCTATTTACTAGCCGATTCAATCCATGGAGTTCCTTGCCCATCCATTTAATCCATGGCCGATCCAATTGATGGTGAGTTCTGGCTGATCCATGGATTAAAAAAATTCATGCCCAATCAGTCCATTCAAATAGTGTTTAGGGTTCAATTTTCTGGTCAATCCAATTGAGGGTGTGAATAATCCAGCTGGTCCTTACATGTCAATCCAGGCCATGATGTTCAGCTTACATACATGTTGATCCAGTTGCATTGTTGGACTGAACCAAGTATTTGTTCGTCATGCCACTTTAAACCAAGCCATGTGTGGATTGAAACTCATTGAACTTGATGTGTAAATCTATTTTTTTCTGCCTCCTGCATCCATTTGTGCAGTTCTCGTGGTGGTGGCTGCAGCGTATTGAGCATATAAATTATTTTCCATTGGCAAAAAGAAAAACATGTTTGCTTTATATGAATTATGTTTATCTGGACTGGTGGTGAGATGTTTTGGCCTTGGAAACTAAGTGTGTATATATTCAATTGCTGTTTTTTCTGGAGCTACGTCTATGGGAGAAAAACACTTGATTGCATATGTGGTGGCAAAATAGAGCTTTGATTTTTATGATGCATTCTGTTCTTCCTTTATTTAATTCATGATTATATATATAATGCATTCTGCTCTCTATCTATCTTTTTACATATATACACAGTCACTTCCATGATTTGTTTGCCAAGTTCGGCTAGGCGCCGATTAATCGGCGATTAGGCGCGATTACTCGCTAGGCGAAGCCCGTCGCGTCGTTTTGGCCCTAGGCGAGCGTCTAGGCATCCGGCGGCGACGAGGCGGTGCGGAGGCGGCGCGGAAGCGGGCGAATCGCGCGACTAGGCGGATGCGCCAAGGGAGGCTCGAAAAAATCGCCTCGCGGGCGAGCGCTCGAAGATTTCCCGCTCGGCGCGCGGCCGCGCGCGCATTTGCTCAGCTCGCCAAGGATTCCCCTGTCCCGCCTGCCATTTGCTCGGCCTGCCGGTCGAGCTCCTCCCTGCTGCTCGTCCCCGCCGGTCAGGCGACGCTGCTGCTCTTCCCCACCGGTGGAGGTCGTCGCCACTGCTCGCCCCCGCCGGTCGAGCTCGTCGGTTGTCGCCGCTGCTCGTCCTCGACTCGCGCGGCACCTGGAATCCAGACGGGCGACGGCGCACGCTGCTCCTCCTTGCCAGCCACGGGCCATCCAAGGTGAGTTCCCTCCCCCGTTGGCTGCTGCCCTGTCCCCTCCCTTTCTCGTTTCTCCTCTTCCCCGCCTGCTGCTCCCTCCCTGATCCCTGCTCATCTTCACTCCCCCGTCGGATGCTCCTCTCCCCTGCTCTTCTCTCCTTCTCCATGGCCGCTCCCATGCTCCTTTCTCCTTCTCCATGGCCGCTCCCCTACTCTTCTTCCCTTCTCCATGGCCGCTCCCATGTATTTTCAATTTTGTGATGCCTGAGTGCTTGACTGTATAGGATGTCGATGTCAGAAGCCGCAACTGCACATGAAACTGAAACAGAGGGAGTGAATCTCCTGAAAAGGAATTCAGATGATGTTGGATGGGAATATGGTGTTCTTGTTGATGCTAACAACAAAGAGAAGGTGAAGTGCAAGTTCTGTGACAAAGAGATGAGGGGAGGGATTTATAGGTTGAAGGAGCATCTGGCCCATGTTGGAAAGAATGTGAAGAAATGCACTGCTAGAACACCCCAAGCTTTGGAAGCTAAAGAGAAGTGCAAGAAAGCACTAGAAGATGCAACGAGGAAGAGGGAGGAGAAGACTGTTCGTGAGCTAGAACTTAGAGAGGAAGTTAATGTATCTAGAGTTGGAGAGTCAGATGAAGTCACTTGTGTTGGAAGTTCACAGCCTCATAAATTAGGACCAATTGACAAATGGACACGTGCTATTGATCCTAAAGCTACCAATGCTGATTCTTTGAAGCAACAACAGCTGAACAAAGAACTGTGGAAAGAAAGAGTTCATGAGGTGCATAAGTTTATTGCAAGATGGGCCTATAATCATGGTAAATTGCTAGTATACTATGCTGTTTTTACATTTTAAAATTCATTAGTTGCTGTTATTCATGAACTGAACACTAATTAGGCTTCCTTTTTTAAACATTGGCAGCAATACCTTTCAATGCATGTGACAATGATGAGTTCAAGCAAATGTGTGAAGCAATTGGACAGTTTGGTCCAGGACTTGTACCTCCATCTCAAGATGCATTGCAAGGGAGTTTGCTGGAAGAAGAATATGCAAGAACCAAGAGTTTGCTGCAGGAACGTGAAGCCGAGAAGATGAAAAATGGGTGCTCTATTATGACTGATGCTTGGTCAGATAGGAAGAGGAGAAGCATAATGAATATATGCACTAATTGTGCTGATGGAACCTCCTTCATCAGCTCAAACATGTGAGAGGTTGTGTGAACTCATCAATCCTGTCCACTGAGGATCATGTGAGTGGGTCACCGCCTAGAATCCGACTAACGCCTAGCCGAACTTAAATTGTTTGATATCTTCTGTTTTTCCTTATTTTTTCATTGGATTCTCAGATGTCATACATGTGAGAGGTTGTGTGAACTCATCAATCCTGTCCACTGGGGATCTCAAAACATTATCTATTTCACTAAGGACAGTTGAATTGGATGGCAAATGGATTATTATGAAGAACTGAGATAGTGTGGCCAATGCGGCTGTTCCATTAGAGCTGGTATGCTTCTTTCATGTGGCTGCTCTATTGAGCTGATATGTTTGTTTTCTCTGAGCAAAGCTACTTTCCTTCTTACTTTATCATGGTCACCATGTATTCCAATTGGGATATCTTTTCTTTATGTCGTACTGGAAAACAATTTGTATTGATGATCTCAATGTTATCAACAAAGTTTTCTTGTCTTGAAAGTTGAAACATCTTTGCAAGCATATAATGCTATTCTCGAAACCTCTCATATGATTCTTTGTTTAGACTATGTGCCATGCCGTTTTGTTTTTCTAGTTCGAATTATAATCACAGAATCAAGCTGATGCAGGTTCAGTGTCAAGTTTGACTAAAATCTTCTCAATTTTCAGTTTTACTGGTATATCTCTATCACATATTTTGAACATACTTGAAGTTGTGGGGAATAATAGAGTAGGATTATATTGGAAGGCTGTAAAAGAAACAACTCTGAAGCCATGCATTTTCTATATAATCAATTTATTACTATATATAATCAGTTGGAAATTTAGACTGACATATATGGGTAGATCTATGCACACATGTTGGGTACAGGAGAAGAGCTATAAGCCTGCATGTCCATGATTTTTCAATATGCTGCTGAAGAGACCTTGAACGCGACTTATCAACCTGATTCAAAAGGTGTGCTATTTTAGTTGATTACACACACGGTTGAGTACTGAATTTCCTTTGCTGATAATAATTTTTATTGCTTTTCTGCTTCAGATTAGAATGTATAACCTTTCTTATTTGTTCCCAATTTGATCCATACCATTCGTTCTAGAACAGTTTTGGAGCTGCGTGAGGCTGATGACCACATGGTGCAAGATATACTCTGGAGATCTTCAGGCACATTGTTAGTTCCAGGCATCAGGTATTGCTTTTATATTTACCAGATAGATTGGTTCCTGTCATCATCTTTAAAAGCACCACATATATATTACTCCGAGTAGTCTTTTAGAGGAGTTTTGATGATGTCATTATCTGAGCCACATAGACATTTTTTCTTTGGCGTCTACAAGGTACTCCTTGGTTGTGATGTTTAGCTTAATTTCTAGAAGCATTTTGGATGGGTGCATGCATAGAACTTTCTGATTCAATTTAATTAACCTATATCCCTTTCAACTGGTGTTGTAATGTTTCCAGTACGCTAAAATAGTATATATATTATAGATAGCGAGCAGGATACATGGTATAGGCAATTCAAGCTTTCCCTTTGCTAGATTAGTTATTTATATGCTTGTACTGTTGTACACATACATTGAAGTCAACTAACTTCTGCGTTTTAGTGGATCTTGCATTCCTCTCTACCTGTTTTTTAACGCTGGATCCAAGGCAAAAATGCTCCTAGCACATCGCTGAAGATTTTTCTTAATATTTTGTTCACTTTCCATTAATTCATATATATAATTGAATGTGATTCGTGTACGTGCTTCCAATCCTATTTTTTTGATATATAAAGGGTTTGAGCCAATTCCCTCAGTGCCACAAAAATTTGTATAGCTTCCTTCAGTGCCACAATTTTTTGTGAAATCCCTTCAGTACCATGTGATTTAATTAAATGATTCTTTCTTGTAAAATGCTCTGCAAGTTTCAGTAGAATCAGGCTACCAACTATGACTGTGTGATTAAATTAAGTGTTGTTTCTTTCTTGTAAAATGCCCTGCTACTGCCCAAGTGCCCATTTTCCAGCATCAAAGTTTTACCCTCAAAACTTAGTTAGGAAACCTTCTCTGTTATATTGGGTAATTCCAAGAACCGAGCATACTCACTTTGTATAGTCCCAGGAGGCCACCCACGTAGCCTTAACCTGGGTGCTTGCAAAACGTGTGTACCTCTCTGAGAACTGCTTTCAGCGAGTTTCTTGGTCAGCCATGGTTCGGTACTCCCCTTATTGAGACAGAGCGAGGGAGATCTCATCTCGCCATTGTCAAATTTTGTAATGACTTCACAGTTAATGCATGCTTCATAGTTTACTGGCACGTATCTTGTCCACCCATGTTTTCTATTCAGTTCCTTTTCCCCTAATGGGTTGCTACTTTCATGGGTTCATGTGGGTTACATTGGTAGATTTACTTGCTTATGGATTTTGAGGATGAAAGAATTTTCTGCTCCTATCTTCCTGAACACTGAGTTCATGTGCTGCGAAGGATCAGCCAACACATGGGTCTGACTGTCTGAGTACTTGTGGTTTAGGGGAGGGACACCATGTTATACAGTCGTCCGACTAATCGCGATTAGTCGACCTTATCGCTCCGCTGGCTTCGATAAGTGAAACGACTAGCTTTTGTCGATCAGATGTCTGATCGTCCGACTAATCGTCGCCTAATCGCGATTAGTCGTCCGACTAGCTACTTGGACGATCAGGCCAAAACCAAAAGATGTCCAGCAGACCAGAACTCCAGCCCGCCGCCTGTACTGGGCTCAATTAGGCCCATTAGCCATTAGGGTTAGGTTAACTATATAACTTGCACCATTAGCCATTAGCCATTAGCCATTAGGGTTAGGTTAACTATATAACTTGCACCATTAGCCATTAGCCATTAGCCATTAGGGTTAGGTTAACTATATAACTTGCACCATTAGCCATTAGCCATTAGCCATTAGCCTGTACTGTGTGGGACAAGAATATGGAGTTCTGGACAGTTCAAACATCAAATCTCACAAGTGTCACCAAACTGACTATCATTGTGGTGTTCCTGCTTGCTATATAGTATATAAGTACATATACATGTACATATATGTCATGGGATATATAGGACGACTATAGCGACGACTAGGACCGACTAGGGTCGACTAATCGACCTGATCGACGACTAGTCGCGACTAGTCGCCTTATCGGTGCCATGGCGACTAGGTTTGATTAGACGACTGTATAGCATTGGGAGGGAGGCGATTCAGAAGGTCCATGCAGCTACACAGAGGTAAGATTGGACTCAATTTTTTTCTTGTGACATCTACTCGTGGTCTATTTTTGCTGAGGTTCAATGGTGGCCGCAAACCTTATTTTTATTGCACATCGTAAGATTGGACTCAATTTTTTTCTTGTGACATGTTCTAATCCTCTTTTCTCCCTTGCAAATGTGTGTATGTTTCCAGCCGATCCAATCGATGATGTGCGTGCATTCAAAAGTTTATGGTTCAAACAATATATTGCTGACCAGTACTCCTGGGAGGACCTAATCGATAGTGGTCTTTGAACAAGTTGATTTTTTAAAAGATCTAGAAATTGATAGATATACTTTGAAACCTAAGGTAGATATGAATAGTAACAAAAGATGCCTTCTGCATTGTAGAACTTACTAATGATAGCAATCAACCTTTTATTTTAGAATGGTTATGTTATAGGAAGATTCTGCAGAGCAAAATTTTGTTATGAAATCTAAGAGAAATAAAGAAAAGCAGAAAATAGCTGATAGATTTAGATGTTGGTTCTAAACATTAGGAATAAGGGATCATCATTAACTTTGCCATATCGTTTTCTTGCTTGACTGTCGTAGCCTGTCACACGAGTGCTTTCCTTATCTGTGAATTATTGCAAATCTTTTGAAACAAATATTGATTCCAGTGCTTTATGTACTTGGTGATCTAATTTTGAAGTTAAGTGATAGGTGTATATGATGCATGTCCTCATAGAGGAACTATATGTTGCAGGTTTGGCAGCCAAAGCAATTTGTGTCAGTTTTACAAGAAGAAAACTGGTTGTTGGTTCACTATCTTCCTGATACATTACTGTCAGGTTTTGTGTAGTAAAAGTTTGATTGTAGATTAGTACAACTACTGTTACAGAAGGTTGCCACCATCTAAAGATCATGGTTATTATGCCACCCATATGGAGTGGGGGTGGAGATGCTTAGCTCTAGACTACATTGGCTGCTTGCTGTTGGTGATGGCAGCCTTGATCAATGAAAGCAGCATGTGGACCTTCAAGGGAATAATTGAAAGGTTAGGTTCACCCTTACTTTTGCTGTTGTTAATTTAACACGCATGATCTAATTTCATATGGACTTTCCTGTTATTGAAATACATGCTCAAGCATATTCCTGAAAGAGGTTTTTCGCTATGCATGCTCTTTTGAATTATTGTGATGTTTGGCGGAGAATGAGCAGGAAGTGCACAAGAGCAGAAGTTGTAGAGTGCTTCATCATTCAAACGGCATCCAAGAAATGAACTTGAAGGCTGGCCAAATTAGTTAAGCAGGACATAAGCATAATGACTCTAGAGTGCTGATGGCAAATGACATGATATTAAGAGGTTCGAGAGAATGGCAAGATGATCTAGAAAAGGAGGAACTATATTGGGGCATTTGTGTTCTTACCCTTACTTTGAAGTGTAATTGTGATTTTGCCATTATTTTTCTAACTTTGTGATTTTGCCCTTTACTATTCACAAATCAGTGCGATTTTACCCCTAGTCAATGGTCAAAACAGGGGCAAATACATAAAGATTAAGGGCAAAATCACAACAACTTGTGAAAAATGAAGGACAAAATCAAAAAGTTAAAAAAATGAGGGCAAAATCACAATTGCACTTCAAAGCAGGGGTAGGAACACCAAAAAACCTATATATTTATATGTATTTATTTGGTTCAGAAACTAATTTGAAAGAGGTATGTATGGTTGGCCACTGCTGATTTTGAGGAGGGATATGCGATCTTTCATGGATTGAAATTGGTCCTGACGTTTCACTGATGGGAACATGAAACAGTCTTGATGGGATGGATGATAATCATATTTCTATTTTTGGACATATGTGACATTTTTTATAGGGCAAGTAGGCGATAAGCATGCTTAGACCCATTGGAGTTTTCGAATTTTCAGATGCTGACAGGACGCAACTAAGCTGCCTTCACCAGATTACTAATATATGACAATTTTTAATAGCAGTTTGATTGTTTTGTTCCTAAGTAAGAACATATCGTAATTTCTTTGTACTGCAATCTTAGTTTTTGAGTAAACACTGACTGCTAATCACATGTGATGCTTATCATACTGCCTCAATATTACTAATTCATGAGGTTCACATGCATCTTTCTATGTGGGAAAGGCTATGTACACATAGATAAACCAACTTCAGAACAATTTGACTGATATGTACAACGTAGCAAAAATCTGATTAATCAGTTATTCAAAGAAGGGTTTCCTATTAAAAAGGTCTTAAAATATGTTCTCTTAGAATGTGTACTTATTCTTGGAGAATTCTGCTCATTTTTTCATGGATAAATGCTACTTCTCCTGTAATGTCGCTTTGGAAATAACTTCATGTGTATGTCAGCTTGTTGCTTGCCCAAGGAGCTTGTGACTTGCAGCTACTACTACTTGATTCAATGATCAAGAATAGCTGAATCATTTGTTCAGCTTCTAGGTTCTAATTATTTGATGTTTTACTGATCTCTTTATATTTGTGACAGGGCCTTGACCAGGAGGAAGAGGTTTCGGGTGTTGGACGAGAAAAGGGTTAATGGTGGTGGCTATAATTCCTGAAACTAAAGTATAGCTTGTTATGAGTAATATATCTGTAACAACGCACGGGCACAAACATAGTACACCTTAAAGGACCAATTAACAAATGCAATCATATTGTATCATACAGATCGAGTATGTACATCCCTCCTAGCCTCCCGTCCATCGAAGCACTAACCAAATCTTACTAGCATTTCAATAGCTAATGGAGCTAATTATTCTTGCATCTCCCATCGCCCTCCTTAACCTAAAAGCGCTGACGATGTCCCCGTCGTTGGCAGCGGTCCAAACCCAAGAATGGTGGCGCAGACCGTGGCCGCCCCAGTACTGCCGGCAATTGCTGCACCTGCTGACGCCGGCACGACGTTCACCGTCCGCCTGTACGGTCCAAACCATTTGGCCACCATGAACCGCCGCTTCCTCCACGGTGGTACGCTGAGGCCCTGGCTTTTCAGCGAGCGCCTCGCCGCCGAGGCGGCGACCTTGATCAATCGCCGCACATCCTCAGCCGGCGCCACGAGGAATTCTGGTAGCACCGCGCTCACGGCCTCGAACTCCGCCGTCGGCCGCGCGACCTCGAACTCGGCTGCAAAGCCCATGTCCACGATGAACCTCGTCTCTTTCTCTTCGGATACGATGACGTCTATGTACTCGTAGCTTCCGGCGACCATGCCGCTTGACTTGTCCCATCGCGCTTTACAGAGGCCCGCGTCGTGACCGCGCTCCCGAAGGCGCGACATCACCGCTCGTCGGAACGCCGACCGGCTCTCCCGGACTTCGTCAAGCCCTTCCACAACGCTGCCAACCACAGCGACGAGCCTGAGACGGAGATCGTCAGGTGGGCCAGACGGGTCAAGAATGGCTCTGATCTCGTCCACTACCCCCGCCGGCGGCGCCGAAGAGCCGCTCCTGCCGTGTCCGTCCTCGCCGTCCGAGTCCTGATCAACGGTGAGCAGGGACGACGACGGAACAGTGGCGTCCGTCTCCAGAAGATACTCGTTGACGAGGCTGGAGAGTGTGGCCGCCTCGTGCTCGCTGCCGCTGGTGTCGACGCTGCTCGGGAGCACGGTGAGTCGTGCTCTAGCGGCGAGGTGGAGCAGCTCTGTGGCGCGGTTCGCTTTCCGGGCACGCACCGGTGCCGCCCGCATCTGGAATTGTGAAAGTGGATGCATGTCAGGGAAAACCAGTGATTCGTGTGGAAGACATGGGACGCGGCGCGTGGTGACGTAATAACACCGCATATGAATGTACTGGGGGCTGTGACATGGACATGTCAATCATGTGTCGACACACTGCGTCATTGTTTGCTCATCAGTGAAGGAAGAAAACAGTTGGGGTAGAAACTTAGATCGATACTTATACATGTCCTGACAATTGCGGTTTCTGTTTAGGTTTCTAGCCTTTATCCAAATCGGACGAACAGGGCCTTTTATTTGTGAAAGGAAATTTATGCAACAGAAAAATAATTTACGTGTCGTATCGTTTGCAAAGTTTTAAATCGATGGCTAAGGCATCCGACGGTCACCTTGCTAATGATTTGAAAACCAAACTAAAACCACACCAAACTATTTTATTATTAATATATTTTAGAAACGGAACCAACTCTATCCACTTGCTATTCCACCCAAACGAACCCAAACTACTTGTTGTCTTCCTCCAAAGCAACCAAACCAATAGTTTCAACCGAAACAAACCGGTTTCAAACTACTACGTTAAATTTTCTCCAACTAGTTTAATGGCTCAGCTCTTGGCGTGGGGTCTATATATAGTTTAAGCAACACTACTTTGCACAGAGTAACTGCTAGTCTTACTGAGTCCTCTCCAAAAAAAAATTAGTCAATTTCGATACGCGAGGTTTTATTTCTAGGGCTCGACTCTTGATGTGGGGCCCACGTGTAGTTCTAGCCACACTGCTTTGCACAAAGTAGATGTCAGTCATACTGAGTCATCTCCAACAAGTTTCGGTCAATTTCGATAAAATTCTATAGTGTGAACGCAATGTTTTATTTCTAGAGTCCGGCTCTTAATGTGGGGCCCACGTGTAATTCTAACAACACTGCTTTATCTAGAGTAGCTGCAAGTTATACTGAGTCATCTCCAATAAGTTTCGGTCAATTTGGATAAAATTTTATAGTGTGAACGCGATGTTTTATTTTTAGAATCCAGCTCTTCGTGTTAGGACCGTGTAAGGGAGTGAACCATACCAATCCAAACTATTCTGAAAGAGCATCTAAGCCCCTAGTGGGTTTTGGAGTGTTGATTGACAACACGA
This sequence comes from Panicum virgatum, assembly GCF_016808335.1. NCBI lineage: Eukaryota > Viridiplantae > Streptophyta > Magnoliopsida > Poales > Poaceae > Panicum > Panicum virgatum. Next base: position 26,279,112 of record NC_053143.1, on the reverse strand, counting down.
ATAAAGGACTAACTTGTTTGTATGAGATCATGAGCAGGTATTTAATTAAGTAATGGGTACTAAATGAGATGGCTCATGTGTTGCAAGCAAGTGTGTTTATCCCATTGGTAAAATGTGTATGTGACAAGCAAAACAAGAAAAGAAAAATAGAGCAAGGTATTCATGGTTGATATAAAAGCTCTAATATGAGAAGACTTGTTTCGGTTTAAAATGGGATTTAAAGTGACAAGTAAAGGTTTTGTGAATGAGATGTGATATGCTTATGCATAATCTCAAATGTGGAAGATCTTGTCACATGTGATAAATGGTTATTAACTAAAGAAGCAAGCAAGGCAAAAGAGAATGAGACATGAGTTAATGCATATATGATGTCTCAAATTGGAAAGCTTGTATATAAGATTGAATTGAGAATTCGAACTGACAATGAAGATTTCATGCTTGACACAAATCAATATGAGTTCAAGATGGACGGCTAGGATAAAGATAGAGGACCGAGAGGCGTGTTTCAAGAGGCTACGCAAGCGACGGCTTGGGGGGAGCAAAGAAACCGATATGGGTCAAAGGCCGGATATCCTAGAGTCATTGAGAGCTCTATATTGAAGAGTGTCATTATTAAAGTAAAGAAAGTGACTTGTGAATCAAGTTGGATTTCACTCCTATGCAAATCAAAGATTCAAAGTCACTAACTCAAAGCGGGTATGCTCAAAGAAAGAAGATGTTGATGCCACAAAGTACTGAAGAAAGGATGACATGATCAAAATGGATTTCATTGAAAGTTAAATGTGATACAAGCCTACATGAAGCTATATGTGATGCAAGGATGAAGAGTTGGAATTCGAGAATGGGTTTCTAGGTACTAAGCTTGGAGAAGGGAAATTGTGGTTGTGCCGAGGAACCAATGCTAGGGTGACGAAACGTTCCTTGGGTTCAACTTGAAGAATCTTGATCATGAATGGTGTTCATATTGGCAAGTATCAATCTTTCTAGAATCTTGTTATGTAGACGGTGACTTGAACTAGAAGTGGATTTCATTCAAGGAAGATGTGCTCAAAGTAAAGAAGCCAAGTTGGATGCACACCTCAGATTGTGTTTAATCAACACACGACATAGGATGAAAAAGAGTAGCTCAAGAAGTTGAAATGTAATTTATCTTTGATCTTGAGTTTAGGTATGCCGTACTATCAAGAGAGATGCATCACAATGGTCTTTGGTTTAGTCTCAGTGCTCAAGTAACCCATTTGAGTTGAGAGAGACACAAAAGCCTCACGTACACATTTTAACATTGCTGCCAGGGCAAATCCGGAAGTTCCGGATTTGGAATCCGGAAGTTCCGGATTTGGCACACGTGGTACTAATGGCTATTTGGTTTGAAAACCCGGAGGTTCCGGGTTGTAGAATCCGGAAGTTCCGGATTCTAACTGTCACATAATGGCTAGCTTTGTTGGGACCAGCTATTTATACCCCTTAGCCCCCTCCTTGGTGGGCTGCTGTTCCAGGCTCTATTCAGTTCGTTGCTGGTCGTCCCAAGAAGCTTGGTAGCCATAGTTGAGCTCTCCCCAACCTCTCTTTGTGAGATTATGTGATTAGTGTATATCCTTGAGTTGGGTTGAGAGAGTGAATGCTTGAGAGCACTAGAGAGCACAGCAAACCTTGAGCACTTGAGATTAGCCGTGATTTGTGTGACTCGCATTTGTTACTCTTGGAGGTGAAGCCTCCTAGACGGCTAGACATCGCCGGCTAGCTCCCAAGGATTGTGGTGACCAGCGGCAAGTTTGTTGCAACACCGATCTTGTGCCACGAGGGCGCATGGTCATATAGTGGAAGGAGGAGATAGCTTGACCTTGGGGTCGATACAAGCTTCCTCAACGGAGACTAGGATTCACACGTGGGTGCACGGGGTGAATCTGAATTTCGGTAAAACAATTCCTTATGTTCATTGCATTTACATTTACTCGTGGATTTGAGGAGTTCTCCATTAGACACTTGTGTCTTGGAGAGATTGTTGTTTTGTGTGTGCAGGATCTGTGTGAACCTGCTAAAGGAACTTAACTGGGTAGACTCTACAATTGGGGTTTGAATTTATTTTCATTTACTAGCACTATTTTTATTATGTTCACTCTGTTCTGAGTGAACTCGGAAGTTCCAGATTGACAAACCCGGAAGTTCCGAGTTCACCCTACTGTCTAGCCCAAATCTGGAAGTTCCAGATTTGAAACCCGGAAGTTCCGGGTTTGGCAGACAGACAATTTTATCCACTGTGTTTGAGTGAAAATTTTTATGTGCGCCTATTCACCCCCCTCTAGGCGACATCACGGTCCTTTCAATTGGTATCAGAGCCTAACTTCACATCAAAGCTTAACCGCCGTGAAGAAACGATGTCGACGTCCTATGAGGTACCCATTGAGCCGCTTGTAAGTGATGGCTCAAATTATGCTTCCTGGTCCATTCAGGTTTGTAAACATTTGCGGAAGCTTGGTCCGCTTGCTGAATGGGTTGTAGTTGCAAGCATCCTTCCTCCAAATTTTAGTTGGAAAAATGTTGATATAACAAATCAAAGGGAAATGGATTGCATGCAACTCAATGCATTAGTTACTGATTATTTGCTGAGTTATGTATGCGCAGAAATTAATGATATCATTCTTGAGGATGAAGAAATGCGAGAAAATGCTCATCTCATTTGGAAATTTCTCAAGAATCTTTGTGACAAAGATTGCTCAGTGCCATCAGTAATCAGCACAGCCTATCAAAAATCATCTGATAAGAGTTGGGAAGATAAAGTTACAGAAACCAGTGACTTAACTCCAGAAATTACAGCAAACCCGGAAGTTCCGGATTCAGAACCCAGAAGTTCCGGATTGGAGAATAATGCTGAAATATATCAATCAAATGATGAATCAGCCTCTAATGGTTCTGCTCAATCACATTATGGTAATCATCAGTGCTTTGTGGCCACAGCTGAAGACAATACAGATTTAGATATTGATAATGGTAGTAATTGTGATAGTGATGATGATGATGAGGAGCTAATGCTTGAACTTAGAAAAGTAAGCAAGAAGAGCAGAGAAACAATCCTTGGGCTGATGAAAAAGGTGATGAAGCAAGATCAAGAAATAAAGAAACAAAAGAAGGTTCTCAACAAAAAGGATGATGAAATCAAATGTCTTGCTCTAGTAGAAGAGAGAAATCATGATCTCAAGACTCAAGTAGATGAGCTCACAAACAAGCTTATGTATAAGCAAACTCGTGGTATGGAAGTCAAATGCTCAAATGAAAGGCTTATGGATTCACTTGCCACCCTAGAGATAGCTCATGAGGTCATGGTTACAGTGGTAAAGTCAAATAAGCAAATTGACAACACTTGCTCATAAAATGAGAACAAAGAGAAATAATCTTGATATGAGCAAGTAATCGTGGAAGATTGCAATGATGACCTAGCTCTAGAAAATGAAGTGCTCAAACAAGAGGTTGAGAGGCTCTCACAAGACTTGTCAAAATTGAAAGGCAAGAGTGTTGTGCAACCTTCTCAAGATAACCGTGCAACCATGGTGAAGAAGCTTGAGAAAGGATCCACCGTGCAAAACTCATGCAACCTTATACACAAGTCAAAGGAGAGCAAGTCTCAAACAAAAAAAAAGGATTTAGCTCATGTCAAATGCTTCAAGTGCTCCAAATTGGGACATTATGCTTCAATGTGCTCAAATATGCAAAAGGCCAGAAAACTCTCTCCAAGCGTCAAAGAAGTCTTGCCAAAAGAAGATGTTTTGGCTGCTGTAAAATGGGACACAGAATTGCAACTTGCCCAAACAAGTCAAGCAAACCCGGAAGTTCCGGATTGTACAACCCGGAAGTTCCGGTTTTGAAATCACAACGGCATTTCAGGCCAAACAAGGGTTTCAAGAAGGCTCAAGAAAAATACTTGGAGAGGAAAGCAGTCAAGGATAATAAGAACAAGCCATCAAACAACATCAAGCACAAAGTTTGCTATACATGTCGAGAAAAATTACATCTTGGTAAGGATTGTCCAAACGGTAACTCTCCTAAGCCAAACTCGATCAACAATGTACCTTTATACTATAGGAGACCTTCAAATGGTGTTGGTGCTGGTAGGATGACGAGTTCATCAACTACTCGTCCAAGAGCCATTTGGGTTCCCAAATCTTTGTTGACTAACCTTCGTGGACCCAACTTGGCTTGGGTACTAAAATGTGCTTGAAAGAGTTAGCAGGTACTCAGAGATGCATTGTGGACTTGGCGAACATGAGAAGAGTTTCACCTCAATATCATTGTCCAAAGTTCATCTAGAAAATCGTCAAGTTCAACTCAAACTGATCCATCAATTCAATGCATCTCCGATAACAAGTATCTTCTTCTTAGCTAATCAAGTTCTAATATCTGAAATTGCTTAGTGTGGTTTCATGTAGAAGAATTGTTTAGCATCCTTTGTAAATTTGAGTTATCCATGCAAATATCAATTGTGATGCTCTTAACAAGCTCTGTGGTGGAGCTAGTGCTTTAGTAACAATACAGGAGCATCTACAAGTGTTGAAGAATCAAGAAAGGTTAAGAATTCATGGATTACAATAAGTCAAGAAAGTCTGGTAAACCCGGAAGTTCCGGATTTCCAAAGAAATCACAGTCGAGGAATATCTGCTGAAAGACAGTGTTCTTGACCTGACTCTTAGGACTGTGAGCTCATTCTTGACTTACTCAATGTTTTAGATACAATCTTTGATTAAATTCGACCAAGATATGAAATGAGTCTCCTCAAGTGTCTTTATTGATCACAAGTGCATATCTCAGGAATCCTATCCTTTATGCACTTATTTAGGGGAGATTATTTCATATTTTGTGCCTTGCTACTAACCTCGCTTTCAAGGCTTCATGTGTGTAGAGAACATATACATGATCACAAGGGTAATATGCTTCACTACAAGTATGCCAGTTGACTTCAAGGTCACCAATCCAACTTAAAAAAGGTGTATCTAAACTCAAAATTGGATTGATTATCACTTTGTGTGGCTGTTCTCCATAATATGACTTAAGTTCCTCATTTGGTTTTAATCGATCAAAAGATGCACATATACTTGCCTCCATATATATATGTGCATTATTCACTCTTGAGAAACTTAGTCCATGTTATGAGGCTTTACTGCTTGACGATTCATTGCCTTCCACATTTAAAGAATCATCAAGCACAAAGCTAGGGCTTGTACTACTAATGTGATTTACTTGGGCTTCTGAGCTTTTCATGATTAATCGAAAGAAAAGAGTTCAAGTTATGTTTATAATAATTATGTGCAAGCCATGTATGTGAGATCCTTCTCTAGTGAAGGACATGGAACCTAAAGGGCCAAGGTATGTTTTATTAGAGTCAAGTATTTATGATTAGCATCTAGACCCTCTACATGCTAGTGTGTGCATGTTTTGTATCAAGTAATTCAAAGTCATTTAGTGTAACTTTAGATATTTGGTTGATACCTTCTTTTGAGATTGACTCAGTGTCAAGAGAACTAAATTGTTGTGAGGTATGAGCCAAATATGCTAAGGACGGTGTTTGACTTGAGTTACTAGATACATGAGTGTTATAGGATCGATTTTTTCGAAAAACCCAACTAGTATGCTAGGTTGTTTGCAGTTTGGAAACTTTTGGTTATTGGTCTTTGTGACCATGTCAAGTTGCCTTGTGGTTATAGTTACACTTGTTTGATTGTTGGCTAACCACCAAGCAACAAGACTCTTTCAAGTCCATAGGATCTATTCCAATCTCATATCAAGGGCTATATTTGTTTGGAAATGCTATCTCTCATCAAATTCAAGCCTAGGTTCCTATTTCAATTGGATATCTAAGACAAAGGAACCAAAATATCAAAATTTTTCTCTTGTCAAGGCCCTCTCATCTAGAAATCAAACTCTATCAACACTTTTGAGATATTTTGCTCAATTCTGAAAATAGTCCGGATTCTCTGGGTTTCAGCCCGGATTCTCTGGGGTGGCCCGGATACTCTGGCTTTTCTCCCGGATTCTCTGAAGTTTATCCAGTACAGTTGTAAACCCGGAAGTTCCGAGTTTGTAACCCGGAAGTTCCGGATTTAGTGGGTAAACATATTCACCACCAAAGTTCTGAGAAATTTCCATGGATATATTTGTTCCAAAATTTTTATGGATATCTAAGAAGTTGGAACTCACATTTATCTCGGACAAATTCTCCAATATCAAGTCTTGACCGAGGGGTAATGTGAAACCCAGAAGTTCCGGATTTCAACCGGTATATCACTATTCAGCCCGTGACTTACCCTTTCACCTCTCATTCTCTCTCCCACATACTGCCCGACACTTCTACTGTTCTGGAGAGGCGATTTTGTGGCGATTCAAGGTTTTGATCAAGGATTTCAAGGGGCAAAGGTGGGCCCTTGGTGATTTCAATCCAGAGGTTCCGGATCCACCCTCCGGAATCGATTTCAAACCCTTCCCACCATGAGCAATGGTACAAAATCATTCCTTTTGCTCGATCTCTTTACCTAGGATTGATCTGTTCGATTCCTTTGGTAGAACACCTACATTTAGACCATAGATGTTGTCATAGCAAAAGTAAAGGTTTTGTGAATGAGATGTGATATGCTTATGCATAATCTCAAATGTGGAAGATCTTGTCACATGTGATAAATGGTTATTAACTAAAGAAGCAAGCAAGGCAAAAGAGAATGAGACATGAGTTAATGCATATATGATGTCTCAAATTGGAAAGCTTGTATATAAGATTGAATTGAGAATTCGAACTGACAATGAAGATTTCATGCTTGACACAAATCAATATGAGTTCAAGATGGACGGCTAGGATAAAGATAGAGGACCGAGAGGCGTGTTTCAAGAGGCTACGCAAGCGACGGCTTGGGGGGAGCAAAGAAACCGATACGGGTCAAAGGCCGGATATCCTAGAGTCATTGAGAGCTCTATATTGAAGAGTGTCATTATTAAAGTAAAGAAAGTGACTTGTGAATCAAGTTAGATTTCACTCCTATGCAAATCAAAGATTCAAAGTCACTAACTCAAAGCGGGTATGCTCAAAGAAAGAAGATGTTGATGCCCACAAAGTACTGAAGAAAGGATGGCATGATCAAAATGGATTTCATTGAAAGTTAAATGTGATACAAGCCTACATGAAGCTATATGTGATGCAAGGATGAAGAGTTGGAATTCGAGAATGGGTTTCTAGGTACTAAGCTTGGAGAAGGGAAATTATGGTTGTGCCGAGGAACCAATGCTAGGGTGACGAAACGTTCCTTGAGTTCAACTTGAAGAATCTTGGTCATGAATGATGTTCATGTTGGCAAGTATCAATCTTTATAGAATCTTGTTATGTAGACGGTGACTTGAACTAGAAGTGGATTTCATTCAAGGAAGATGTGCTCAAAGTAAAAAAGCCAAGTTGGATGCACACCTCAGATTGTGTTTAATCAACACACGGCATATGATGAAAAAGAGTAGCTCAAGAAGTTGAAATATAATTTATCTTTGATCTTGAGTTTAGGTATGCCGTACTATCAAGAGGGATGCATCACAATGGTCTTTGGTTTAGTCTCAGTGCTCAAGTAACCCATGTGAGTTGAGAGAGACACAAAAGCCTCACGTACACATTTTAACATTGCTGCCAGGGCAAATCCGGAAGTTCTGGATTTGGAATCCGGAAGTTCCGGATTTGGCACACGTGGTACTAACGGTTAGTTGGTTTGAAAACCCGGAGGTTCCGGGTTGTAGAATCCGGAAGTTTCGGGTTCTAACTGTCACATAACGGCTAGATTTGTTGCGACCAACTATTTATACCCCTTAGCCCCCTCCTTGGTGGGCTGCTGTTCCAGACTCTATTCAGTTCATTGCTGGTCGTCCCAAGAAGCTTGGTAGCCATAGTTGAGCTCTCTCCAACCTCTCTTTGTGAGATTGTGTGATTAGTGTATATCCTTGAGTTGGGTTGAGAGAGTGAATGCTTGAGAGCACTAGAGAGAACAGCAAATCTTGAGCACTTGAGATTAGCCGTGATTTGTGTGACTCGCATTTGTTACTCTTGGAGGTGAAGCCTCCTAGATGGCTAGGCGTCGCCGGCTAGCTCCCAAGGATTGTGGTGACCAGCGGCAAGTTTGTTGCCGCACCGATCTTGTGCCACGAGGGCGCATGGTCATATAGTGGAAGGAAGAGATAGCTTGACCTTGGGGTCGATACAAGCTTCCTCAACGGAGACTAGGATTAATACGTGGGTGCACGGGGTGAATCTGAACTTCGGTAAAACAATTCCTTGTGTTCATTGCATTTACATTTACTCGTGGATTTGAGGAGTTCTCCATTAGACACTTGTGTCTTGGAGAGATTATTGTTTTGTGTGTGCAGGATCTGTGTGAACCTGCTAAAGGAACTTAACTGGGCAGACTCTACAATTGGGGTTTGAATTTATTTTATTTACTAGCACTACTTTTATTGTGTTCACTCTGTTCTGAGTGAATTCGAAAGTTCCGGATTGACAATCCCGGAAGTTCCGAGTTCACTCTACTGTTTAGCCCAAATCCGGAAGTTCTGGATTTGAAACCCGAAAGTTCCGGGTTTGGCAGACAGAAAATTTTATCCACTGCGTTTGAGTGAAAATTTGTAGGTGCGCCTATTCACCCCCCTCTAGGCGACATCACGGTCCTTTCATAAAACCGTTTGCACCTTGAAACCAATCCAGACCAAATCTTAGGTGCGTAGAATCCGCTTGTCTCCGTCCAATCAAAATCCGGAGGCAAAACCAAACCACTCGACCGGTTAAGATCCAAACCCTTAGTAGCTTGATTTGACGGCAAGGCTGCCGTTATCATGTTTAGCGGACTATAGTCGGCTTTATTACACTAAATAATATAGCGGCTGCCCTTTCTAACAACTATATTCGTCTATAGCGATAGCTATAGCCAGTTATTTAAAATCTAAATCATCAGCGAGAATGTTCGATGAGATGCCAAGAGTTGGAAATTTGCGAAATTTTCCACTAATAAACGTATAAAAGCTTGATGTGCCGCTGTACCCATGCGTACTCGGTACTCCCGATCGGGACGCATGAACGGCTACATGATTCACCAGTTGAAAGGCAAAATCAAGTTCCACCGGGACGCATACATGGGCTCTATACTCTTAGGTGCTGTGTTGGAAAAAAATTGGATGCACCCAGGGCGCACCAGCGCCTCCATGCACCCCCACCCTGATGTCCGCCACCTGTCCCATATCCCACATCTGATGGCTCATGCATCCATAGCACAACCCCTGATCTGGCTCCTGCACTCCCCTGATCGCCGTCAGGCCGACGTGGGCCAGCCCCCGATCTCCCCCTGATAGCCATCAGAGCAGAGATGGGGCAGGTGGCAGGCATCAGGCAGGGGGCGCACGCAGAGGCCGCTGCGTTCGAGGTGCGCCCAATTTGTTTTCCTGTTTGGATGGGTTATTTTACGGCGTGATCTGATCACACCGTGAAATGATAACAATAATTTCTGTTTATTTCATGTTTGATGGAATCCGATAGCACTACTACAAAAATAATTTATAGCAACACCTCTATTTTTCTTCTTAAGAGCGTTTCAAATTGTAACATATTGCTACAAATAGAGCGAAGTTACTGTAGTACTCGAACCACCTCTAGAAAATTATTTTTACGGATAGATCACCCGTCAGCCACCTCTAAAAATGAGCGTCATTACAGGGGTAGGTGACGTCACCCGCCCTATAAAGAGCATTTTTAGGGGTGGGTACCCCGAAAAATTGTGGCATTTCCTAGTATGGCCCGTCCTTACAAATAGTTCCACGTAAAAAGTTAATAATTTTTTCATATGATCTCGGATGAAGTCAAACTTTATATCAAAACTGTAGAGAATGACGAGATCTAAAACTTTGTAGTTGATAATTTTTTTAATTTAAGATCATTTAGTGGTCCAAAAAATATTATAAGTTCACTAATAGCTATGACTATATAGTATCTCATATAACTCAAGTCACACTTTGAGATTTTCACAATGTTAATCTTTATATATACTAAATATACATAGCATATTTTTTTGTTTCTATAGTTCACAATAACCATAGTGTAGAAGTTTCACATTTTTATTTGTTTTGATATATATAAACATTTAAATAAACTTTTGGATAAAATAGAAAAATATTTTTGGGGGTGGTGACATCATCCATCTCTAGAAATATTTGTAGGGGCGGGTGATGGCGTCACCAGCCCCTACAAATCAATTTCCGAGTTAATATAGAAGAATAGCATAGTCCATAGAGTCATAAGTGACTATGTAGTGTGGTGGTATGGATATTACGCGTGACAGTTTAGGTAGGCAGTTAGAATCCCAGGTGATGCAAGTGTGCATATTTCATTAAAAAAATTTCAGCTCGACACAGGGCTAGTGTTGGTGGCTGGTAACTAGCTAGAATATTTTTTCCTTTTTAGTTTGGTATTTTCGATTTTTTTGTACTTTTTTATTTTTTGGACATGAATTTGTAGGGACGCATCATGGCATGACCAACCTCTAGATATTGAGTTTTAGGGGCGGATGCAGTAGCTGCCTCTAAAAATGAAATTTTTAGCTGCGAGAACTAAGAGCGGATACTGCACCCATTCTTAAAAATATTTGCCCCTAAAAAATATTCTTTTGCAGTAGTGTAGGTAACAGATACCTGACCTTCAGTGAGGTGATTACACCCGATTTGTGCTGTAAGCGATTGCGCCGCATCATTGCAAGGATCTAGGACAAAGAACGGATAACTCCTATCCCTTCCGCGCCGCCCTAATCGAGTGACGAGAGCTCAGTCCATAGTATCGATTGTTAAATCGAGCTCCTCCGCACAAAATCAGGATAAGTGGGTGTTTGGCGACGCCTAACGTGCTGTTCAAATCGAGCCTAAATAGTCGGTTAAGGAGTTTAGCGGCTGGACTAAAAAAATAGCTAATAGCGGGTTAAATGAGGCTACAGCGGACTATAGCGGCTAAACTACACATAAGTTCAAATAGGAGTACCATGACTCAAATAGCTATAACGGGTTATAACGGAAGCTATAGCGGGAGATTTAAATAAAACCTATCAAATTGAAACTGCAGAATGGAGGGCTAGAACAGCAATCTTACATGGTTGATTATGGTTGTGCTCTGCGCGCGGTGGCCAAAATCAATTCGTCCGCCCACCGGTCGCGCATGGTGATGATCAAAACAAGTTCCTCCACACGCGGCCAAAACTCAGTGACAACCAAAACGAGCTCCTCAAACAATGGCATTGAGTTTGGCGAGGCCTAACGTGCTCTTCTGCTCTGGTGGTCAAGCTTGGCCCCTCCCAAATTGACCTCGTGCTCTGCTTCTCTGCTGTGCTGCAAGGTCCTTCGAACCTCCTCTTCTTCCTTGCCGCGTCAGTGATCGATGGAATCAGTGGTGGTATGGCAAGGAGTCGAAGGGAAATGCCTGCTCTTCTTCATTCAGCCAGATCCGGATCGGACTTCGGTGCCATCTTCTTCCTTTCCTGTTACCGCTGTTCAGCCAAACCCAAACCAAGCATGGAATCGTGCATTCTTTTACCGTTACAGCCCTATAGAACTTTTTCCTTTACGTTTGCGTTACCATCGTGGAGCTAAACGCCATTAGTACTTTCACACTTACAATGTGTGGCAATCTCGCAAAAAATTGGTTGAACACATATAACAAAATTCTGATATAGTAGTGCAGTGTCTCAAAAGTCAACGAACACTCACCATTTCTATCAATACAATGTAAGACCGCTTCTAATGGCGGTGTTGAAGTTGTCTGCTAATGTGGACCTAAGAAACAATATAAAAAAAGAAGAAAAACGAGTTCATGTGCTTCCCGGTTCCTACGTGGGCTCGCACACCGCGCGGGTAAGAGTGGCATGAGAATGAGACCATGAGATAGCGAGAAAAAGAAACTACAAGCGTTGGGATTTTCACGGTTCCTGCCTCCACCACCTCATTGGTGGTCAATGATTTTGTCGGCCATTGGACATAGGCCCTGTTTGGATGATTCAGGGTAAATTTATCTCAAAGTAAATGTTTTACGCCTATCATTTACCTCTAATAGTTTTACCCTATAAAGGTGTTTAGATTAGGGGTAAATATGGTTGGGGATAACGTTCAATGTTTAGTAGGTAGCTAGGCTTGATAGGATAGCCATGAGAGAGAGCCAGGCAATAATTGCCCTACTTTTGGTTGGATCTAGGCAAGTTTTACCTCTATTTGACACCCAAAGAGGGGTAAAGGAAATTTGGGAGTAAAACATTTGCCTCAACTCTTTTTACCCTCATGTTTGGATGTTAAAAGTAAAAAGTACCTCCTTTTACCCCTTTTACTCCATTTACCCCTCCATCCAAACAGGGCCAAAGTCAAAAAATGACTCTCGCAGCGGAAATATGGAATGTTTGGTTTGTATATTACATTTAGTTATTTGTTTACTCCGGAGATGGGAGATCATAGTAAAATTTGACACCCAGCTTTGATAGATTCTGAAGCCGGAACAAGAGTGTATGCATGGCCAACAGAGCATATATATGTCCCTATTGATCATTCCCACTAACCGCGATCAATATAAGTGCAAACCTTCCAATTGTTAGCAATAATAACTTGCCATGAAGATTTCACCTTGTTCGCCAATGGCCACAGAAGAATCATAAACCAAACAAATCAAGAGAAACAATTGGGCAGGTACAGATTAAGCAAACGTACCTTCGAAAGCTTGGTGAAAACACTTCACGCAGGTCTGCCCAGTGCCCAGTCTCTCGGTCCCTCCCTTGTTCGATTGATTGTTGCTTCATCCGACAAGAACTGAACAATGAGAGTACAATGCCTGTGCGTTATATGTTCCCCTTTGGCCGATGCCATTATTGGAAGCAGAGACTCCAAATGAAGAACACCGACGCCTCTGTCTAGGTTCCTTTTATCTTACCAAAGGCATCTAGATACATCGAACCAAAGGGCACCAGTGTGCAAGTAGAGTTATATACACCCGGCATTCCAAATTATAAGTTACTTTGGCTTTTGTAGATACATAGTTTTTACTACGTACTTGGACATAGGTTATGTCCAGCTACAAAGTAAAACTATATATCTACAAGGCAAAACGATCTATAATTTGAAACAGATTGGGTACGTAAGAAGACCTGCTGCAAAGCTGGAGTATACTAATAAGTTTTCTTGGTTATTAACTATACAATGTCAATTAGTGAGAAACTTAGAGAAAACATGATCTACGTAAACCATGATAGTAATGAACTTAATTAGATTTTTCTGCTTATAACCAGTTTTTTCTCATTTACATGAACCAAGTGCAGAATAACTTCCTTTCAACAAAAATGTAGTCTTTATAACTCTTCATATATGTTAAGTCTATATATATTATATTGACTATAAAATAAAATAACTATGATAGGAAATTAATTCCTCTTAAATTTGCATATATGGTAATATAAGTAATCATAAAATACTATTACAAAAATGATTTTTAGGGGAAGATAAAAATATATTTCTATGGACGGTACCCGCCCCCGTTTCTCAGGTATGAATGCTATTTGCAGGGGCAGGTAACATAGGGTTTAGGGGATGGTAACACCAGCGCCCCTAAAAACCCATTTTTAAAAGCGGGCAGGTGATGGTGACCCTTCCCTAGAAATGGGTTTTTCTAGTCTGCCAAAATATTAGCCAATTTAAATTTGAAATTTGCAATTATGTTTTCTGCTATGTTTTAAAATTTAGATTCCTACCAATTTTGAGCTATCAAGCTAGTTCGCGATCTAATGTCACAGTGATCGAGACATGGAATATAAAGATAAATATAAATAATGCATACACATTAAATCATTATATGTATATAGCACCATTGGAGTATATCATTAAAGTGCATATTGAATCCATGTTTTTTCCCTATTCCATACCAACGCTACTAGACGCAGCACAATGCTCTTGACTTTTCACTCATGAAGACCAATGTATTTAGGGTCCATTGCTAATCCCTGTGCATCATGAAAATATTTGTCCTTTACGTTGATCACTTCATGCATAATGAAACGACATAAATCAGCGATGACATATAGAAGTTGTTGCTTATGGAGTTGTGTCTAGTGCTTTTTCTGTCCAGTCTACAATTAATAAATCCACAAAAAATTAAGAATGTGTTAGTTAGAGTAAAAAAATAATAGAAAAAAATAATATACACATATGCATCTATTCCTAATAAAACCTAGTCCCTTACACGTTCACGACCAGTAGTATATCTCCATTCCACCCTCATATTTTCACACATGTAGTACCCACAGTACGCAGAACCTAAAGGATGCTTGAGTTGGTGCACATAGTCATTTCTTTTGGTGTGTTGGCAGGATGAGCTCCTCCCGTGGAAATGTAGTTCTGCCAAGCCCAATTTTAAATAGAAATAAATGGGAAATTAGTTTATATATGTATACATTTATGGAGAAATTAGCACGATGTACATATGGATGATGTTGGCGCCTACCAACGGGGGTATTCTAATTTACGGGCGACCGTATGGAGGGTTCCGTACGGTCAATTTCCGACAAACTTTTTTTCCTTTTCTAGTAAATTTTTGTCATTTTGTGACAAAAAACTTCAAAGAAAATTTTTAAGAAACATATTTTGAAGAGAGGAAATAGAAAAAAATTTGAGGAGAAAAAGTTTGAAATAGAAAATTTTCAAAATGATTGAAAAAAATGAAGAAAACTTTTGCAACAAATCTAAACAAAAGAAGTTTGGGAAAAATTTTCAAAAAATATTTTGAAGAGAGAAAAGGAAAAAAATGATGAAAAAAGTTTGAAACAGAAATGTTTGAGAATAGTTGGAAAATATTTGAAGAAAAACTTTTACGTCCAAATCTAAACTAAAGAAGTTTGAAAAAAAGTTATGTAAAAAATTTTTGCAACCAAAAATCAAAAAGAAAAAGAAAAAACAAAAAAAAACAAAAAAATCTGACCACGGCATGGAGTTCACCGTCCGCCGCCTCCGGCCTCGCCCACGCCGCTCACTTCTCCTGTACTCCCCGCCGCCGCCACCACCGGCCTGCCGCAACGCCTCCCCGCCATCTGGCCCACCGCGCTGCACCTCCCTGTAGCCGGCCCCGCCGCGCCGCGAGGCTGTCGCACCGCGGGCTCTGCGACACCGCTAGCCCCATCGCATCGCGCCTCCCCTCCCCGCCGTCGGCGCACCGCGCTGCTCAACTACTAGGAAAAGAGAAAGATAGAGGAAGAGGATGGTGTCAGACCCGGGGCAGCGGGACTGCTCACAGGCATGGAATATTCTAGAGTAAGGGGGACGACATGGATTACCCCTTACCTCTTTGCAACTACTCGTACCACAGTAGGACTAGCTGATGTACATGTAAACTACTCGACCTCATTGGAGTAGGACTCTATTAGTACGCTAGGACTTTCCATGTAACCCTATCCCCCCAGGATATATAAGGGTGGGCAGGGACCCTCTGAAAACATCGAACAACATCTAAGACAATACAAACCACCACACAGGACGTAGGGTATTACGCTCCGGCGGCCTGAACCTGTCTAAATCTTTGTGTTCATTGGCAAGATATTTGCATAACCAACAGATTTAAACTCAAGAGAACTCTTATTTTGAAACTAGGCACAACAGACATGATAGAACAAAGCAAAACTCATCCTTTCAACTTACCATAAGGAGTTAAAACATTCTTACCGCGCATGATAGAAAAGGAAAATAAAGCAGTAAATTTTTATTTTGTTTCTGAAAGTTTTTTATCAAATTTTATTGAAAGCAAATAAAGGGATACAATTGACTTAGGGGAGGGAACCTCCCCCAATCTAGCTCTTGGTTTAGGGTCCGAAAAGCAGGACCTTTCTCCATACCTGATTAGGTTGAGGTCGTTTCGTCCGTACCTGGAGAAGTAGTAGCGGTCGATGACGTTTTGTTCTTCTTGTGCCATTTCTTCTTGTTCTTCTTTGATGGCGTAGGCGGCGCAGGAACAGGATCCTCTGATGTTGGATAGACGATTTCCAGATCTTCCCATACTGTATTGGTGATGAAGTCTGGGATCTTCTGGTTGTCTCCCACTGACTCGGTTGGTGGAGTATGAATCTCCCAATCCTCCCAAGTTGGCTTGGACGGGGGGTGATAATCTTGATCTTCCTAACTGGGCTCTGCCCATAATCCCTGTTTCTCACTATCCTCATGAATCAGGAATACCTCCCTCTTGTTTTGAAACTTGAATTTCATGGTCTTTCCCATGATACAGAGGCTGATTCTTCCTGTCCCTACATCAATTCTGGCGTTTGTATCCTTGAGGAATGGTCGCCCAAGTATGAGCGGGATTCCATGATCTCCTTCCATATCAAGGACTACGAAGTCCACTAATATGTAGGTATTCTTGACTTTTACCATTAACCTTTCCATAACTGCTTCTGGATATCTTATCGTGGAGTCCGCCAGTTGAACACACATAGTGGTAGAGGAAATTGATGGATAGCCCAGCTTCTCGAATGTTACCTTGGGCATGATGTTGACGCTGGCTCCAAGGTCACAAAGGGCATGATCAAATTCACAATCAAAGATTGAGCAGCTAATCACTGGGGTTCCGAGATCTCGCCCCATGCACCTCTTCTTGGCCGTGTGAGATTCTCTGCATAGCTGAGGGGTGTCCTGCTAAGTGGCTCTTTCCACATAGCATTGATGATATTGACGCTCTCTAGAGTTGATTCGGGCTGCTCCGGAATCTTCCCTAGTTTAGCAGCAGGTGTAGCAGCAGCTAATTGAGCCAATTGAGTTTCTAGCGCCTTATTGAACCTCAGCTGGTTCTTCATAGCCGCGGAGAATCCGTCCATCTTAGCATGGATGGTCTCCATATATTTGTCTATAGCGGCCAACTTCTTCTGAAGGGACTCATTGATCTTCGCTTGGCCGCAGACAAGATCTCTCAAGGTAGGTTGGTTGGGATTGAAATAATTTGAATTCCCATTACCTCCTTGGTAGTATGGGCGTAGTTGATTCCACCCCTGACCTCCTTGTGGACGAAACCCATTGTTGTTGCCATTTGAGGAATAGTGCTTCTTCTTGGGTTTTTGGGCAATTGTCGCTCGAATGTCCAACATTCCCACAGACCTCGCATGTCATGCGAGTTTCCAAGCTTGAAGAGTTTGCATTTGAGCCTTATCTTGGGAATAATCCTCAAATTTCTTGAGGAGGAGATCAATCTTCATAGCGAGCATGTCGGCCTCCTTGACGGAGTGCATACCTCGCTGGCACGGTTGGAGGCGATCATCGCTCCAACCTTGGTTGGACACCATCTTCTCGATCAAAGATGTAGCTCTTTCAATGGTCAGCGAGAAGAAAGCTCCACCTACAGCGGCATCCACATGATCATGGGATGACTGGGTCAACCCGTTGTAGAAGTTCTGTAGAATGAGCCAATTGTCCATTCCGTGGTGCGGACATGCCAGATTGTACTCCTGAAGTCTCTCCCAAGCTTCAGAAATTGACTCATTTGATGCCTGCTGGAAGTTCGAAATCCGACCATGAAGAGCATTGGTTTTGCCTGTTGGGAAGGATTTTGAGAGGAACGCTTTGGCACATTTGTCCCAAGTATCCACAACAGCCTTGTTAGCATAAAACTATTGCTTCGCTCTCTCCAGGAGAGAGAACGGAAATAGACGGAGCCGGATTGCATCTTGCGATACACCCTTGATAACAAAAGTACTGCAGAGCTCCAGGAACTGCTGGAGATGAGCGCTGGCATCCTCATTGGCTTTGCCACAGAAAGGGCTGGCCTGCACCATCGCAATGAGACCCGTCTTGATCTCTAAATTTTCTCCTCCGGTGTTAACCTCGGGCCCGGTAGGGACTGGTTAGCAGACGGAGCAGAGTAATCGCAGAGTGTCTTCTGGGCCATAGCTTGAGGAGCTAACGACGATGCGATGACTGGTTCGGCTGTCGAGAGTGGTCTCCGAGGTGATACGAGACGAGCTCGCGTCCTCCTCAAAAGCAACTCTGGATCGGAATGAAAGTTTTGCGGCAATACGAAACCAGTCATACACTACCCTGTTTTCATATCAATAAAGCCAAGTTAGCTTGTTTAGCAAGCGAATACCAATTTTGATTTTGTTCATAACTTTGTCTATATACTTCAATCTGTGCCTTCCCCGGCAACGGCGCCAAAAATGCTTGTTGGTGCCTACCAACGTCACCACCGGGAAACAGCGATGACGCTTGCAGACGCCAATTGGGGTGGCAGGTATTTTATGAACCACGAATAAATCCTCAAGCGCACGGAATACCGCTGTAGCATTTTACCCGGGAGTAAACCGGGGTGTCATTTATATTTCTATAGGGAAGGTGGTGAGTGAAGAGATATAGACTAGTTGATGAACTTTATCTAGATTGGATATTCTCAGGCATAAATAGGGGTAAGATAATAACATGGTAGGAGGTAGTGTGACACACACACACGAACTACCCTCTTGGATAAATAAAAGAAAAAGATAAAAGACGCTCTAGGCCGGGAGCAAGGCAGAAGTTAGAGCTCGAGTCAACTGTGCTAGGCTAGCTATATCTATACTTTCTCATTGGTTAGCTCGTCAGAGATTAAACTACACAACAGGGAGATCGCTATCGAAGCAACAGGAGGAGCCCATACACCCCGGTGACTTTATGTACCTCCTACCCCCCATACCGAATGTGGAGGATTACTCGGGCTCGGACAGGGCTATCACCACCTGTCGGCTACCTCTACAAACTGTGGGTATAGTTGACATCCAGCAACTCTTAGCTAATCTAGACACCATGTCTACACTACTAACGGATACTCTAGTGTCCCGCATGGGGACCCCACCCTCTGGATGGACAGACATCACACTAGAGCAATCATTCGAATACTGGAGTAGTTGATAGAGTTCTAATAACGAAATACTAACCATCTCCAGCACAGGGCGATCATACAATGCAAGCATTGAATAATAACGCAACCATATCAAGAAGCATATATCCGACAACTCAGAACATACTTCGAGCAGATATCGGTAACCATAGTCTAATTCTATTACAAAAAACTGAATATTATAAGAGAGAGCTAGAGATGAACCCATACCAGAACTCTCGAGCAACTCTAGCGACTCGATGACTCCTAGACTTCTCCTAAACTCCACTAAGCCTAAAGACTATGCAAGATGTGAGTGAGGTGACGGTGTGTGTGTGTGTGTTCTCATTCTCTACCCCCGCCCCTTATATTTATAGTAGGGAGCCACGGGTGAGAACCTCTGCAACCGACCTAGGGGACCAATGGGGAGACGCCACATGTCTTGGTTGAGGTGGTAGATCGGTCGGCCTGCCCGGGCCACCTACCGCCCCCAACTTCTTCTGGTAGGCTGTCCTAGGCCTCCTTGTCTGATCCACATTGGGGTTGGCCTGTCTTGACTTGTCTGAATTGGGTTCTTGGGCTACAATTGGTCCATTTGAGCCTGAATCATTGCTCTGATATTTTTTGTGATTTTATGTCGGGCCGAAGTGTGCTTGCAACCTGCATATTAGCTCCAAAATACAACTTGCATGTTCTAAAAGGTAAAGTGTGGTTTAGGGACTTTATTGAATAAGGATGCATGTAAGAAATGCAAACTCTCATGATTTTCTGATCAAGTTGACGCCTAAAAATGATCATTAGTGAGCGTCAACAAGCTACACCCCCTTCAATCAACACTTCCACTCCAATGGAAGTCGACTTAGTTCCGCAAGAAACCAGTCGAGAGGTCATAATGATTGAAGTTGATTGGTGTGCTACATTCATCGACTACATCAAGGATCAAGTACTTCCTCCAGGAATTAAAAAGGATGATGCAGAAGCAATACGCATCATGCGTCGCAGCAAGAATTACATCCTTGTTGATGATAAACTCTACAAACGAGGCGCAGGATCTGGTGTCCTCATGAAATGTGTCACAACAAAAGAAGGAAAAGAGATCCTACAAGAAGCCCACGAAGGCACATGCGGAAACCATGCAGCTTGCGTACCCTGGTTGGTAAAGTCTTCAGATCAGGATTTTATAGGCCAACAGCATTATCAGATGCAGAAGCACTCGTCAAACTATGTCAAGGATGCCAGTACTTCGTCAAACAGAATCACTTGCCTGCTCACAACTTGATCACCATACCTCCGTCTTGGCCATTCGCCTGCTAGAGTCTGGACATGATCGAACCACTCCCCACAGCGCCAGGAGGTTTTACACACATATTGGTGGCGGTTGACAAGTTTACTAAATGGATTGAAGTCAAGCCAATCACGAAAATTTTGTCAGATTGGGCAGTAGAGTTCATCAGTGAAATACCCCACAAATTTGGATTTCCTAATACCATTATAACTGATCTGGGATCAAACTTCGCCTCGCAAGAATTCTAGGATTACTGTGAGAACTCCTTCATTGACGTCAAATACGTGTCAGTCGCACATCCAAGAGTCAACGGTCAAGTAGAACGCATCAACGGATTGATAATTGATGGACTAAAGAAAAGGATCTTTGAGTCCACAAGCAAAAAGGAGACAAATGGCTTGCAGAGTTACCAATGGTAATCTGGGGGCTACGCACCCAACCAATCAAGGCTACTGGTCAGACTCTTTTTTTTTCTAGTATATGGCTCCAAAACAATACTGTCAGCCGACATCATGTGGAAGTCACCTCGTCTAGAGATGTATGACACAGCACAAGCAGATGGCAGTCGCCAATTAGAGCTGGACTCACTCGACGAGATGAGATGCAATGCTTTTCTACGATCCACTCAATAGCTCCAAAATACGCGACGTTATCACGATCGCAATATCCAGAGAAGGTCTTTCAACATGGGAGATATTGTCCTCCGCAGGATTCAGGATGAAACGAGCCTACATAAACTCAACTCATGATGGGAAGGACCTTTTATCGTCACCAAAGTCACAGGACCAGGCTCCTATCGACTGATTTACCCAGACGGACTGGAAGTGCCCAATTCATAGAACATTGAACACCTACGGAAGTTCTACCCATAGGCCACTACTAGGGATTTCTCCTGATTTGAATTTTAATAAAGGAACACAGTGTCCGCCTCATCAGAATGTGGAATTCAGATCAAAGACATCCGTTAGCTCTGCCACCATCGGCTACCTTGACTACCAACCTTTCTTTGTTAAATCAAAGTCAAAGGTACGGCCTATCGAGTAGTCGAGGCTAAAAGACATGCTCTCCGCGGCCCTAGAGACAAGTTCTGTACCTCCTTTAGGAGTCGTTACTCCGTCAGCTACCTCGAGTACCAACCTTTCTTTGTTAAGTCAAAGTCTAAGGCACAGCCTATCGAGTAGTCGGGGCTAAGAGACATGCTCTCCGCGGCCCTAGAGACAAGTTCTCTACCTCCTTCTGGAGTCATTACTCCTTCGGCTACCTCGAGTACCAACCTTTCTTTGTTAAGTCAAAGTCAAAGGCACGGCCTATCGAGTAGTCGGGGCTAAGAGACATGCTTTCTGCGGCCCTAGAGACAAGTTCTCTACCTCCTTCCGGAGTCATTACTCCTTCGGCTACCTCGAGTGCCAACCTTTCTTTGTTATGTCAAAGTCAAAGGCACGGCCTATCGAGTAGTTGAGGCTAAGAGACATGCTCTCCGCGGCCCTAGAGACAAGTTCTCTACCTCCTTCAGGAGTCACTACTCCTTCGGCTACCTCGAGTACCAACCTTTCTATCAAAGGCATAGTCTACCAAGTAGTCAGGCTAAGAGACATGCTCTCTGCAACCCTAGAGATAGGTTCTCTAACTTCTACACCAAACATCCACTTCACGATTCCTTATTGCTCAGGCAAGGTTTCCCGAAAAAATTGGATAACTCGTATTCAAACATGTCATAAGTACATGGCAATCAGAAGACACAGTACATCCTACTATTCTATCATCTTTACAATCTGATCAAGTACAGGCGCAGCTTCCTCAACATATTTGATGAACTGGCCATGATCACATTTGGCACACATGCCATCACCAAGAAGGGATTTCTTCGCCGAAGGCCAATAGGACTTAACAAGTCCCAAAGCCTACGCTACATAATTCCTAGAAGTCTCGGCCAAGTAGCCGGCAATCTTCTGAGGAGCATTCTGCAACCGACCAATCGAGTTACTGCTGGAATCTTCGACTGGATCGACCAAATCGACAACAGCCTGAGCAGCCATCTTGAGTTCTCGCAGCTCCTTTTGGTGGCTCTTGGTCCCATCTATTGATAGCACAAGAGGAACATCAACATCTAGGCGACCAAACAAGAGAGATCCACAGCAAGACAATACAGGAAGTTACCTCGATTCTTCTAAATTACTTCCTTCAATATCTTAACCTTTTGCTCGAGTGCCGCCTTATCTTTCTTCAAAGCAGCATTCTCCTTCTCGAGCAAATCAATCTTTTGGAGATCCGCAGCCGCTTCCTTCAGTTTCTGTGACTTCAGATACGAGCGATTGGCCAGTTGCTACATAACAATTCACAATCAGCTTCAAGTTCACAAGCTCATACAGAAGATAAAAAGTACTCGGATTCAGTACTTACCACAGAGAATTTGGAATTCACGAACATTTTCTTGGAATTTCTTCATATTTCCAAGCGTGAGCTGCGCATCATCTTCAAGATCTTCGCCATAATAATATTGAAAAGGAGGAGGGGATGCTATAATTTCATCCACAAAGTCATCACTCGACTGCCCCCTTCTCCTCAAGTTCTACCGACGCACCTGCTGTTCTCTCTTCATGAAGCAGTCGAGCAACCAGAAGAATCTTTGAACCATTATAAGGTGGTATGATCGGCTCACCAGTCGGGATTTCTTCTGGAGGTTGAGTCACTGCTTCATCAGTCTTCTATGATGACTTCTGCACACCAAAAGCAGTAGCACCAGCAGCAGGACCCTCCTCGAATACCCACCTTTGCTTAGGCGCGGGTCCAGAGCTACAACAGAAACAAAGATATCAGACATCAAGCACAAACAAATCAAAAGAAAATGTACCAAAGTACTCGATTGACTTCCTGATATCAATGCTAGCCCTCCTCTTCCGCACAGTTGTCCTTGGTCTTTTGGGACAACTTGTGCCGGCTTCGGGCTCAGGGCTGTCCTCCCGATCCAAGGACTCGACGGCTTTACCCTTCACATATTCTATAAGGCTAGTACCCTCATCAGAACCTTCGTCCGATAAATCATCCAAATCTGCTAGATCCGGGTGAGAATCAATGAATGGTCGACGAGAACTTGGGGTTTGATGAAGCGGCCGATAAACTTCTGGCAATGGAGCATCACTCCGGAATACAAGCAAATTATTCTGCAAAGACAGACAATATTCAGCCCATAGTCACAAAAGAAAGGAAAAACCACTCGAAGGTTTAAAAAATTACTAGATTTGGCGGATTCTTATGTCGATACAGTTTAGGGAGCTCTGGCACATCATCTACTCCCTCAAAAATGCTATACAGAAGCATCATAGCTTCATCTGGATGAATTATTTCTGAAGAAAACCTAGAAGGATCTTCCTGACCAGAATACTCAAACCTAGCATTGCAACGCTTCAGCAAGGGTTGAATCTGCCTCCCAAGCCAGGAAAAAACAAACTTCGCACCGGTTACTGTTGGTACATTGTAATGTCACAAATAAAATCCGCAAGTGCACGGATACCGCTGTAGCTTTCACCCAAGAGTATTCCAGGGTATCGTATCCACTGGGGAATGTGACTGCACTATCTACGGGTTCAGGCTCATCCAAGGACACACATGCTGGTGTTGGAGAGATAGAAGAGAGGACTTCCTAAGATCTAGAATCTATGTTTCGAAGAAGGGATCACATCGACGTTATACTTCGAGCTACTAGTTTCGACCGGCTTATACAAGTCGATGGCTCCAATAATACATGCTCTATCCAATATCCGAATATGGAGGATTACTAGGGCTCGAACAGGGCTATCACCACCTATCGGCTACCTCTACAAACTGTGGGACTATCAGACAACTGAGTGGTATAGTCCAGCCTAGACACCACGTCTACGTGTTTCCCTACAAACCTTAGCCTTGGCCAAGACTTGCCTTTTCTATCTGGGGTCTTAAGCTAAGATCAAATGCTACCCTCTAAGCATACACATCAACTTATATAAGGCAGAGATGATAACTTGCAATCTAAACTTGGAATGATGCGGGTGCGTTGCATAGCCCGAACGATATTCGTCGGTAGGCATATGTTCCATAGGGGCATGTGAACGTGGTCTTGATTTGATCATTTGGGATGGATGGGTATTTGATGGTAACCAGAATAACCATCAAGGAAATAGAAGTAGGAGTGCTTCGCCAACCGCTCTAGCATCTCATAGATGAAGGATAGTGGGAAGTGATCCTACTTTGTGGCCTTGTTGAGTTTTATGTAATCTATACACATCCTCCATCCCATGACGGTTCATTGAGGAATTAGCTCGTTCTTGCTATTTTCCACCACCATCATGCCTCCTTTCTTGGGCACGACTTGAACTAGGCTTATCCACTCACTATGCGGCACATGATAGATGATTCCGGTGTCTAGGAGTTTGAGAACCTCTTTCTTCACCACGTCCCTCATAGCATTGTTCAACCTTCTTTGGGGTTCCCTAGATGGCGCTATCTCGGTGAGTGCAAAGAGCGGAATTGATGCCCTTGAGGTCTTGTAGGGTATAGCCTAGGACTGATCGATGCTTCTCTAAAATGGCGATGAGCTTGTGTGTCTCCTCTTTTGAGAGTTTGTCGCTAATGATCACAGGAGACTTTATATCACTATTTAGGAAAGCATATCTAAGCCCGGAAGGTAAAGGCTTCAGCTCAATCGGAGGTCGTGATGGCTTTTCAGTCTCGGGAAATTCAAAGGTCTCCTCGGAGTCTTCTTCTGCCTTGATGACTTCTTCCGGAATTTCCTCGATATCCTCCTCGAGGACTGAGTCAAAAGACTCGAAAGTGGAATTGGCCATGATTTTCTCGATTGGCTATGGAGTAGGGAGATCTTCCACTGAGCATTTTAATGCTTGATCCACAAGAATGTGGAGAATGTCCTTCCCTAACTTGATGTTTAAACATCTGAAAGCATCTAGGCCCCTAATTCGAGTTTTGGTAATTAATGAAAATGTTTTGTGGATTAACAATTTCATTCGAGATAATGAGCATAGGTTGATCCACGGATGAAAGGGATTTGGTTGTGAACGTGTGAAGTTTGGAGATGATATGCAAAGCTCGGGCTCAAGGCAAAGGTATAAAATAGGGCTTTTGTATTTTACAGGTCACAAGGCGTTTAGTGGATGAAAAATGACCGGATTTGTTGGATAGATAGCCGTACTATCAAGAGGGGTTGTGTACTCGTGCTTGACGGGTCTTTAGTGCTATTTTGCTCAAAATGTCTAGGTGCATGCATGAGGGCTAACGATGGTTTGACAAGATTTGAAAAAGAACAAGTTTGAGAGCTGACTGCACAAGCGCAGACAGTCCGCTCCCTGGAGCGCGGACGGTCCGCACCCGTACCAGAGAGCATGATTGGCTCTGGTGGAAATTAGATGTGATTGGCGGACAGTCCGGCTCAGGTGGGCGGACGGTTCCGCCTCTCTAACTCAAAATGTACCAGAGAGCGTGTTTTCTCTGGTTGGGCTTAATATATGTGCTGCGGATGGTCCGCTCCTGGGGCGCGGACGGTCCGCCGGCTAATTTCAAAGTTGTACCAGAGATGATGTTCGTCTCTGGTGGTGTGGAACACTTAACTGCGGACGGTCCACTCCTGGGGCGCGGACGGTCCGCCAGGGTTGTAACGGCTAGTTCTGACACGCATTAAATGCACTCTGACTCTCTAGCTTATAACGGCGGACGGTCTGGTTTTTGAATAGCGGACGGTTCGCGACTTCGCAGAAAAGAGTGTAATGGATAGTTTTTGAGGGGATGTCTATATATACCCAATGCCCGGCCATTGGGTCTTTCTCTTGGCCATTTGGACTGCATACTTGACACTATAGAGCTAAGGCATCCCTCTCTCACACACACTTGCTTAGAGATTGCATTCTTGAGAGTGTGAGGGCTTCCTAGTGCATTGCATCAAGAGTTTGAGCTTTGTGGCACTAGGGAAACTTCAAGCAAGCGTCATCGACTTGTTACTCTTAGGAGTTGCCGCTCCCTAGATGGCTTGGAGAAGAGAATTTCATGGAGCTCCTCCAAGGAGATTGTTGAAGAGCCCCGATTTCGGTTGTGAGAGGTCTTGTGCTCACCTCACCGGAGTGGTGAAGAGCAACTCTAGTGGAATCGAGGTGTGGAGCGGTTCCTTGATTCAAGCTGGCTCAAGATCAAGAGGTTCTTGATAGAGGAGCGGTTGATTCTTGGAATCCACCTCAATGTGGATTAGGGGTGACCGGCAAGCCATCGACACCACGGGATAAATTCGTGTGTCAAGCTTGGTTACCTCTCTTGCTCACTTTAATTCTTGTTTTTACTTTGAGCAATTTACTTTACTAGAGCTTGATTTGTATCTTGTCACCCTAGGTTGCAAACCCATCTAGACATAGTAGTAGCATGACATAGGGCTTTCCTTTGTTACTAATTAAATTTCTCTAGTGTTGTTGGTTTTAGATTTTAAACCGCCTATTCACCCCCCTCTAGTTGGTGTTCTTGATCCAACAAGTGGTATCAGAGCTAAGTACTCCATTAATTGCGGATTTAACCATCTTGGAGTAGAACAATGACTAGTGATAATGGGATTCATGTTGGGAAGCCACCGTTCTTTGATGGGAACAATTATGATTATTGGAAGATTAGGATGTCGGCTCATCTCAAAGCCATGAGTACAAAGCTATGGAGAGTAGTAAGTGATGGATATGTCATTTTGGACTCAAAGAAATTGACACCCCTAGATGAGGAAAATGAGATACTAAATGATCAAGGGGTTAATGTGCTCTTTAGTGCTCTTGATATGACTGAATTTAATAGTCAAGAGCCTCACAAATGCAAATGACATATGGAAGAAGCTCATGGAAATTCATGAGGGCACATCAAGTGTGAAGGAGGCCAAGTTATATTTGCTTAAGGCCAATTTTAGTGAATTTACCATGAAGAAGGATGAGAGTATAGCCGAGATGTTCGACCGGCTAAATGACATTGTGAATGACCTCAAGGGACTTGGATTTGAGGTACCGGATTCGGATTTCAACCACAAGATGAAGCTCATGGGGGAGAAATTGATATGAAAAAGAAAAGTGTGGCATTCAAAGCTCAAGATAGCAAAAATGAAGAAGAAAGTGGGTGCCAAGAAGAAAAATCGGATGAGGAGATGGCTCTCTTTGTCAAGAGATTCAATAGAATGATGAGCAAGAAGAACTTTGGCAAGAGAGGTCAATCATCAAGAAAAAATCCTTTTGTGGACAAGACTTGCTTCCAATGTGGTGAAGTAGGTCATATCATTGTCAATTGTCCAAACAAGAAAGATGACAAGAATAAGAAGGACAAAAAAAATAATGAAAAGAAGAAGAAGAAGTTCATCTAGAAGAAGAAGAATGGCCAAGCTTATTTTGTTGAATGGGATTCCGATGCAAGCTCTGATGATGATGATGATGATGATGATGATGACAAGCCATCCAAGGGAGTTGCCGGGATCGCCATCAAGGAGGCTCCATCACTCTTATCTACACC
Source organism: Panicum virgatum (assembly GCF_016808335.1). Classification (NCBI taxonomy): domain Eukaryota; kingdom Viridiplantae; phylum Streptophyta; class Magnoliopsida; order Poales; family Poaceae; genus Panicum; species Panicum virgatum. The sequence continues at coordinate 26,251,423 of NC_053143.1, read as the reverse complement.
ACATTGTCTTATGGCAAAGGGTGGTGCAAAGGAACAAAAAGATGGTGAACTTGATGAACTTTCATATGATGATCTTGTTGAAATGCTCAATGATGCCGATGAATTCATGACTAAGGAAAAGGCTAAGTCAAAGGATTTGAAGTTGAAGTTTACTTCTCTTCAAGTTCCTATGAGGAGCTAAAGACTTCTCATGAGAATCTCAAAGAAACTCATGAGAAGCTTGAGGAAGCTCACAATACCTTGCTTAATCATGAAAGAAAAGCAACATTGAGCATTGGTGTTAGTTGTGATTTAATTGATGATAAACCTTATGGCTCTAGCTCTACTAGTTCTTTTTGCACCAAAATTGATAAGTTCAGGAGCGGTCTCAAAAATCGAATCTACTGATTGGCTTTCTAAGGGTTCTGATTTGATTTCTGAAGGTTCCTCATGACACATCTCGGGTTCTGTGAGAACTGGCTCATGGATACAAATGAAAGAGGTTCTGTCCAAAATTTTGTTAAGGACTTCCCTGCCTTCGGATGGGGTAAGATGAGCGAAAGATCCTCCAGAAGTAAGGTCGAGATGGTGTGCAGACTCCTTGTCAAGACCAGTCTAAAAATGCTAGAGCAATAAATGATCAGGTAATGACAAGTCTGGACCTGATTTTACCAATAAGGTAAATCGAGCCCAAGCTACACCGATTAATTCCTTATCATTTTGACAGAAAGTTAAAATTTCCGTCCGTAAGGCACATATTCGTGAAAGCGGGAAGAACGCAGAACAGAATCTGTGCCGAAGTTCAATCCAACTTCCATTCACAGAGCCTACAACACGAATGTACTATTGTTTCGCCTCCTCGAAAAGGGAGAAAGGAAAAAACTTCCATTTAAGAGTTTCGTGTGTCATGCCCAAAATTTTCATGCACGAACACACTTGCTCAAAATCGCGCAGATGATGGTAGGGATTTTCACAATTCCTTCCTGAAAAAGAATTTTCCTGAACTAAGGCTATAAAGCCTGAGTTGAGTTCATAGTTATTGGAATGAATTGGGTCAGCGGAAGATGCTGGCTCATAGAACTCGCTCTTGGGTGAAGAGAGCTATAAAAGGGATAGCTGCTCTATAGACAATGGGGGTTGAGGTAGAATCAAAGAAAAAGAAGATATGAGGACGACTGAGTCTGAAGATAATGTAGCTACCGTTCCCCGACAACGATGCCAGAAATCTTGTTGGTACTTTGTAACGTCACAAAAAAATCTGCAAGTGCACGGATACCGCTGTAGCTTTCACCCAAGAGTATTCTAGGGTATCGTATCCACTGCGGAACGTGAGTGCACTATCTACGGGTTCAGGCTCATCCAAGGACACACATACTAGTGTTGGAGAGATAGAAGAGAGGACTTCCTAAGATCTAGAATCTATGTTTAGAAGAAGGGATCACGTCGCCGTTATACTTCGAGCTACTGGTTTCGACCGGCTTATACAAGCCGATGGCTCCAATAATACATGCTCTATCCAATATCCGAACGTGAAGGATTACTAGGGCTCGAACAGGGCTATCATCACCTACCAGCTACCTCTACAAACTGTGGGACTATCAGACAACTGAGTGGTATAGTCCAGCCTAGACACCACGTCTATGCCTTTCCCTACAAACCTTAGCCCTGGCCAAGACTTGCCTTTTCTATCCAAGGTCTTAAGCTAAGATCAAATGCTACTCTCTAAGAATACACATCAACTTATATAAGGTAGAGATGATAAATTGCAATCTAAACTCTAATTCTAAATAAGAAAGTCTCGAACACTTACAACCGAATAAGAATCCGTCGAGGTACAAGAGGAGAAGAGTGCCGACAAACCCGGCACGTCCCCCGACTCCTCCTCACTCTCCTCCTCTTCTTCTACACCTCCTAGTCTTCCTAAGCATCTAGGATGAAGTCCTCAAGCTCCAAGGGAGAAAGGTGAGTTGAGTTGTGTTGTGTGGTGGGTTTCATCAAACACACCACACTAGTGTATAGGAGGGAGCCACGGGGTGAGCTACAGCCAGGCCTCATCAAACCGACATAACCAACCAATGGGAGACCTCCACATGGAACCTGAAGGCGGTGGGGCCCACTAGGCTGTCGGCCGACCACCTAGTGGGCCCACTGACCTTCCCCTTTTGGCCTGTGGGTTATTTCCCGGGCCCATTTGTCATAGGTACGGGAGTTGACTTCTGGTGTGTTGATTTCTTGCTCTGGTGGGCCCTCTAATCCATGTTTTTGACACGTGTCGTGCCCTGATTTGCTGGAACATCATGTCTTGGATCATGCCTCACCATTATGCTGCAAAATTAGCTCAAAATCACCTGCACACATTCTAAAACATCATCTGTGGAATTTGTTAGTAAATAAGTCTATCCTAGCATTTATTCTACATTATGGTTTAATTTTGTGCAGGAGTTGATGGTCAAAATGGGTCGTTAGTGACCGTCAACAAGATCCCCCACACTTGGCCCTTTGCTCGTCCCGAGTAAAGGTCAGGACTAAGGTGCCTTGGCATCTTCCTGATAGAACATCCTGCACAAAAGTTATTCCATACCTTGCTTTTGCTTGTGAACTTGAATGTGTCTACCATGATATCTTGAGTTGTTGAAGAACGGAATGATCTTGGCTTCAAGTGTCATCCTGTCATGCTGCCAGACTTGGGGATTTTTGAAAAAAATTTAATAGAAACAGGTGTTCATGGTCTTGCTCTCTTCTATGGATCTCTCAAAGTCACTCATAACTTCTTTATCAAAACTTACCCTTACTCTACCTCACCGGCCTTGATGGCGTATGTGGAGTTTAATTGGTAGGGCAAAATCTGCTTTGACTCAAATCTGTTGCAAGGTCAAAGATTGGATCCGTAGGTTGATACTTATATTTATGGACTGATTAGGCTAGTGCACAAATAATTACATGCTCATTTTCATGTCTGACTTTATTTTTTGGGTCATGATTCTTTGGCATGCCATCTCTCTCTCTCTGAATATTACTGTCAGACAGTATTTAAGGAGCATGGGTTTCATCTGAACATATAACCTTTAATCAGGAGCGTAAACAAGGTAAACCATAATGGGTCACAAAATTTGATCAAGCTCAACATGTAGTCAAGAGGCATATGCACGGGATTTTCAAGTGGAAAGTATCATATGGCTTTGGTAGGACGACATAAAGAGGAAAGACCATGAACTCAGTTTTGTTTTTATAAAATTCCCAAACTGGTCAACACGAAAGAGATGAACAACTTTAAATCAGACATATCATGTTAGTCAATAGCTAAGCATCATGGGGTCCTATAAGATATGGTTCACAAACTTAAGCGCATCATGAAAAACATTTATGCAAGCATCTATCAAGAACTCCTGTTAGCATATTCTTAAACAATTTCAAGTATTTGGAACGTATTGCTCATGTTTAGAAACACTAAAGGGAGGAAACAAGTGAGGTAGTGCAAACTCAGGATTTGGAGCTGGAGGTGCGCGTGATGTGTGAATGTGATAGTAGCGTGAATGTGTGGCGTCATGGGATCTCCCCCCCCCACACACACTTGTTTTCGACCTGCTCATCGATCATAGACAAAACAAAACATGAAAGATAAAGGGGCCCTGCTGGCATTAACACCAGGGA